>NC_141547.1:26133750-26478125 GCF_021556685.1 Rattus norvegicus
GTAAGGGGGGAAATAGTTTGGGGAAGAGATAATTGAATTCCTGAGACTACATCCAAAGATCTGATTTGTAACAGCACTCCACATGTGATTGTGTGTGTGGGGGGCGCACACACACACACACACATACACACACACACACACACACACACACACACACACACGCATGCACGTGCCCGCGTATGCATGCACTCATGCACACATATGTGCATATATGGGCATTATTCTAATATACTAGCTATAAATCAAGGACTCACATAACTACCCTTTACAGTATTATTTTTGGAATGAATCTTATTTGTAGAATTTAAGACAGTGTTTTAATACTTTTATCAATTATGAATAATCTAACAAAGAAATAGCAAACACACACACACACACACACACACACACACACACACACACATACATATCTGATAAGAACCTGTCAGAAGTGGTTCACTCCCTACTTACCTTACCTTTTGTCCTGTTCAACAGCTTGCTGGCTCTGCCCATCTCAGCTGTGCTTTTTAAATGGAAACATCCTTGGGTAGGAATGATTCAATTTGCAGTTCCTTTCCTTTCCCAAAGGTGGAAGAGTAAGATTGAAGGAAACTCCAGCATTCGATTCCTGCCTTGGTCTTTCAGAAACTTGTCCCAAGGCTGATGTTATCTCTAATCATCTCGGAAACGTGAATTTAGGGGCAGCTCATAGTGACTTCTAAGTGACAGATAACCATCTTTTCAAGTTTGTTACTCTGAAAATTCTAGAGCTTTGGGAGCTCTTGGGCAAGAACCAAGGACTAAAGTAAACCCATATCATTCTTACTGTCGCTAGCATGGATGGCCAGTAAACATGACACAGTACTTCAGTCATACTTTCAGGTATGTAGTACTCTCATCACTTGTTTTTCTGCTTTTTTAACACGGTCTTACTATGTATCCCTATCTGTCATAAAACTTATAACTTAAAACTTACTGCAGAGACCCGGTGAGAGAGAGACCCAACCGCCTGGTCAGGTGGGCACTCCTGAGGCTGCAGAGCGGAAGAGACCACCAACTCTGCTCACCCCTGCCCACATCCCTGGCCCAAGAGGAAACTGTATAAGGCCTCTGGGCTCCCGTGGGGAAGGGCCCAGGAGCGGCAGGACCCCTGTGCCTGAGACACCGCCGGAACCTGAAAGAAACAGACCGGATAAACAGTTCTCTGCACCCAAATCCCGTGGGAGGGAGAGCTAAACCTTCAGAGAGGCAGACAAGCCTGGGAAACCAGAAGTGACTGCTCCCTGCACACACATCTCGGACGCCAGAGGAAAAAGCCAAAGACCATCTGGAACCCTGGTGCACTGAAGTTCCCGGAAGGGGCGGCACAGGTCTTCCTGGTTGCTGCCACTGCAGAGAGCCCGTGGGCAGCACGCCACGAGCGAACCTGAGCCTCGGGACCACAGGTAAGACCAAATTTTCTGCTGCAAGAAAGCTGCCTGGTGAACTCAAGACACAGGCCCACAGGAACAGCTGAAGACCTGTAGAGAGGAAAAACTACATGCCAGAAAGCAGAACACTCTGTCCCCATAACTGACTGAAAGAGAGGAAAACAGGTCTACAGCACTCCTGTCACACAGGCTTATAGGACAGTCTAGCCACTGTCAGAAATAGCAGAACAAAGTAACACTAGAGATAATCTGATGGCGAGAGGCAAGCGCAGGAACCCAAGCAACAGAAACCAAGACTACATGCCATCATCGGAGCCCAATTCTCCCACCAAAACAAACATGGAATATCCAAACACACCAGAAAAGCAAGATCTAGTTTCAAAATCATATTTGATCATGATGCTGGAGGACTTCAAGAAAGACATGAACACACTTAGGGAAGCACAGGAAAACATTAATAAACGAGTAAAAGCCTACAGAGAGGAATCGCAAAAATCCCTGAAAGAATTCCAGGAAAACACAATCAAACAGTTGAAGGAATTAAAAATGGAAATAGAAGCAATCAAGAAAGAACACATGGAAACAACCCTGGATATAGAAAACCAAAAGAAGAGACAAGGAGCTGTAGATACAAGCCTCACCAACAGAATTCAAGAGATGGAAGAGAGAATCTCAGGAGCAGAAGATTCCATAGAAATCATTGACTCAACTGTCAAAGATAATGTAAAGCAGAAAAAGCTACTGGTCAAAAACATACAGGAAATCCAGGACTCAATGAGAACATCAAACCTAAGGATAATAGGTATAGAAGAGAGTGAAGACTCCCAGCTCAAAGGACCAGTAAATATCTTCAACAAAATCATAGAAGAAAACTTCCCTAACCTAAAAAAAGAGATACCCATAGACATACAAGAAGCCTACAGAACTCCAAATAGATTGGACCAGAAAAGAAACACCTCCCGTCACATAATTGTCAAAACACCAAACGCACAAAATAAAGAAAGAATATTAAAAGCAGTAAGGGAAAAAGGTCAAGTAACATATAAAGGGAGACCTATCAGAATCACACCAGACTTCTCGCCAGAAGGCCAGAAGATCCTGGACTGATGTCATACAGACCCTAAGAGAACACAAATGCCAGCCCAGGTTACTGTATCCAGCAAAACTCTCAATTAACATTGATGGAGAAACCAAGATATTCCATGACAAAACCAAATTTACACAATATCTTTCTACAAATCCAGCACTACAAAGGATAATAAATGGTAAAGCCCAACATAAGGAGGCAAGCTATACCCTAGAAGAAGCAAGAAACTAATCGTCTTGGCAACAAAACAAAGAGAATGAAAGCACACAAACATAACCTCACATCCAAATATGAATATAAAGGGAAGCAATAATCACTATTCCTTAATATCTCTCAATATCAATGGCCTCAACTCCCCAATAAAAAGACATAGATTAACAAACTGGATACGCAATGAGGACCCTGCATTCTGCTGCCTACAGGAAACACACCTCAGAGACAAAGACAGACACTACCTCAGAGTGAAAGGCTGGAAAACAACTTTCCAAGCAAATGGTCAGAAGAAGCAAGCTGGAGTAGCCATTCTAATATCAAATAAAATCAATTTCCAACTAAAAGTCATCAAAAAAGATAAGGAAGGACACTTCATATTCATCAAAGGAAAAATCCACCAAGATGAACTCTCAATCCTAAATATCTATGCCCCAAATACAAGGGCACCTACATACGTAAAAGAAACCTTACTAAAGCTCAAAACACACATTGCACCTCACACAATAATAGTGGGAGACTTCAACACCCCACTCTCATCAATGGACAGATCATGGAAACAGAAATTAAACAGTGATGTCGACAGACTAAGAGAAGTCATGAGCAAAATGGACTTAACGGATATTTATAGAACATTCTATCCTAAAGCAAAAGGATATACCTTCTTCTCAGCTCCTCATGGTACTTTCTCCAAAATTGACCATATAATTGGTCAAAAAACGGGCCTTAACAGGTACAGAAAGATAGAGATAATCCCATGCGTGCTATCGGACCACCACGGCCTAAAACTGGTCTTCAATAACAATAAGGGAAGAATGCCCACATATACGTGGAAATTGAACAATGCTCTACTCAATGATAACCTGGTCAAGGAAGAAATAAAGAAAGAAATTAAAAACTTTTTAGAATTTAATGAAAATGAAGATACAACATACCCAAACTTATGGGACACAATGAAAGCTGTGCTAAGAGGAAAACTCATAGCGCTGAGTGCCTGCAGAAAGAAACAGGAAAGAGCATATGTCAGCAGCTTGACAGCACACCTAAAAGCTCTAGAACAAAAAGAAGCAAATACACCCAGGAGGAGTAGAAGGCAGGAAATAATCAAACTCAGAGCTGAAATTAACCAAGTAGAAACAAAAAGGACCATAGAAAGAATCAACAGAACCAAAAGTTGGTTCTTTGAGAAAATCAACAAGATAGATAAACCCTTAGCCAGACTAACGAGAGGACACAGAGAGTGCGTCCAAATTAACAAAATTAGAAATGAAAAGGGAGACATAACTACAGATTCAGAGGAAATTCAAAAAATCATCAGATCTTACTATAAAAACCTATATTCAACAAAATTTGAAAATCTTCAGGAAATGGACAATTTCCTAGACAGATACCAGGTATCCAAGTTAAATCAGGAACAGATAAACCAGTTAAACAACCCCATAACTCCTAAGGAAATAGAAGCAGTCATTAAAGGTCTTCCAACCAAAAAGAGCCCAGGTCCAGACGGGTTTAGTGCAGAATTCTATCAAACCTTCATAGAAGACCTCATACCAATATTATCCAAACTATTCCACAAAATTGAAACAGATGGAGCACTACCGAATTCCTTCTACGAAGCCACAATTACTCTTATACCTAAACCACACAAAGACACAACAAAGAAAGAGAACTTCAGACCAATTTCCCTTATGAATATCGACGCAAAAATACTCAATAAAATTCTGGCAAACCGAATTCAAGAGCACATCAAAACAATCATCCACCATGATCAAGTAGGCTTCATCCCAGGCATGCAGGGATGGTTTAATATACGGAAAACCATCAATGTGATCCATCATATAAACAAACTGAAAGAACAGAACCACATGATCATTTCATTAGATGCTGAGAAAGCATTTGACAAAATTCAACACCCCTTCATGATAAAAGTCCTGGAAAGAATAGGAATTCAAGGCCCATACCTAAACATAGTAAAAGCCATATACAGCAAACCAGTTGCTAACATTAAACTAAATGGAGAGAAACTTGAAGCAATCCCACTAAAATCAGGGACTAGACAAGGCTGCCCACTCTCTCCCTACTTATTCAATATAGTTCTTGAAGTTCTAGCCAGAGCAATCAGACAACAAAAGGAGATCAAGGGGATACAGATCGGAAAAGAAGAAGTCAAAATATCACTATTTGCAGATGACATGATATATTTAAGTGATCCCAAAAGTTCCACCAGAGAACTACTAAAGCTGATAAACAACTTCAGCAAAGTGGCTGGGTATAAAATTAACTCAAATAAATCAGTTGCCTTCCTCTATACAAAAGAGAAACAAGCCGAGAAAGAAATTAGGGAAACGACACCCTTCATAATAGACCCAAATAATATAAAGTACCTCGGTGTGACTTTAACCAAGCAAGTAAAAGATCTGTACAATAAGAACTTCAAGACACTGAGGAAAGAAATTGAAGAAGACCTCAGAAGATGGAAAGATCTCCCATGCTCATGGATTGGCAGGATTAATATAGTAAAAATGGCCATTTTACCAAAAGCAATCTACAGATTCAATGCAATCCCCATCAAAATACCAATCCAATTCTTCAAAGAGTTAGACAGAACAATTTGCAAATTCATCTGGAATAACAAAAAACCCAGGATAGCTAAAGCTATCCTCAACAATAAAAGGACTTCAGGGGGAATCACTATCCCTGAACTCAAGCAGTATTACAGAGCAATAGTGATAAAAACTGCATGGTATTGGTACAGAGACAGACAGATAGACCAATGGAATAGAATTGAAGACCCAGAAATGAACCCACACACCTATGGTCACTTGATTTTTGACAAAGGAGCCAAAACCATCCAATGGAAAAAAGATAGCATTTTCAGCAAATGGTGCTGGTTCAACTGGAGGGCAACATGTAGAAGAATGCAGATCGATCCATGCTTATCACCCTGTACAAAGCTTAAGTCCAAGTGGATCAAGGACCTCCACATCAAACCAGACACACTCAAACTAATAGAAGAAAAACTAGGGAAGCATCTGGAACACATGGGCACTGGAAAAAATTTCCTGAACAAAACACCAATGGCTTATGCTCTAAGATCAAGAATCGACAAATGGGATCTCATAAAACTGCAAAGCTTCTGTAAGGCAAAGGACACGGTGGTTAGGACAAAATGGCAACCAACAGATTGGGAAAAGATCTTTACCAATCCTACAACAGATAGAGGCCTTATATCCAAAATATACAAAGAACTCAAGAAGTTAGACCGCAGGGAAACAAATAACCCTATTAAAAAATGGGGTTCAGAGCTAAACAAAGAATTCACAGCTGAGGAATGCCGAATGGCTGAGAAACACCTAAAGAAATGTTCAACATCTTTAGTCATAAGGGAAATGCAAATCAAAACAACCCTGAGATTTCACCTCACACCAGTGAGAATGGCTAAGATCAAAAACTCAGGTGACAGCAGATGCTGGCAAGGATGTGGAGAAAGAGGAACACTCCTCCATTGTTGGTGGGATTGCAGACTGGTAAAACCATTCTGGAAATCAGTCTGGAGGATCCTCAGAAAATTGGACATTGAACTGCCTGAGGATCCAGCTATACCTCTCTTGGTTATATACCCAAAAGATGCCTCAACATATAAAAGAGACACGTGCTCCACTATGTTCATCGCAGCCTTATTTATAATAGCCAGAAAATGGAAAGAACCGAGATGCCCTTCAACAGAGGAATGGATACAGAAAATGTGGTACATCTACACAATGGAATATTACTCAGCTATCAAAAACAACGAGTCTATGAAATTCGTAGGCAAATGGTTGGAACTAGAAAACATCATCCTGAGTGAGCTAACCCAATCACAGAAAGACATACATGGTATGCACTCATTGATAAGTGGCTATTAGCCCAAATGCTTGAATTACCCTAGATCCCTAGAACAATCGAAACTCAAGACGGATGATCAAAATGTGAATGCTTCACTCCTTCTTTAAATGAGGAAAAAGAATACCCTTGGCTGGGAAGGGAGAGGCAAAGATTAAAACAGAGACTGAAGGAACACCCATTCAGAGCCTGCCCCACAGGTGGCCCATACATATACAGCCACCCAATTGGACACGATGGATGAAGCAAAGAAGTGCAGACCGACAGGAGCCGGATGTAGATCGCTCCTGAGAGACACAGCCAGAATACAGCAAATACAGAGGCGAATGCCAGCAGCAAACCACTGAACTGAGAATAGGTCCCCCGTTGAAGGAATCAGAGAAAGAACTGGAAGATCTTGAAGGGGCTCGAGACCCCATATGTACAACAATGCTAAGCAACCAGAGCTTCCAGGGACTAAGCCACTACCTAAAGACTATAAATGGACTGACCCTGGACTCTGACCTCATAGGTAGCAATGAATATCCTAGTAAGAGCACCAGTGGAAGGGGAAGCCCTGGGTCCTGCTAAGACTGAACCCCCAGTGAACTAGACTATGGGGGGAGGGCGGCAATGGGGGGAGGGTTGGGAGGGGAACACCCATAAGGAAGGGGAGGGGGGAGGGGGATTTTGCCCGGAAACCGGGAAAGGGAATAACACTTGAAATGTATATAAGAAATACTCATGTTAAAAAAAAAAAAAGAATTTAAGTTGAAATATGGTTACTGTATCCTTTTATTTGGTGTAACTTCTAGAAGATTCAATGTTACAAATACATTTAGACTTTGTAGCTTCCATTTTGTCTCTGTCAGGCATTGGTTTTCCAGAAGTACTCATTGGTATGGTACCATACAAAAGACCTAAGAAGTAAGAGCCTGTGTTTCAGACAAATGACTTCATGAAATAAAGGTGTTTGTCACAAAAAAAAAAAAAAAAAAAAACTTACTGCAAAGCCAAAGTTACCCTCAAACTCCTGTTTTTTGGTTTTTTTTTTTGTTTTTTTTGTTTTTGTCTTACTTGCCCAGTGACCGGCTAACACGAATGTTCATCACAGCTAAAACATTACTGTTTACATAAGACAAAAAAATGTGAAAATAAGTTTTTAATATTTAAAAGATATAGACTTACTAAGACATTAAATCCATTTTTTACAATATGGTTTCACTACAGAGCATAATAAAAACATGTTATGTCCTTTATGGAATGAAGTATTGATTAAACAATAGAATCAAATGTAATGATTATTTATTTTTCAAATCTAAAATATACCCACACAGATTCATAAAGCGAGTAGATTATGGTCTTGCAATAGGGCAGGTAATACTGATTAATAATTCATACATTTTTTCAGTGTGAGTTTTTTTTCACAATCGTTCACAATTGGTGGTCAAAGTGTCATCCAAATTCTATGTAAATTTATTTTTATTAAAACTCAGCTTATTGCCTGGGTAATCCTAATTGAAAGAATAAAAAATATTATAGTAGTGACTTTTTCTTTAAGAAGTTATTTATTTATATGATATATGGATAAATACAGCATTTAAATCCTTTTTAAAAATCATTTCAATACTCAGATGCCATCATGATCAGTTTTAGGACTCTCTCTGAGTTACACATACAATATACTTATTTACTTTTGACTTAGTTTTCAGATTTCTTTGCATGAGTATCTCAGATAGTCACATCATTCAACCGTGCATAGTATTAAACAGAAACATTATAAAGACTAAGTTCTGAAGGAAAAATAGATTCTTTACTAAAATATTTGTACTTATTTATCTTTATAACTTGTTTTAAGACTGTGATTATGCATTATACTATTGGCCTTCGGGTTTTGATTACATATAATTTAATTATAGACACAGATTTGCTTAAACTTTCATATTATCATTACTAATTATCTTACCTGTTGCCAAGACATAAGATTTGATTCATGTCATTGCCTATATGATCAGATTATTAAGAGATTTAATTAACCACTTATACAAGACATAAACCTCTATTATGCATATGCTTAAACTTGATTTGCTGAGGAATTTCTACAAATAAGAAATTAGGAACTTTTTACTGGAGAACTGAAGAATCATTATGACTATATTAAATTGAAATTTGTATTTCAAGATTTACTTTTTTTCTATTTTTCTATCTTTTAATGAGATTTTTTTCAGACAATACATTTTTATTATGATTTCTTTTCCGTCCGCCACTCCAAGACCAGCTCTGCCTGCCCTTTAAGGGTGTTTAGCACTGAACAGTCATCTTAAAAATGAAATTTCTTATTATAATTCATTTCAAAAATGATTCATAAATATACACACAGATGTCACAGAGTAGCTATAAAGATATCTTCTGTGTCCAATAGCAGTTGAATTAAGGTCATTTAACATCGTAATGAAGCATCACATGCCAACAATGGTTAACATGTCTGCTTCATCTGGCTCTGTTCACTATACATCTACTTTTGGCAGTCTTTAAAAGACCGTGAAATGCTTTACCTATTAAGTGGGTTGTCCTGGGAGGCCTAACATTTAGCACATTTAAGTAGCTGAAGCCTATTTTGTTTTAAATATTTTAAAGTGACAGTACAAGTGATTTGGTTTTCTGTTGTTATTGTTATTGTTCTTCTTGTTTGTTTCTTTTAAACTGGATTCTTTCATGCTTAACTTAAAATGAGAAATTCGAAGCAGAATTGAAACAAATTTGTCATGGCCATTTTTGTCTGCCTTATCTGAGTTATGATTTTCCTAAAGTTGCAGCTGGGACCATCCAGTCCACATTTTACCTCACACAGAGATTCATGTGGGTGTTCACACCAGTGTGTACCCTGATCATTGTACTATAGAATACAGTGTTTGATTATAAGTTAGGTTAATGAGAGGATGAATGCCTTTGTAATGTGTTTATAAACAAGTGACATATTTTAAAAGGCTCAGAAGCAGAGGCTCTTTTCTTCTATTTTGCTTTTATCCCAACAATAATCAACAAAGATCAAGAAAAAGTTTGCTGAATCAAACAATGCTTATCTTGAAATGTGATGAGTTTTCTACAGCTTGGGATATGAGCTCTCTTCCTCAGACTCACATGATACAAACCTGGGACCCACTGGTCATGCTATTGAGAAAAAGTGGAATTTTGAAAATAGGACCTTGTTGGAAGATGTGGCTTAGTGGGGCGGGCCATCAAGTGTTCATTCTGTCACTGGGTTGTTGTGCTCTTTCCTGTGCTCCTGGATGCTCCTGGATGGGGAAGCAGCTGTGAGTCACCACGTGCTTTTCACTGTGATTCCCTACTTGAAAATAGACTCAGAGATGGTACATAAAACCGACCATGGGATGCAACTTTTGACCAGGAATCAAAATAATTCATTGGGTGTTACAGAAGGCTTATTCTCCTTCTTATAGAAACAAACAGGGACAACATTGCAATGGCTCACAATTGATCTAAAGGCCTTAGAGTACTGGTTCTCAACCTTCCTAATGCTGGGACCCTTTAATACAGTTCCTCACATTGTAGTGATGCCCCAACCATAAAGTCATTTTTGTTGCTTCCTCATGAATAAAATTTTGCTACTCTTATAATTGTAATGTAAATATATTTGTTTTTTGATGGTCTCAGGTGACCCCTGAGAAAGGATCTTTCCACCACTAATGGGGTAATGACCCACAGGTTGAGACTCACTACTTTAGCTTATGAAATTGCTATTTTAAGAGAACTCGTTTAGAATCAGTCACTTTCAGAAAGCATATCTCATCAATGTGAAGGCAATTAAAGTAGGTTTTAATCAAGAGAAACTTTTAGAATTTACTTGCCATAAGAATACAATCCAAACTTTGATATTTCCTTGAAGCCTAGAGAAAAGATTCAATTATCTTTGATTAAGGTTTCATAGGTTATTTATCCCTTTGACTACAAAAGTGAACTTTATTAGGACAATGTTGCTCCCAGGTTTTATTTAAATGCACCTAAAATAACTAAAGCTTATTGATGATAGAAATGAACATTTGTGGAGTGAATTGAAGTAGTGGGTGAAAAATCATATAGAATTAAAAAAAAAGTAGGGTAAGGAAGAGTAAAACTGAGAGAAACAAGTGCTAAGAGTCATTTGTAATTAAGAATTTTACAAATTTCTACTTTTATACTTCCACATACTAAAAGCCTGATTTAGAGTTGTAATTCTCGATTCTTTTAAAGAAACCAGCATGTGTGCATATGCAACTGGACTTCCTTTGATGATAGCGTTTACTATATTGGGTGGGGAAGTGGTACTAAATAAAGCATTAAAAGCCATAGTGTGCAATAAATTAACAATACTGAGAGCCACTATGAACCTCAAGCAGCTAATTATATCAGGTATTTTTAACAGGTGTTTTGGGTCCATTTAATTCAATTTGTTTGAATAGTTATTATTTAATAAACATTTATCATGCTGTTATCTTTGCTATGCATTTCTGAAGATTTTTGAAACAATTGGGGCAGGAGGGCATAGGCTGATCACTTTTTTTGGAGAAGATGATGTACTAATATTTGACAGTAAATGAGGAAACAAAAAGAACAAATTTAGATAATGACAATTCCATGAAGGAAGAATCAGAATTAAGAGGTACGATGTGATTCATGTGTAATAGCAATGGTCAAGGTCTCCTGAGAGCCAACAGCAGATCTAAGAAGCGATAGAAGGAAAGAAGTCATCACTTGAGAACTGGAGAGAGGAAAACTGATGACACACAGCTAGAGAGGACACAAATGCTATAAGAAAGGGGAAGGAAGCAGGCCAGTATAAATGTGTCTGGTTGTATAAGATTGAGAGATGTGTAAATTCTAGGCTAAAAAGTAGAATGTGGACACAGTCTACACTCAAAGATCACAACATAAGATATCAACTGTAAGGCTAGATCAGGAATTTAGCAGCTAGAAAGATTGTGAATTAACATATGTGAAATAAATAAATGAAAGGATGTTGGTGGCTTGTCGGTAAGAAACTTGGTGGTTTACTGTAAGTGATGGTGAAGGACATGGTAAAAAGATACAGGCGTTCATTTGGTAGCATGATGGATGAGGGAGGAGCAACAGTTCATTGAGGGTTCTACAGTTCTGCTCTAAGTAACCAGCCAGAAATGGGATGTTATCATCTAAGATATAGAAGCAAATTCGCATACACAATGGAAGGTACATCAAATGTACATACAAGATATAGTTGTGAAAGATACCAGTGTCATGTAAAGGTTATCATAATAGAAAGTTGAGCCCAAGTTATCAAGTCAAGGGAAATGATGTAATCATGCTTTTCTCCATATTGTTTTTTAAATAGAGATATTTAAATCCCCTAAGAGAAATGAGCCAGATAGAAAGGGCATTGTATAGTCCATATCATGTGAACCTATTGCTTTTTACATTTGCTATTAAATTTTTTTAATTTTTAAATTAAAAATATAATAGCACTACCTTCTATTCTCTTGCGTCCTTCTTGCCATAAACCCTCTTAACCCCTCCTTGTTCCACTGTCATTCCCACTCAAATTGATGGCCTCATTTTTTATTATAGTTACACACATATATATGAAAGCTAAATATGCATAACTATATACATGTATCCTACTGAGACTCTTTACATTTGCTTGTATTTATTTATATGATATAAGGATTGACTGCTTTGTATTGGATGATCAATTAGGAGTTTCATTCCTGAGAGAGACAAGTTCTTCCTCTCTCAGCAAACATTCGTTGTCTTTTGTCTAGGAGTGGGGCCATGTGATATTTCTATGTTCCACATCGGCATGTCTACTGTCAGATCTTGTTTAAACAGTGATATTGTTGAGGTTTAATGGATGTAGCTTCTACGTAATTTCTAAGACCAACAATTTCATGTGCGATTTCTTGGGTATTTTTCCTTTACAAACTTCCCCATTATGTGACATTCTCTGAGTCTTGGGTATAGGAACGTTGTTGTAAATGTCTCCATTGTGCCTGGGTACTCCATGATCAGCTGATATTTACATTATAACCATAAGTGATTCACAGCCTTCATTTCCCAAGCAGAAATAAAATATTGCATTTTCTATCTTTTTTAGCATCTCTCTTCTTTGACTGGTGACCAGTCTGATATCGCATAAATCTCTTCACTGGGGACAAGTGTGTTGAGTTTATGCATTAGTTATATGATATTCTTTTAACATTAGTTATGGTCTTAGAGAAACAAAGCAGATTAATGGAAAGTGAGTCAACCTAAATATCAAATATGAACAGAATGTCATTCATTAACTGAAAAGCAGTGGGGTAATCCATTAACACCATTTAGGACTATAATATTAATCTATAAATGGGTGGTGACAATGTCATCTCTCTGTGACTCATTGAACACGTGTTACATACAGAAACTCACTACAGCAAAACTCAGAACTTTATCACCAAGTAATAAAACTGTATGAATACTCACTGTAATCTCCATTTCATTATGCGATTCACAGTAGACATTTGTTATAGTTAATTAATAATTTTGTTCTTAGCTATAAAATCACAGTTTCATTATTAGGTTGAAAAATCTTAAAAATTAATGAATGCTTAATTTGGCATTAATACAATCATTTTGGTTTGTTATACTTTGGTCTAGACAAAAATGAACTGATATGGTACGACTGCTCTTCGCCGACATTTCATTCTCAGAGAGAGTACTCTAACATACCTTGGAATTACTTTTATTCACAACAGTTTTGATATTTTTCTCTTTGTACACTTGTTTTGTATGTTACTGTAGATGCTGCTTCCTTTAATGTCCCCTTTATCACTCTCTATTTTTTTTCTGGTGTATAATATACATGTCCTTCTGTAAATGTGTCAACCAGTTTTTCTTGAGAAGACAATTATTTCTTTCTCCTCTTACCTATAAGTGTGAAATGTGGATAGTCAGCACTGAATAATCAATGAAATATGAATTCAATGAGCAATAACTAAATTGAGGTAAATTTAAATATTTTAATGCAAGGAACCATGGTTTACAATTACAGAAAACCATGTTACAGATTTAATGTGGCCCAGAAAACTTTATGTAGAAACTCATGTTTCAATGTCACTAGATTTGGAAGTATACTATTTTAGGACATTTAAGAGATATTATGAGAATGATGTCCTATAGATAAGATTTTTTTAAAAGCTACTTTATTTAGTGTTCTTAATCACTTCAACATCCTTCTAACCCACCTTGCAAAGGTAAGGGAACAAAGAAGGTTAATAGGAAAAGGGTGTTGTGGACTTGCTTAGAAGTAGTTCCTTGGGGCAATTCCACTCTTCCTTGTCAGGATACCAGCAGTCAAGTTCAATAGCAAACACAGAACATGAATAGCAGCTGGGCATAATCCAGCAGAAACAGCAAGACAGAATTGTGCTGAACCTGCAGAAGCATCCAGAATCAGCTGGAATACCAGTGGAAGTTCTTCAGCGCATTTCTCTCTAGAAAGTGAGAACCAACAAAGACCAGTGAAGACCAGCAAAGAGTGACACATCGTAGTAATGCAAGAGCGTCCTCTCACTGTTTGTGGGTTCCATTTATAGTCTTTCTAAACATCACCTGCTTTCCCAAGCATCTGTTTTCAGCAAAATATCACATGCTCTCTCACAGGACAGCTTCCAGAAAAACACCATGTGACATACCTGAGTTGCTAAAGGATTCAGAAATTCATACATCAGTATCCTAATTACACTGGACTGGTGTCCTTAGAAAAGGAAGAAACAGCACACCTTTTTGTCTACTATGTACAGACACACCAAAAAGGGTGTGTCCAGGCAGACATTCATCACCAGGAACTGAATCAGAGAGTTCCTTGATCTTAGTATTCCCAGCTTCTAGAAGTAGAAGGAAAAAAAAAACATTTTTTTTGTCGTCAAAGCCAATCAGTTAATAGTACTTTATAATGGCCTCCTCAGCCACTAAGGAAAATCCCCATTATGTATTATGTAGTTTGTTCATTTTTATACGCTATCCTACTTTTTGTCAATATTTAATCCCACCTTGAAATGAGCCTAATAGTTAGATCACCACAACAAACTCCTTTATTAATGATTTTGTTTATTTACAAAAAATAAATTTACAAAATTTATCTACAATGCTGCCCCCCCAGTTCCCCCTTACATTGTTCTTCCCAGCATTCTCCCTCCCCTTTGCCTCTGAATGCTTCTCCCCGTGTATCCTCCCACTATATGATTAGAAGCATCCTCTCTCACTGAGACCAGAGAAGACATTGCTCTGCTACACATGCTCAGGGTCCTCTCAGACCATATGCTCTTTGGTTGGTGGCTCAGTCTCTGGGAGCTCCCAGGGGTCAAGGTTAGTTTACATTGTTGGTCTTCCTGTGGGGTTGTAATCCTCTTCAGCACCACAGCAAAATCTAAATGAACAGTTTGGTTGGAATATATTACTTGGGCTCAACTAGACTTGACTCTTGGTACTGAGGTTAATGGTAAATGAATGCAAATGGAGCCCATTTATAAAGAAACTTGACTGGATGCCAATAATTCCAAACAGAGTTTAGCCACCATCATAGAATGCAGTCTACATAGGGTGGTCCTCCTGAGGGCTCTAAAGGTAATTCTGTCACAAACTGAACTTCCTACTATTTAATTGACATAAGAATTTGAATTCAGTTTCTTTAAATAAATAAACAAGTCCTCAGGCACTGATCAATAAAACATACATACCTTTAATCTTTACTTTCCAGTTATAGAGAACGTAAGTGATTTGACTGTTTCTCCAATTCTATGAATTTTCTTCATATCCCTTACTAAAAGAAATCCACAATAACAACAAAACCAGGGCTTTTAGCAGTTTTAGCAATATTCATAAAGAAAGATTTCTTTTACCAATTTCTCCCTTGTTATCTGAAAGTAAAAACTAAAACTATACAATATTTGGGCATAGTGGCTCATGCCTTTAATCCCAGCACTTAGGAGGCAGAGGCAGACAGATCTCTGTGAGTTCAAGGACAGTCCGGTCCACAAAATGATTCCAGGACAGCCAGAAAAAAAAAAGCAAATAGCTCTGTCTTTCTAGTGATAATTCTCATTAACTTCCTCTTGGAATGACCTGTCTCCACTAATGATGACACTGAAGTTGAAGTTTTCACAGAACAAAAGACGAACTCTCACAGCTAAGCATTGAACTGAGAACCACGTCTCTAGTGGAGGACTTAGAGAAGGGATTCAAAGAGCTGAAGGGGTTTGCAACCCCATAAAACCAATAATACCAACCAACCAGAACTCCCAGGAACTAAGCAGGCATTCAAAGAGCCACCATCCAAAGAGTACACAGGGACAGACCCATGGCTCCATCTGCATATGTGGCAGAGGATGGCTTTGTTGGGCACCAATGAGAAAAGAAGTCCTTGGTCCTGCCAAGGTTGGAACCCACCCCAACCCTGCCCTCAGTGTAGAGAATGTATGGGGAGTCAGGAAGGGATGGGTGGGTGGGTGGGGTGAGAAGGATGGGATAGGGGGTTTGAGAAAGGGAAACCAGGAAAGGGAATAACAATTGAAATGTAAATTAAAAAAACAAAAAAGATAAAAAGAAAAAAAGAAAATGCTTTCCTCTTACCCTCATGCCCACATTAAAACTTCACTCATATCTGTTTTAGAATACATTTACACCCAGGTCAGAATAGATAATTAACAGGCTCAAAGCCATATTGTCAATAACCAGGACAAAGAGTTTCAACTCTTGTTGTTCTCTGATTTTCTGAAAAGGTAAACAATACATAAAGATTACAAGAAAATAATGAGATAAATGTACTGGCCTTTCTCCAAAGCTTATGTGACAGTGTGAGAGAGAAAACCTCTCATTTAAATATGTAACACCACTTAAAACATGATACGAAATTACTGTATACATTCGTATTTAGCTCTGTGCATAGAACAGGATATTGAAGAAAGGAGAGACAGTGGGAGATGTCCCCAAAAGCAAATTCATTAAGCCAATTCTGATTATTTTTTATGTCAGGTATAACAATGGTTTCATTTTGTGTACAAATATTTTTCTCTGCATTCTGTAACTGCACAGTGTGCTATTTCTTGGTTCTAACTATTATTTAAATTGAAGTTTTGAAATGAGGAAAGAGGTTTGAAAGGAGTTGAATAACTAGTTCAAGGACAGTTAGAAAAAAAGGCATTAGTGCTTGGTCAAAAGACATCTTGTTTCGTTTTTTCTTCTCCCTTAAAATATTTCAGGCCAAAACAAATATGACTGTTTCTTGCCAACAACTCAGCCTAAAATTGCCTTGAAGCTATAAAGTAATCCATAGATTTTACAATATGAAAAACTAATATATACATATTAATCAAATCACATGTTTATTGTATTTGTTATTAAGGTAAAAGACATATTTTAATAAATATTTAATTTTTTCCTCAGGGCATAGTAATACCATTCATCTATCCTTTGCATGAATAGGCTGAGAAAAGTTACTGACAATTAGAATTTGAGGTCCTCAACATCAGACTGTTTAACTATACAAATCATTGTTGATAGCACTGTTAGTAAACACGAACTTTCAGTTTTTTACTTCTAAGACTGGAGTATTATTTGTCATTCCTTGCGATATATCCTGAGTTATGAAGCTAATAATAATTAGCTCAGATGTTTATTTTTTATTTAAAAAAAGGTAGCATAGACAGATATGCAGAAATTTATTGAAACTTTAATTTGGAAAAATGCAAATAGAAACTGAAATTGACCAATACGTTCAGCATGCAGAATTACTTATGCTTACATGCTCGACTGTAATGCCAGCATCAAATCATTACACTAATGTGATTGGAGATGACTTCAAAGGCACCTGAAAAACACGCGAAAATCTTACATGCTACAAATGGCTTGACATGCTTAAAATTCTGCCAGTTGCACTTTATGTGAAATGCAGACTAGGCTTCAGCATGATGTAATCCAATGAGTACTTGTATCACTTGAAAACTAAAACCTCCCCTCATTAAGCAGTTGCTGGAGATAATCAGTAATTAGGGAACGAATAGAGTTGTATAGCTTCCAGTTCTTTCTACAAATTCATACTCTGATTGATTGCTTAGCGTTCTTTGTGCTTCTGTGATTGTCCAGAAGGAGAGCTTTTATCGTGTGCTCACGAAACCCAGAGAATGGAGGAATCCATTAATGTTTTTCCTTTACAGGATACTGTTTGTATACTTGAATAAGGGAGTTATCCTGGCAGTGAAACAGACTGGGTCAGTTAAAAGAAACAGGACCACAACTGAATTTCATCTCAGTCGTTGAGAGCTACAGTTCAATTTTGGCGATATTTTAATTGTTAGAAATAGTTACTACTTGAAATATAGCAAACGCACAGGTAAGATTGAAGGTTAATATTTTATGCAGTATTTATTGTAATCTTGTCGAGCTAGTTTTCTCTATTCATCTGTCCATTTTTTAAAATAATCATTGCATCCTCTTTGGCTGCCTGAGAGTCAACCAATAAAATATTAAATATGACACAAATCAGTAATATCTTCAGATTCTTCTACTTTGTGGGGTCTGATTTCATAATATCAAATGAATCATACACATTTGATATGGGGAAAGAAGCATTCTTCCAAAAATGTTTACTTATTTATTTTAAGATTTTGTAGTTTTATAGTTATGTGAAAATACTGGCTTACTATTATTACATCATCATAGGTTTCATTAAAATAATTATTCTTAGATTCAGTTGAACTAAGCTTCAAGTTTTCTATTTGTAAAAATGCCATGACAGATAAAATGTTCAGAACGATGTCAAACCAGTGAAATTCCGTACAGAGTAAATAATTAATAGTTAAATATTACCAATTATTTTTATTCTCATTCTTAGTAAAAATTATTTTCCCTGAATATTAATTTTGACCTATTAATATTAATCGGAGATTAAATTAATCAATATATGTCACACCAAATTAACACTTTTTACTTCTGCCACATTTTTAATCATTATTTATTTGCAGTCAAATCTTCTCCAGATTGCCTGTGTGAATAAAATATGAAGATTTCCTTTTCAAATTTTAGTCATTAATAACAATTTTTATTCCTGCAGAATTTCTGCTTGACTTGGTCTTGATCATGCTTGCCAAATAGATTTGTTGTGCATGCATGCATTTTTGGGTGTACAAAGACATATGTGTAGGCATGCATGTATGTGTGTACAATACATAGGGAGGCAGGAATTAAGCAGGTGGTGCTTTACGGAACCAGCCTCCTCTGCACTTTATGAGATAAGGTCTCTGCCTGAACTTTCAGTTCACTTAGTCAGCTACACTTCTTGACCAGCAAGTATCAGAAAATGGCAGGACACTTTCTTCCCATTACTGAGATTTCATGTGTGTATTGCACATCTGCCTTTTGAAGAAATGATGGAATTTGAAGCTCTGGACCTCATGTTTGCACAAGTACTTCAGTGAAGGAGCCACCACCAGGTTAGCCCCACAGATGTATGGTACCAACTCACTATTTGACAGTTTTCACCATTGAAAATTAGATGTAATGATTCAGTCTGTTCTCATTCTGATAATGTTTACAACTTTTCTTTTAAGTTTCCACAGTTTTGTTTTAAATAATTTTTAATCCTAACTTTCTTGCAATTTTAGAGTTGCAAAGAGAATACCAAAGAGAATAATATTAACACAGAATTACAAAAGAGAGGTTAAAATCCTGAGAACTTGCTTTCTGTTTTCTTAGAAGTCTGTGAATATTTATCTCATACATTGTAGTTCCCATTTTTTTTCAATTTTTAAAAGTATCTTATCTATGAATTTTCCCTGCAGTAAATTCAGAGTTTGTATGGCGGCACTATTCAAATGCAAGTTTTTATTATCCATGCTGATATTCTTCAACTTATATTCTATATGAAGTTACGAAACCTTCCTTCCTCTCAATTAGACATGCCTCTGCAAAATTATGTCAACTTAGACATGGGGATTAATGTATTAGTAATATAGAAACTTCAAAGGGTTGATATTATTCTTACCACTCTCATAATAACAGTACCTGTCAAAGGAGACAAACAAAAAATGTAAACTCTTATCATTTATTCATTTCAATTTATCTTCTATAGTTTAATACTTTTGTTGAAAAAATCTGTCTCTATTAAAGAGATCAGGATGTATCTGCCTTATAACATATGTTTCTATAGCTAACAATCATATGCCAACACACAGGCAATTAAACACACACACACACACACACACACACACACTCACAAGTTCTGAAAATGAAGCATTATTGTTTTTTCTTAAAGTTTACCAAATACTGATTATCAATAATTGCTAAAATCTTTTGTCTTAGAGAAGTACTTTCATGGTTCATTGAAAAATAACTGCTGATAGCATTCAACAATATGAAAAATGTCATGCCTAAGAGATTGAGAAGTTGCAGAAAGTTTCCCTCAGATTGGGCCTTAAGAGAAAAAAATAAAATAAAATAGCATTCCACAAGACACAAGGCTTGCCATCCAGAAGTGAAAAGATGTGAGCATGATTATGTACAATCTAGATCTTCTTGTGTGGGTATCATTATTCAGAGAGGAACTAGAATGTAAGAAAAGAGAATGGCCAATATTCTCATTTGGGCAAGGAAGAACAGAGGTTGTTGAAACAAGTTTCCATGCTCCAAGGAAGAGGACTGCCTGGGAAAATAACCATCACGATTCTGAAACTAAACAAGAGCTTATAGTGCTGATTAACTATGAGGCTAATACATCACTGACTAGGAAACGACATCCATACTGGGGAAATGTGACAATAAGCTGGTAAGCTGAAAGTTTCAAAAGGACTAAGACACTTCTAAAGTTCACAAATCACACCACAGTATAAAATAATTCATATGTACACCTCTGATGTCAAGTGATGGAAAAATATGTCTACGAAATGCAGTTTTGGAGTGACATTTTGGGACTCTTCTGGACTGGCTGTGTAGTTGAAGCCAATTAGACAATGCGTCCCATTTTCTGTCCCAATCAATGCTGTTACCTTATATCTTCTAATTAAAGACTTGGCATTTTATTTCATATCTCAGACACTGTCATTTGGGACAACATCTAAGATATTTCGTTTCCACCTAAAAATGAAGAAATATAAGAAAATAATCACGTATGACTAATCTAGTTGAATGGAACAATATAGAGAATGCAGAGTGAAGCTCAATATTAAGTTTATAAAACACCTGTTAGCAACAGAGAGTGGGAATAATTTTATTATCATAATCATTTTTCACATCTTTCCTTTTATTTTGAGATTACAATATAATTACATCATTTTCCCTTACATTTCCTCTCTCCCAACCCTTTCACGTACCCCTTCTTGCTCTCTTTCAAGTTTATGACCTTTTTGTCATTAATTGTTTTTGCATGTATATAAGTATATACATATACTTCTAAATATAACCTTCTCAGTCTGCATAAGTTACTTTTGTATATGTTTTCATAGTTGAGCTTTATTATTAGATAACTAAACTGTGTGCTTTTTTTTAAAGAAGGACAAATTATTCACTCCCACTACTCCTTAGTGAACTGTAGTTCTTTGTGTAAGGTTAAGATCTATGTTCTTTCCCACCCATACTTTGGCATAAGCATATATATATATATATGTATATATATATATATATATGTATGTATATATATGTATGTATATGTGGATATCTACAATGGAAAGTCTCAACAATGTTGAAAAATACAATAAATTAAAAATAATAAAAGGTCCACAAGCACATATAATCGATACAATATTATATATTCCATAAAACACAAGACAAAGAATCAAACAATTTGAAAGGAAGAAATAAAATTTTAAGCATTTCCTGGTGACATTTTATCGACAATAAAATTCCATGGTACAAAAATGATCAATATGATATTGACAGCCAGTAAAACTAAGGTCACTTTGCAACAGTTCAATTTATAGAAATCAACTTGAAATTCATATAAGATGAATAATCACTAGAATGTTAAACATTTAAGAGCCAGAATATTTATCATCACCTCAAAATTTAAAGATTCTTTTGAATAAGTAGAGTTTAATAAATTACACACATATACATAAATTTTTAGTATGGTCCCCAAAGTGATACTCAGTAATTGACTTAATTCACCTATGTTAGTGAGTGACAAAAACGCCTAACAAGTCGGAACATATCCTTATGTTAAATGACACATTCAAGTATATTTCTATTCAATGAAGTGCATGGACTTCTTTAGGATCTTAATGGACCAGGGTTATGAAAAAGGATTGAAGGAGCTTCAACCCTGGATAACGTGAACATGAGGATGACAGGAGTTGTCTACCTCTCCCTCCCAACATGGTACCATAAAGCAGGCTCCTCACCGTCAACCCTAATAAGAATGTATTACCCTAGGGGTTGGGGATTTAGCTCAGTGGTAGAGCGCTTGCCTAGCAAACTCAAGGCCCTGGGTTCGGTCCCCAGCTCCGAATAAAAAGAAAAGGAAACAACAACAACAACAAAAAAGAATGTATTACCCTGACAGTTATCAGTCTTCACTCCTTGTTTGATCTCATAAGGCCATCCTCCAACCCCACACACTACATGCTACAGCCCCTGATATGTTGATGAAGCATCATCCCACACCCTGCCCTGGCCAATGATACCCAGCCACACAAACCTTGCCCTGTAGACATTGGCCACCTTTCCTAGGAGCATAAATACTCCCTTTCTTGTCCCCTCCTCCTCTCTGAAGCTGTTCCTCAGTGTGTTCATTGCCGGTGCAGTTCTCACTGACCTAAATCCTGTACCGCACTCACCCAGGCAGTCTAATCTTCCCTCCCTTCAGTCCAGGTTTGTGGGCAAAGGACTTGGCTACCCCAGGAAGAAGGGGACACATGTCAGACTTCATGTTGTAGGACATAGGCCACTCACAAACGAATACAGACTTTCCCACTCCATGCAAGGAAAATGCCACAGAGGCGATATAAAGCTATCGTATGCGAAATGAAGCTCTCTGCTGCTGTGGAGAAGAAAAGAGTGAGCTCAAAGTAAGGCCGAGCCCTCCTGGATGGTTTAGCTGGTGATAGCTCATCAAGCGTTACAATTAGGACCTATTTACACTTCTTCATGTATCATATATTGGAGTAAAATATTTATTAACGTTCATTGGTACTTTCACCTCATATGCATTTTTAAGTTATAACCCCATTAAATTAATTGCCGTAAAGAAAATTTACATTCATATTTTATGTATCAGTTTTATTTCGTCACTCTGACTGTGGAACAGTACTTCCTGTAGTCCTGAAATACCATCTTCAGCATTTACAGCAGAAGATAATCAAGCTATCTTTAGCTGATGTAAACTTGGTAATTAATAATGTGTTGCCATATGATAGGAAAGTACAATGGGCATACATGTGAACCAGCATTTCTCCTGTTTCCTGCAAACTTCTCTCCCTGGCCACAGATACAGTGTCTATACTCATGGGTTTTCACTCTTTTTCTATTTCTGTGTCTGTTGTTGACTAAGATGTGGAAATACCCAAATGCTAAGGCATCTTAATTCTGTGTCTTAGAATTTCAAGTTACAATATAACAAATATAATGTGTGCATATAATATATATTTTTTTAACTGCCTGCTGAGTTAATTATTAGGGATCAATGTTATTTTTGCTGGGGAATGCCATGACATGTCCACTATTTTAAAAATACTTTAGAAGAATTTAGTTGTCTCGGGTGTGTGTCTTTTTTGTAATTTTGTCTTTTCTATTTTGTGTGTCCAGAGGATCAAACCTAGTGACTGGAGCATGCTAGGCAGCTTCTATGCTGTTGAGTTAACTCTACAAGCCCTTAAAGATATCATTTAAATATATTAAAAATGCAGTTGCTACCAAAGTCACACAAACACTTCACAAGATGGAACAAATATAGATAAATCAGTTGTAAATTACAGGCATATAATTAAACTGTAATAAAAATAATAGCAATGTGCTCTCATTGATCGATAACAGCATCTTATTTGTCAGTTGTGTATGAACAGATCATTACATTGTTACTAAGTTCATACTAGCAAAGTACTTACAGAAGGGAGAGCCCTGAACTGTCTTCACCAACCTTTCCTTGACGCATAAAAATGGCACTGCCCAAAAGAGTAACAATGTAGCTACAACTTCCAGTTAACAGGAAATCTTCAAGATCAGACGATGCCAATTTATGACATTACACCAAATTTATATAATAATTCATTCATTGCAGGTTTAAAATTATATAAAAATAATACATCCTATGTGCAACTGTGGATTTGAGACAAAGCTTCATTTCTCCAGAAACTCATACTAAATGAAACAAAAGTATATACACTGATTAAAGGAATTTCCAAGTGTGTATGTGTGTGTGTGTGTGTGTGTGTGTGTGTGCGTGCGCCCATTGGTGCATGTATTTGTCCATATTTTGGATATGTGTGTATGCATGTATGTGTATGTTACTCTGTGTGCATGAGTGTGTGTGTGTGTGTGTGTGCGTGCGTGCATACCTATTGGTGCATGTATTTGTCCATATTTTGGATATGTGTTTCTGCATGTATGTGTATGTTACCCTGTGTGCATGAGTGTGTGTGTGTGTGTGTGTGTGTGTGTGCATGAGCATATGTGTGTGTGTATGTTTGAGCATTAGTGTGTGTGTGCATGAGTGTGTGTGTTTGTGTGTTTGTACGAGTGTGTGTGTGTGTGTGTGTGTGTGTGTGTGTGTGCCTATGATGCATGTATCTGTCCATATTTTGGATATGTGTTTATGCATGTATGTGTATGTTACCCTGTGTGCATGAATGTGTGTGTATGTGTGTGTGTTTGTACATGAGTGTGTGTGTGTGTTTGTGTGTGTGTGTGTGTGTGTAAGCAAAGTTAATTCATGGACTATAGAAATTGCACAGCATAAAAGCAAATAAAAATTTCTTTTAATTAAATAGGATGTCCAGGTGCTATAAACTGCGTTTTCAACTCTTGTTTTGTTTGGAAAGGATGATAATACAATTGTCAGCTTTGTGTGAGTTTATTATTTTAACAATACCGCAGTGAGTAGTCAGATAAACAGCAAAGGTACCTTCTATTTTTACATGCCTTGGATGAATTGGAACAATAGCTGGAGATTACTGGGAACTCAAATAGGAATCCTCTTTTCTTTTCCAATTTTCTATCTATCTATTAATAGAGCAATAATTGGATATAAAACCTTTGTTATTGTGATTCACAAAATCCTGAAATATTCAGAAATTATGTGGCAAAAGCAAATTGGCATGTTGGAGTTAGGCTGTTTCTGGATAGTAAGAATGCTTGCAGGCTAGAATCTGCATTCCACTGCAATGCAGATGTAAAAACTTAAATAAAATGACAAGACTTAAAGTGACTCAATTTTCCAATTTACTAAGAAACCATGTCTTCTCTGTGAAACAACTTGAGAATTAACTAAAATCCTGAATATCAGTTAAGATTATAAAAATAAAATGGGAGGATTTAACTGGGAGGAGAAAAAGGAGGGCGATACAGAGAAAGAGAGAGAAAGTGGGGATAAAGAGCATCAAGGAATCTAATTTATATGAGCAGAGACGGAGAGTGATAGAAAAGCCTTCCTTAGGTCTGAGTACAAAATGTTGAGTGTCTGAGAAAAGTGTCTGCCTTAGCTCTTTCTTCTGAATGTCTACAGCATGAATACTCTTCTGCTATTAGCACTGCTTCTTCTGAGAATAGTGACTCCTACCTCAGTGTTCAGCTGTGTAGCATAACCTCTCTTATTGCTCAGCTGTATGATATAAACGTTCCAGAATCATGTATTTCCCATGAGAGAATCCCAGATGGCTCAATTCTACCTTATCCGTACATGTGTTCACTTTCTCTCTACTCATTTAAGCCAGTTCCTAGGCCTCTCTCTCTCTCTCTCTCTCTCTCTCTCTCTCTCTCTCTCTCTCCCTCTCTCTCTCCCTCCCTCCCTCTCTCTCTCTCTCCCTCCCTCCCTCCCTCTCTTTATGTATTGGAATTATGGGCAATCACACAGTCTGACTTTTAGATTTACAAAGTTGTGTCCTTATTCTTGTGCAGAATTGAGGTTTCCTCTCTGTGGCTGTGATAAAGAACTCAAACCAATACCAATGTTGAGGGAGAAAATGGACATTTAGATCACCATACATCATTGAGAGATGCCAGGGAAGGAATTCAGACAGAAACCTTTCTATAGTCCAGGAGCCACTGCCCAATATTTGTGAAGCCTGTAGTAGGCACTATACTCCTGCATCAATTAACTCTCAAAGCTATCTCTCACAGAGATATATCCTCAGATCATTATGGTAAATAAGTCGCTCAGTTTAGGGTCCTCCTTGCACCAGGTGATCCTAGGCTGTCAAGCTGACAATCTGCTAACTGGCATACACAGCAAACTCTTTCCTCACTGAGCAAATCTGGGCACTCCCTTCTTTGTAGACTGTTAAACGGAGTAGCGTGAGCCCAACACTGTAGGATAAAAGACATTGCTCCCTTGCTTGTGGCCTTGGAAGGATGTGTTAAGACAGCCTGCCTATTAGATGATCACTTATACAATCCACACATTTGGGGGTAGTTTCAAATATTAAGGTCAGAACCAAAAATACTTAGAAGACAAGCTTAAAAGTATCCACTCAGCAAGTACTTTAAAAAATTTTTTAAAGAAGAAGTAAGAAATACTGAGAGGTACAAACCAACTTAAGTTACCAACTCCACATTGTCTCTTTTAGACATTTTCACAGCACCATTCTGAAAGGACATAGTTGATCACAGTATTGCTTTAATTAACAATAGAGATCCATGCTGATAAGTCCATACATTTTATTTTTCCAATTTAAAAATGTTACTTTATTCTGTTATTTTAAGATCAGCATTCACATTCCTTCTCAAACTAATCTAGGCTCCCAAGTCCATAATACTCCAGTTTCAGGACCATTTCGCTGGTTTTAATTTCTCTCACCCTGTTTCCATCAAAATTACCAGAAGCATAAAGTCAATAGTTTACAATTTATTCAAGAGACGTTTGTTGGCTTTTTTGGAAGCCAAGTGAGAAGTAAAAATAATTTTAAAATTATTTAAATTTAAATGAAAATGGAGAGTAGCAATGGGAATAGAAAGAAAAGAATGTGTAACCATATGCATTTAAATGTTTATATATGAACACACAGAGAAATATACAAAATAATATGCAAAGAAAGAGAATAAAAATTAGAAATCTAGAAAATATGTAGGATCAAATAGTCAAATTGAAAACAAAATAAAGAAAAATAGAAAAGTGTGGTGGTGTTGAAAATGATCTTAAGAAAATTAGATTGGGGGAATAGTAGGAAGAAGAACAAGAACAAAAAGAGGGGAGTCAAGCAAATCATACAAAGTAGAAGAAACTGAAGGAATGAACACGCCATTTTCTTCCAAGGACTCGAGACAATACTGTTAGAGGAAGCTAGAATATGAAAAAGTACAACGGTCAGTTGCAGTCAAAGTTTCAGAGGTGAAACCGTTTTAGTTTTGTTGTCATTTTATCCTTATTTTATTCGTGGGTGTTAACATACCTGTGGGAAAGGTAATCAAAATATGAGACATTAGCTGCGTGTTTGTGACCGCTGTGATCTGAGAGCCGTATCCAAGACTGTAAACATGAGGCAGACACGGAAGGCATTGTACATGAGCAGTACAGATACTCGAAGCAGTCTACATGAAGGGTAGTCCGTCTTCAGTACAGGAAGAAAGTGCCAGAGAAAAACATACAAGGCTGTCATTATTTTTATGCAATGATACTTGAAGAAAGTCATAAAGGATGGTGGTGGAGCTGTGGAAATCCACACATTGCTCTAATATTTCAAGAGTAAGATATTTCAGAGACTGCCCCACCTGTGGATCCATTCCATACACAGCCACCAAATCCACACAATATTGCTGATGCCAAGAAGCACAAGCTGACAGGAGCCTGATACATCTGTCTCCTGAGAGGCTCTGCCAGAGCCTGACCAATACAGAGGCAGATGCTCGCAGCCAACCATTGGACTAAGAACGGGGTCCACAATGGAGGAGTTAGAGAAAGGATTGAAGGAGCTGACCGGGTTTGTAACTGCATAGGAAGAACAATATCAGCCCCCTAGAGATCCCAGAGACTAAACCACGAACCAAAGCAACCGATGGCTCCAGCTGCATATGTAGCAGAGGATGGCCTTGTCAGAGAAGCCCTTGGTCCTGTCAAGGCTCGATGCCCCAGTGTAGGGGAATGTCAGGGCGGGGAGGTAGGAGGGAATGGCGGGGAACACCCTCAAAGAAGCAGGGGGAGATAGATTTCTGGAGGAGAAACCAGGAAAGGGGATAAAATTTGCAATGTAAACACCCCCCCCCAAAGTGAGGTGTTGGGAATACAATTAACTGATAGATCCAAAGGCAATACACGTTTGCAAACTCTGAACTTTGAACTCAGTAAACTTCTCTGGCTGCTTCCTGCCAAATACAGAGCTCAGAGGGCTTATTAGAGCAAGGCCAGTCCAGCCCAAAGCAGACATGCTTAAGGGTACAAGTGTGCTGTCTTTCCTCTGAGAGCCCTTGTTGGCTAACACAGGTTGTTCTCAGAGGCTGCTGTAGTGTGAGCCTCTTCCTTTCTCTACCTTCTTCCATTCTTTTCTTTTATCACAGGGACACACCCTAATCATGGTCTGATGTCCTGAACCTCTTTATCTCAGTAACCTCCCGTAAAAATGGCGCCTATTTCTCAGAGGTGACGAAATGACTGTTTCCTTCTTTGAGGTAAGGTTGTGTTAAAGAATAGATAAAGGTATCTGTAGAGGTCACTGGCAGTTATGGGAAATTGTTCTTGTACAGTTTCTAGATTCAGTTCCTGGCCCAGATAGTGCTTCAAAACCATCTATAACTCCAGTTTTCGTACATGTAATGCATATTAATGGCATTTGCGGTTACACACACTAACACACAAGGTGTATATAAATAGAAGCACACGAAACATCCGTATACACAAAATAAGTGAATATAAATTTAAAACAATGCCTAATAAAAGGTGGGAAAGTACGATGCAAAGAGAATTGCTTTTGCTTCCTCGATAATTAAATACAGGAGTAAGTTATGTCGAAGTAGCCTGCGCTAGGACTGAAGAATTGACTATTATGATCTTCTCTGTGAAAGACTCCCATTGTGAAATTTAATTTATGTGATAAAAGGATCTCCAAAATGACACTTGATCAGTTTTCTATTTGATCTTATTGGTTAGACCCTCAACTCAAAATGACATATTGTATAATATCACAAATGAAATTATGTAAAAAGGCATAATATACACAAAAAGTCATTAGTATAATTATTTGAGTGGAAGGAATTTTACTTCATCTTAAAGCAATGAGAACATTGAAAATAAAACTGTCAATATAGGATTATAGCAGAATTCAACTAGCTAGGATCTCAAAGTTTGTAGGATTATAACGGAATTCAAATAGCTAGGATCTGAAATCTTTTCAATCAAAATGAAAGCCAAAGAACCAACTGGAGAAAAACATTCAACAACTACTAATGATACGTGTTGATATTTTCAGTAGAAATACTATATTAAAAACTTTCTAGCATCATTAGCAATTCAGACAAGCAACATCCAGGTCATACAATCTCCTTTCAGTGGGGGACTCTTTTATTTTTTCTTCCATTTTTATTAAATTGGGTATTTCTTTTTTACACTTTAAATGTTATTCCCTTTCCTGGTTTCCTGTCCATCAGCCCCGTAAGCCCTCCCCCTCCCCTTTAAGATGGGTGTTCTCCTCCCCATCCATCCTCCATTACCGCCCTCCCCACAACAATCCCCTACACTGGGGGTCCAACCTTGGCAGGACCAAGGGCTTCCCCTTTTAGTGGGGGACTCTGAGCCGTTTAGCATGCCGAGCACACATGCCCCACATGAAGTACAGCATATGTGCGACTGTGTGGAAACTTCCCATGTGGGGGCTCTACCCACAAGATGAAAACCAAAACGGTCAACACATTTTTTTTAATATTACTGATACCATTACAAGGCTCAAGGAAACAACTTTAATTTTAGAAAATGACCCTAACTAATATACCTTATATAAGCTGGTCAGTGATGCTTACTAAACCCAGGAATACAATATAAAAAGCAATAGAAAAATGAGACAGAACATTACAGCATGCTCAGTAAAGGACTTCTAGGAGACACATTTGTACAACATTTGTAAATATGAGGTTACCTAAAAGGTAAGGTTTAAAAAAGAGAATCAAAAATATTAAGAGGTAATAATACTTTTGTAAATCACTGGTCAACACATAGAGCCAAGTAAATAAACTGTAGAATCAAATAGTGTAGATAAAATTGAATTCGAAAACATTGTACCCCACACTTTAAACTTAAATGTTTTTGAGTGGATATTGGGTGATGTTTATAATAACAATGCTTATACTATTTGTGTTGTAGAAATTCTCTACACTTTTCTTAGTTACTCAGGTAATGTGTGCTATTTGGGGAAAATCACTCATGTTATTTTCTCCTTTCTTATTTTCTTGAAGCTTGTTCTTAAGTTTCTGCTTTAATATTGTGTCTTCTTAAATATACATTTATGGGGAATGGAAATAAATGCTTTCCCTGGACAAAAAAATTGAAAAGGTTTTACCTTTCAGGAGCAGGTCCAGTAGGGATACAAAGCAAGTAGTTTCATGACTAAAAGTGAAATATCAGTGAATATTTTTTTGAATTGCATTAGGTTCTTTTGAATTGCATTATTTTCTTTAAAAAATGTTTTCTATTTGAGTAGGACAAAGGTGTTAGCTATAAAAGGGTATAACTCTTAATTTATTTACAGATTTTAAAGTAGAAAATTAGCTTACAAATATCATTTTTAGCAACATCCAAGGCTTGATCTCCTGCTATTTAAGACAATTAGATTGACTAGAATTCAAGGGTATTGTAGAGAATTATTCTGATATTTAAAAATTGTAATTTTTAAATTATAGAATACAGCTACAAAGCACAATATTTTGTATTCAAACATAAGAATCCATGTAAATCAGAAATTATTCCTTTAGGGTATTGTCAATTGGTTATCACTTTAAGGTAAATGTCTCCTCAAACATAGTGAAATTTTCTGTATTCGCCCTAACAACTCTGTCTCTGTAATCCCACATCTACATTCAAACTGTCTGAAATATTCATTTCAGGTAGTCCAGAATCCCTATGTCTTGCCACAAATCTCCCTGAGTTAACTTTGAGAAATAGGCGGAAAGAATTTTTCCTCCACATCTCACAGCGGCCTCGGGTCACCCTGAAGCAGTAGGCAGCCTAAAAGAAGATTGTTAAATAATAAGGTCTCTCCGATACTCGGCAATCAAATGGCTGGAACTTGTCCACACTGTTTGCCCCGTGTTCGAACACTGCTCTAAAAAACAAGCTGAAGAGTGGGAATGCAGTTCAGTGGTAAAGGACTCTTCACGGTCCTTGCGTGACGTGCTGCTTTGATCTCACTACCCAGATCAAGGCAAATCCACAAATCAATCACAGCTGGAGATTTTATTTAGATCCTGGGTTTAATCACCACAAACAAACAAATATAATAAAGACTATTGCATTTGGAAGCTTTTGCGTGTATGAACTTTTTTTTTCTTTCTTTTTTTTTTTTTTTTCTCGGAGCTGGGGATCGAACCCAGGGCCCTGCTCTTGCTAGGCAAGCGCTCTACCACTGAGCTAAATCCCCAGCCCCTGTGTGTATGAACTTGAATATGAGCTCTATCAAATTTTTTAAACCGAGATAAACCAGATTACACAACATTTTTTATTATTATTACTTTTATTTTTGTACAGGCCAGCCATTGTCCCTCCCCAGGTCTGCCCTCCCTCAGTTCCTCATCCAATTCGTCCTTCTGCCCCTCCTCTCCAAGAGGATGACACCCACCCCTACCCACCTCTACCAGCCCTCCCCACTCCCTGGAGCCTCACGTCTCGGGAGGGTTAGGTGCATCTTCTCTCACTGAGACCAGTTCAGTTTTCTCATCTATAAAAGGAGGAGAAAAGAAAATCCCGGAACAAAGGATTTTCCACGGATGGATTGCCTTCACTGAAACCATGTGTGTGGTGCAGAGTGGTGTTTAGGGTTTACCAAAGCAGCAGAAGAAGCGGAAGCAGGCGTAACCGCGGTTTATTGCTCTGAAATACTCCTTCTTGGTTACTGAATGATGACAAGCCCGGGGAAACGCAACACGCTCAGAAGTTCGGGTCCTACCACAACTATGGTAAAGGAGAGCGAACTAAAGAAGACTTGATTAGAGAAGGCAGAGATTTACCATGCTTCCGAATTCACTGAGCTGGCTTCCGAAGGCAACAGAACAAAGTAAAGCTAACCTCAGTGAACCCTGTCTGAATGGGTCTAAGTAGAAATACTTGCAATGGTGGCAGGAACTAAAATTCCTGCTCAAGACACAGTGAAAACTCGATTTCTTCTACCTTATGGTCTTAAGTTTCTCATTGAAAACCAGTGTGAACAGAGATGGGAAAGATTGTTCAGCAAGAATTAAATCGAGTCCAAAGCTGTACAAAGATATCAACTCTACGGTTCGGGTGACATCCAGGAGTAGGAACTGGCTTCGGATCAGTGACGAGAGCAGCCAAATCTTATTTGGTAAAACCAAACCGTTATTTTTTAAAAAACATTACACTCATCTCCTTTAAATTTGCATAGAAGCTACAGGGTATGCTAGAGAAAAGAGATCACTTGCTAAATCGTCTGTAAATAGTAACTAGATAAGTATCATTATCTTAATCAAAAGCATTCATTAAGCTCAAATCTAAATTAGATGATGGTGAGGCTTTGTTGGGCATTGTGAAAAAAAGAAAAAGCAGTTTAAAATGTAACTCTCCTTCTGGTCCCAGAGTGAAGACAAGGAAGAACTGAAGGGCTGACATAAAGAATTAACCAAATAATATCAGGCGAGCACTTTAATAAGAAAAGGAGGCATATGTGATGTTACAAGTCAGAGAATATAAGGAATCTTCATATTGTAAAATAATCTTACATGGATGATATCTCACTATCCCTTTAAATAGATATATTCAACATGCAACCCAAGGTTGATTTAATCACAGCCTGAAAGGTCACCGTAATTACATACATTGTGACACTTTTAGCTGACATTATCTGAGCACATTTTCAAAGGCTGGGTTACTAGCTAGAGTTGACATACCCACAGTGAACACTTTCAAACTTGTCCTCCTATAAATTGTCAGAATAAAGAGTTTTCTCTTTATAACTCTCATATAATGCATGTTGTAAACTAATTATATTAATAGTACATATAATTAACTCATGAAATATAAAGTCATGATAGTATAGTGTTTATTAACGTAGGCCGTAGTTTCAAAACATATTTAAATTTCATCCCCAGCATCAGTGGCACATGGGAAACATTATGGTTGGTGTTTAGAACACGAAGATTCCTGCATTCCAAATGAATTATTCCCATCAGAAAGGGGATAGAGGTAGGAATCTCTAACCATCTTTTAATTTTTCATTAAATTGCACAGCAACAAGGTCCCTGCAGAAATGTATTAAAGTTAAAATGACAAATACCATTCATGACTACAGAAGCAAAAGTCTGAAAAGAATCATTCAATAATGAAAATTCTGGGTTCCTTAAGGATATTCTAATTAGAAATGCAAACGGCCACCACACTTTTCTTGCACACATCGGTTTTCCTGCCCTACATGAAAAACAAAAAACAAAAAACAAAAAACAAAAAACAAAAAACAAAAAACAAACAGAAAGATGCACAGATGTTTTATAAATGCACACACTTTGCTTTGAAACATTTCTTTTATCCTCAGGTAAAGGAGAGATAGCATCAACCAATCAAGAGAAGAAGCAAGAGCAATTCAAGGAGAGACATTTTATTGCTAATTTCCGGAGGGAATTAACCAATTTTCTGCATTATGATAGAATCAGCATATTGTGGATTGGACCTATAGATAGCGTCAAAGCAGAAGAGGTGGCTTTCCGTTCCGTGTGCCTGCGGAATCTTAACTACGAGAGACTGCTGAGCTTCTGTTTGCTTCCCTATTTCCGGTCAGGTTTCATCAGATTGGAGCCTGCTGTTTAAGCTGTATTTAGGACATGACCCTAGCAGCTGGCACCACTGAATGAGCCACTTCAAGGTGGTTATTACTATGCACGCAATAACTAAGGAATTAGGAAGGGCCAAGAAAAGCACTAATCCTGTGTATTCTACTGAATATTTTGGTAGATTTGAAATCCAACTAAGCAAGGCATCTCTGAAAAATGAAAGTATGGTAATTTACTCTAAAAATAACTTTAATATTACCATCTGGAAAGAGAAAATGCCATATGACTATGTCAGAGAAAGGAGAATCTATTTTTTTAAATGCCTACAACTTAAAGACGTTGGAATAATTCATGCAAACAACTGATGTTTGAAAAATATTGAGCAAAGTAAAAGTGATGAAGAGGCTCTAAATTTTATATGTAATTCCTTCAAGCATGATTTTTTTATCTTCATAACTACAGCAGATATATAAAGTGTATTATATTTGGGTCACCCATAAGTGTTTCTTGAATTTAAAGATGAATGTTGGCATTTGACAACAAAAGGGAGAGCTTTGAAAAATGTCTAATGAAAAATTAAAACTACTGAAATATGCAAGTTATAATCAGAAACATTCTGAAAAACCGAGAAAACTTAATATTGCTTTTTTTTGAAGAATCTGAAAATACAGTCTAATAAGAAGGTATTTTTATTTCCACTCTCAACAAAGAAATGACAGTGAAATTTCTAAGTCACATAAAAGATATTTTTTCTGATGCCAGTTAAAAAAAATAGCATACAAAAGCAGGGTTTTTCACAAGGTAAATGAATTGTATATGGCAAAAATCCAGTTGATAAATGGGCCTTTAACGGCTCATGTTCCAATAAAATTGATCACCAAAATTGTCTAACCGTAGTACCTATTGTTAATGTTTGCCAGTAAATAATGATACATTCTAAAGACAGGTGCCAACTATGCCTATTGGGGAGGGCATAAATAGACTTATTTTAGGGTGAGATAACGCTTGCTTAAACAATGAAATGTACAGAGATCATTTCCGCACCAGAACCTCTTGATAACTAGAAAAATTACAAAGTAATTTTTCAATCCTTTTAAGTATGAACAAGAAGAAAATTTCCAAATATTTCTCTTACTTTTTCCCTCAAACAAAAGACTTGATGGAAAACTTTGATTTCTCTATCTTGTCTGGATGGCATGAGGACAAAATTGTATCTTGTGGAGTAATGATTTCAATTTACTATTTGAAGAAAGGCTCCATTTGAAGATGCATAAATACGTTCAGAATTTTATTTATAATCTCTGCTCCCCTGTCTTTTCTGCCAATTATCTCTTAGTTTGGAGAAGTATAAAGCCCTGTAGGAGAATAACATGGCCTACCTTCCACTCTTCCGTCGGATGGCAATTGTTAAATAAGCATATAGTTAACTTTGATTTAATATTTGCTTAGAATATTCATGTGGATACTTTGTAAAATTATATAAACACAAATAAATTTTTGATGTAAGGCCTTCCTCCACCTGTCTATACACAATACAAACTGAATGGAGTCACTCTGCTTCCACTCAATTCTTTCCTATTCCTTTCTTTGCCATAATGAAATTACTCAGTGAAGAAAAATTTAAACAGAAGCTTATAAAAATATTCTCCAGTATATTCTCCAAAATATTCTCCAGCTGAAGGTCCTAAAAGCATATATGCAAAAATGTCGTTGCTTAAAATGACACAGTAAATCAGAAGCTATAATATTGCATTGCTCTTCATAAAGATTGTTACAAATTTACACAATATATATCTGTGGTTCTCAGCCCCCCTAATGCTGTGACGCTATAAAGTGTTACCCATGTTGTTGTGACCCAACCTCATAGAAGTAACTTTGCTACTGTTAGGAATAGTATGTTAGGAATGGTAATGCAAATATCTGCTGTACAGGATTTCTGGATGATACCCAAAGGGGTCTAGAATCACTAGTTGACACTACCCAAAGACTACACATGGACAGACCCATGGCTCCAGCTGCATAATGTAGCAGAGGATGGCCTTATTGGGCATCAATGGAAGGAGAAGCCCTTGGTCCTGCCAAGGTTGGACCCCCAATGTAAGGGAATGTCTGGGTGGATGGGAAGGGAGGGTGGTTATGGAGGGGAACATGCTTATAGAAGAAGGGGAGGGGGAATGGGATAGGGGTCTTATGGAAACTTGGAAAGTGAATAACATTTGAAATGTAAATAAAAAATCCAATAAAAGAAAAAAAAGAAATGAGTTATTGTCTTGCCCAAATTATTTCACTGAATAAACTGATTTTTTTTTTGCTAAAGAATCACTGGTTGAGAACTAATAGAGACAAGTAAGGCATGATATATTTGACCTTTTATCAGATTATAGAAAAAGCATGTGGCTTGCATGTAATCCTGAATTCAAACTCACTATTTTACTGCAGTTACACATTTAGATGTTCATGTCTGATTCTACATTAATAACTTCAGGATACCTAGTGCTCCTTAAAGGAACAATTAAAACAACAATAAGCAGTCCACAATCCCAATCTTTAGTGGGTTTGTTTTAATTATATAAATACATTAAAGCATGGCTATAATTATATATAACTTCACAAGTAACTATGATATATGCAGATCCTTTGTAATAAATTAAAATGACTGATAGTATAAATGGTGAAATGACATTTTAATTTGTAATGCATAGTTAGTATTTTAAAGACCAGGAATTTCCATCTATTCTCCTCTGCTAGGTTTCCTTTCTCCCAGGACTCCTATATGAGATTATCAAAATAAATATTAAAAACAAATTAACACAAGTTTCAATTCCACCTCTTTCTTTGTACATGTTATTTTTTCATCAATCCTGACATTTCATACATGAATGTAAGATCTATCAAATATTGGCTATTAAATGCTCCATTCTCATACTATTCAGTATTTTTCAAAGATAATATATTTCTGAAAAGCTGTTCTTATATGCTGAGTTTGGTCATGACACTACCCAGTTTAATCAGTGTTTCTCATCTTCTCACTCCTTTTTCTCCAACTTCATAAGGTTCCCGTATTAATGGTTCCTTATTATATTAACACATTTCTAACCTTTATTTTTTTACCTTTTCATCATACAATAATAACAACAATAAGAATAATTTATTAAATTTTTAAAGCACTAAATTAAAACCATTATAGATTTTTTGTTTTTAATTTTTCTGAATGAGCACTAAGAATCTTTTCTAATGACATCTGCAAAGGCCTATTTGTGTAAAATGAGTTGGTAGCAATTGCTGCTAAATCATATTGTAATTTATATTTTTAGTTGTGAGCCTAGCCTCTAACGGCTGAGCCATCTCTCCAGCCCCATATTGTAATTTATTAGCAGATTTGTCTTGGTCAGTGATCATCACCATTTAGCTTTTGTCTCTGGGCATCGATGCATTTGCACACATGAATCTACTAATGTGATACATCAGAAAGCAGCATAAAGTGTAAAAATAAAAAATATTTTAATTTGGGCAAACAGGATCTAAACATTTTGGTAATTAAACATTTTGCTAAGGTTTAGTTGCAGAGGATAATACCTGAACATGGTAGATTCCATATTCAACTAGTTCATAGCATCCAGTTGATGTAGGAAATAGGGAAACATCTAGCAAAGATCTGAAAGAAAGGGATGGCTACTCCTACCATTTTTATCTGGCAAATCACAGGACATTTAAAACAGGAAATTTATGCAAGAAAACAACATCCAAAATGATAATTGAAATCACTCTTGCTTTAGATTTCAAAATGTTAGGAAAAGAAAATCTTAGACTCCAACAAAAATAAAGAACAGAAGAACAATTAGACATGATAATTGCATTTTGAAAACCTTTAGGAAATGAAAAGAATATATAAAACTCACTGCATTCCTATACACAAACTGGAAAACATTTCAAAATAAAAACTAGGAAAGTATTTCATTTATAAAAGAATCAAAAGGAAAAAAATGCTGAGTAAATTTAACATTTACATGAAATATTTATGTTCTGAAAATTCAAAAACTTAGGTAAAAAAACAATTAGAGTAGACAATGGCAAGTGGAAAGATAATTCCATGTTTATAAATTTGAAAAATTAATGTTGTTAAAATATGTTTTTGACATGATTTGCTGATTTTGCATAATTAACTATTTTCACATAATAGTCAAATTTGGTTATAACCTGAAATTGTTCTACATAATAAAATTAGTATTAAACCAAAAGAACAAAGATGAGTAATTATACATCCCAATTTCACAATATAAATCTACAGCAATAAACTCCTTTTAATTGTCATAAAAACAGAAATAAAGAAAGCTCCTATAAAAGTTACTATTTATTTTGTAAAAGTCAGATATCCTTCCATTGCAACAAGAATGAACTGAGAGAATGTAAAATTATCTTTTATTCACCAGGTATAATTGTTGTCTCCTGAGGCTTACTGCTGAATAAGCTCACCCTTTCTAGTTCTTTCTGAACTCTGGCTGGCTCTTTTAACTCAGTTGTTCTGGCACAAACACCTCTCTAATCTAACTGAGTCAAACTGGCTTCTCTGGTTTTTCACTGAATTGTTCTGCTTGGAAAAACTGCCTCTGAATTCCACAAACTGAACGGCAGGCACTGAATGGAACTGAAAGAAACTGCATGAACTTAACTGAACTCAACATCTTTCAACAGAACTTTATCAAAGTGCACTGAACTGAACTAATCTGAACTTCACTCTCTGAACTTCCTTTCCTCAAAGCCTGGCTCACTCAGTACAGCTCTTAACTAGTCTCTCTTTCCTGTCTTTGTAAGAGTTAGTGTATCCTGTCTGTGATTCATTATGTCAAATCTTTCTCTGATTCATCACTTTGTCTGCCCCCTCAATTACACATCAATTTCAAACATAGTGCTTACTTCTACAACCCAATTTTACCTTCATTAGTTGGGATTAAATGCATGCAACTAAGGTCATGTCTGTATTACAACCAGATCTTACTGTAATACAGAGTGTGTCTGCATTTCACACAGACCTAGTAGGTTGCTGGATGTGATCTCTTGTCAGAGCAGCCATGTTTCTGGATTAAAATTTGATTACAGGAGAACCTTATTCTAAACTAAATAAGCCACTCACCCATACATACCATAAACTTTCTCTATGTAGAAATCTACATGTAGAATCTTTTAAAAGCTGAGCTCTTAGAAACAGTCAAATGGTGACTTTCAGAAGCTAGGGAGTGGCAGAAATAGGCTACAAACTTCCAATCAAGCAAAATCAGTTATTTGGGAAACTAAACATATGCTTGTTGTCTTTAAATAAATACTACTACCTTGCATACTAAAAATATTAAAATAAATTAACTGCCAATGATTTTCAGCACACATGCGTGCACGCACACACACATACACACACACAAACACACTCACACAAAGGTCAGTGGACATAATATTGAACTTTATTTTGGTGATAAAATCATCGATGTTATAAATATAAATCAATGATAAAACAGAATGTTAAGACATAATGCTATATACCTTAAATACACAGTTTTTATTGGTTATACTGTATAATGCATGAGCAAATATCCAGCAACCAAATTTGTATTGAAAGTAATGTAAACTTTGAAGAATGAAGAAAAGGCTACTATTGTCTATTTCCCCCTTTTTTATCTAATAGGTACTTTAAGTACTAGAATTAGCTAGTAGCATTATAACAGACATTTGTAATCCAAAATAAAGGTTAACAAATATAAAGTTTAAATCTAAACTTAATTGTACTTAAAACTCAATATTCTCAAAAGAATCGTTGTGGGGGAGGTATGCCAGAATATGCATAGTCATTCAAATTGTAAAAATGTATATGTAAAAGCTGTTTGTTCCTAGTTAAATTTTTCTGTGTTAATTGCCAGTCACTGTAAAAAACAATTTCTCCGAAGAGGACTAAAACTAGACTAATCTCTTGGTATCAACACTAGTATTTATGAGGCAGTTGTATGCTGTATCAACTTATCAAAGCTAAATGTTTCTGAATGTTTAGTATTGAACAATAATCCTATTATTTCACTTAGAATTACAAAAATATAACTGAATAATGATTGGTGTGGTAGATACTAGCTAGTAATTTTTTTTTACCACATATCATACTGTAGATAACCTGAATAATGGAATAAATTGTAACATATCTATATCTGTCTCCTCTTTATCTCCATCTCTATCTCTATCTCTATTTCTATCTATATCATATGTGTGTGTGTGTGTGTGTGTGTGTAAAGTCAGAGAAGAAAGGGTAAAATTACCTCTAGACTTTCCCATTGATTGCTAGGACTAGACTCTCATAGTCCTGGCTATAGTTAAGACTTGTTCTATAACAAATTTCTTTAAAGTTCTCACACAGTTGTCATGATATAATATTAGAATTCTTTAGACCTAACCCACCTGGAAATGTATAGGAATTTGCTTCTGTGACACTACCTTTTAGAATTTACTCTTCATCAAACAAGTATCCAAGGTGCTACCATTTGAATGTGTCCCCCAAGTGTTAAAGGTGTGGGTTTAGGACGGTAATCATACTAGTTGGAGAAGCATTTATAAGGGAGGATGTGGTGGCTTAAATAGGAATGGCCTCATATATTCATAGTTTGAATGATTGTCCCAAAGTGAGTGACACTATGACCTCATTGGAATAGGTGTGGCTTTGTTGTGGGAAGCGTCTCAGGTGATCAATCTTGGCTTACTGTCCCTTTCTCTTTTGGTGCTTACCGATTAACCTGTAGAACTCTCAGCTCCTTCTCCAGCACCCCATCGGCCTGCACACTGTCATGTTTCCATCCATGATGATAGTGGACTAAACCTATGAAACTGTAAGCCAACCCCAATTAAATCTTGTCGTTTATAAGAGTTGCCATGTTCATGGTGTCCCTTCACAGCATAGAAACCCTGACAGAGGTCTAAAGAGAAATCCATTAATTGTGGTGTTCTGCCCTCAGATTTGATTATAAGACCCTGAGATAGTCTTTATTTTTTCTGTGGCAGATTATATAAAGACTTCTACTTTTATACCTGTACCTTTACCTTGCCACATGATATACTCATTCTAGTTGCATAACTATGGGGTCACTTGAACCCTAACTGGAATTATTAAAGTCCTAAGGTAATAAAAAATTTCATTTGTAAGATCATTATCTCTGTAATTAAGTAGGTGCAGTAAGAAATTGATTCATATGCCAGGGGAAAAAATGTCTTTCTGGGCCCTGATGGTTCCCATGACTGAGAAACTAGGCACTAACAAAAGCATCAAGGTGAGTGAGAATGGATCAGGACCAGAAAGAGAAAGCAACCTCCTGCCCTTTTTCATTAACCATTTATTCATTCAGATCACTGTCCTCCCTCCTCTCCTCTCAGTCCAACCCTTACAAATTCTTTCCCACATTACCTCATGCCCTTCTCTTAAGAGAAGGGGAAACCCCCAATGGGTACCAAACCCTGCCCAGGAACATCTAGTCCCAGCAGGACTAACTAAGCACATCCTCCCCTCCTGAAGCCCAAACAGGCAGTTCAGTTAGGGGAAGGGGGTCCAAAGTCTGGCAACAGAGTGAGAGACAGCCTTCATCCCAATTGTTAAGGGAGCCATAAGAAAATGCAAATCTACTACAAATATGTAGAGGCTCTAGGTCTAACCCATGTATGCTCTTTGGTTGGGTGCTCAGTCTCTGTGAGCCTCCAAGGACCCAGGTTGACTCTGTAGGTCTTCTTATGGTATCCTTGACACCTCCAGCTCACTCAGACACCTGAATTCTACCTGGTGCTTGTCTGTGGCTCTCTGAATGTGTTTCCATCCACTGCTGGATGAAGCCTCTCAGGATAAAGTATGAGAGGTTCATGTGTATGAACATACCAGTGTACCAGTAATAGCATCAGGAATCAGCTTGTGCATATGAGATGTGTCTCAAATTGGGGCGGTCACTGATTGGCCCTTCCCTCAGTATCTGCTCCATCCTTATCCCTACACATATTGTAAGCAGAAAAATTTGTGCGTGGGATAATGTACCCCTGGAAGTCCCAAATGGCTACAGAAGGTGGTCAGGTCAGTCTTCATAACCTCTGCTGCTGTGAATCTCAGCTAGGGTCACCATTATGACCCCCTCCCGAGCCTCCCTTTTCCCAGGTCTCCAGTTAACTTCAGAGATGCCTCCAAGAGTTTCCATTCTCAAACAAAGCCTCTCCCACCCCATTCTCTGCACCTCTCCCCATCCCTCAACCACTCTTCTGACCACTTTCCTCTCTTCATCTACATCTGATGACTATTTTGTTTCCTCTCCTGAGCAAGACTTGTGTGTTCTCTTTAGGCCTTCTTTGTAATTAATTTCTCTGGGTCTGTGGACTTATACTGTACTTTATGGCTAATGTCTAATTGTGACTGAGTCCCTGCCCTAGCCGTCATTCTGAGTCTGAGTGACCTCGCTCATAGATATTTTCTATTTCCATCCATTTGCCTGCCAATTTCATGATGTCCTTCCTTTTTATACTTGAGTAGTATTTTATTGTGTAGATGTACTATATTTTCTTTATCCGTTCTTTAGTTGTGGGACTTCTTATTTCCAGTTTTTGTCTATTATGAATAAAGCTGCTAGGAAAATATTTGAGCTAGTGTCCTGTGGTGTGGTGAGGCATTTTTTGGGTCAGAAGTGGTATAGCTGGGTAGACCTATTCCCAATTTCTTGAGAAACCGCCAAATGAATTTCCAAAGAAGCCGTACTAGTTTGCACTCCCACCAGCAATGGAGAAGTGTTACCCTTGCGCCACACTTAAAATTTAATGAAAATGAAGGCACAACATACCAAAACTTATGGAACATAATGAAAGTAGCACTAAGAGGAAAATTCATACAGCTCTGAGTGCTTTCAAAAAAAAAAAGGGAGAGAACATACACTAATAATTTGACAGCACACCTGAAAGCTCTAGAACAAAAAGAAGCAAATTCACACAAGAGGAGCAGAAGGCGGGAAATAATCAAACTAAGGGCTGAAATCAAACAAGTAGAAACTAAAAAGGACTATACAAAGAATCAACAAAACAATGAGCTGGTTCTGAGACAAAATCAACAAGAGATATAAACCATTAGCCACCCTAACCAGAAGGCAGAGAAACAATATCCAAATTAACAACATCAAAAATGAAAAGAAAAACATAAAAACAGATACTGAGAAAATTCAAAAAATTATCACATTCTACTACAAAAGCCTATACTCAATGAAACTGGAAAATCTGTAAGAAATGGATAATTTTCTAGGCAAAAACCAGGTGCTAAAGTTAAATCAGGACCAGATAAACCATCTAAATAGTGCCATAACCTGTAAAGAAATAGAAACCATCATTAAAAGTCTCCTAATTAAAAAAAAGCCCAGGACCAGATGGGATACAGATTTTTTTTCAGATCTTTAAAGACGATCTCATGTGAATACTGTCCAGACTATACCACAAAATCGAAACAGAAGGAACACTACCCAATTCATTCTTTGAAGCCACAATTATGCTTATACCTAAACCAAGCAAAGACCCGAGAAAGAAACAGAACTTCAGGCCTATTTTCCTCATGAATATCGATGCAAAAATACTCAATAAAATTCTCTCAAACCAAATCCAAGAACGCATCAAAACGATCATTCACCATGATCAAGTAGGCTTCATCCCAGGGATGCAAGGCAGAATCAATATACAAAAACCCATCAATATAATACACTATATAAATAAACTCAAGGAAAAATACCTAATCATTTTATTAGATGCTGAGAAAGCATTTGACAAAATTCAACACACCTTCATGATAAAGTCTTGGAAAAATCAGTAATTCAAGGCCCATACCTAAACATAGTAAAAGCAATATACAGCAAACCAGCAGCCAACATTAAACTAAATGGAGAGAAACTTGAAGCAATCCCACTAAAATTAGGGACTAGACAAGGCTGCCCACTCTCTCCCTACTTATTCAGTATAGTTCTCGAAGTTCTAGCCAGAGCAATCAGACAACAAAACGAGGTCAAAGTGATACAAGTTGGAAAGGAATAAGTCAAAATATCACTATTTATAGATATGATAGGGTACTTAAGTGATCCCAAAAATTCCACCAGAAAACTCCTATATCTGATAAACAACTTCAGCAAAGTAGCTGGATATAAAATTAACTCAAACAAATCAGAAGCCTTCCTTTACTCAAAGGATAAACAAGCTGAGAAAGAAATTAGGGAAACAACACCCTTCACAATAGCCACAAATAATGTAAAATCCATTGGTGTAACTCTAACCAAGCAAGTAAAATATCTGTATGACAAGAACATTAAGTCTCTAAAGAAAGAAATTAAAGAATATCGCAGAAGGTGGAAAGATCTCCCATGGTCATGGATTAGCAGGATTAATATTGTAAAAATGGCCAACTTATAAAAAGAAATCTACAAATTCAATGCAATTCCCATCAAAATTCCAATTCAGTTTTTCATACAGTTATAAAGAGTATTTTGCAAATTGATTTGGAATAAACCCTGGATAGCTAAACCTATTAATAACAATAAAAGAAATTCTGGAGAATCACTATCCCTGACCTCAAGCTGTATTACAGAGGGAGCAATTACGATAAAACCTGCACGGCTCTGGTACAGAGGCAGGCAAGCAGATCAGTGAAATAGAATTGAAGACCCAGAAATGAAACCACACACCTATGGTCACTTGATCTTTCACAAAGTAGCTAAAATCATCCAGTGGAAAAAAGATAGCATTTTCAACAAATGGTACTGGTTCAACTGGAAGTCAGCATGTAGAAGAATGTAAATCAGTCCATTCTTATCACCATGTACAAAGCTTAAGTCCAAGTGGTTCAAAGACCTCCACATAAAACCAAATACACTCCAACTAATAGAAAAAATAGAGGGGAAGAGTTTCGAACACATGAGCACAAGGGAAAAAATTCCTGAACAGAACACCAATAGCTTATGCTCTAAGATCAAGAATAGATAAATGGGACCTAATAAAATTGCAAAGCTGCTGTAAGGCAAAGTACACTGCATTAGGACAAAACTGCAACCAACAGATTGGGAAAAGATCTTTACCAATCTTGCATCCTATAAAGGGCTAATATCCAATATATACAAAGAACTCAGGAATTTATGCTCCAGAGAATCCAATAAGCCTATGAAAAATTGAACTAGAGAGCTAAACAAATAATTTTCAGCTGAGGAATATCGAATGGCTGAGAAGCACCAAAAGAAATGTTTAACATCCTTAGTCAACCATGAAATGCAAATCAAAACAACCTCACGCCATTAAGAATGACTAAGATCAAAAACTCAGGTGACAATAGATGCTGGTGATGATGTGGGGAAAGAGGAACACTCCTCCTTGTTGGTGGATTTGAAAGCTGGTACAACCATTCTGGAACTCAAATTGGAGGTTCCTCAGAAAATTGGACATAGTACTACCTGAGAATGTAGCTATACCACTCCTGGGCATATAACCAAAAGATGCTCCAATATATAACAAGGATACTTGTTCCACTATGTTCATAGAAGCCTTATTTATAATAGCCAGAAGCTGGAAAAAACCAGCTGTCCATCAACAGAGGAATGGGTACAGAAGATATAGTACAACACACAATGGAGTACTAATCAGCTATTAAAAACAATGACTTCATGAAATTCTTAGACAAATGATTGGAACTAGAAAATATTATCCTTAGTGACATAACCCAGTCACAAAACACTCATATGGTATGTATTCACTGATAAGTGGATATTAGCCCAAAAGCTTGGAATACCTATGAAAAAATTTAGAGAATATATGAGGCTCAAGAAGAAAGAAGACCAAAATGTGGATATTTCATTCCTTTTTACATGGGAGAAAAAGATACTCACAGGAGGAAATACAGGGACAAAGAGTAGAGCAGGGACTGATGAAAAGGTTATCTAGATACTGTCCCACTTGGTGATCCCTCCCATATGCAGCCACCAAACACAGTCACTATTGCTGATGCCAAGAAGTACTTGTTTGCTGACAGGTGTCAGATGTGCGTGTCTCCTGAGAGGCTTTGCCAGATCTCTACTGATATAGATGAGGATGCTTGCAGCTAGCCATTGTACTGAACAAGGGGACCTCAATGGAGGAGTTAGAGAAAAGACTGTAGGAGCTGAAGGGATTTGCAACCCCATCAGAAGAACAACAGTATCAACCAACCAGATCCCACCAGAGCTCCTAGAGCCTAAACCAACAACCAGTGTGTACACATGGAGGGACCCATGACTCTGTCCACATATATAGTAGAAGATGGTATTGCCCAGCATTAATAGGAGGAAGAGTCCTTCATTCTGTGAAGGTTTGTTTCCCCCAAGTAGGTTAATGCTAGGAGTGGGTGGCCTGGAGTGGGAGCCTCCTCACAGAAGCAGGGGGAGGAAGTATGGAAGAGGATGGAAAAGGGATAACATTTGAAATGTAACTACATAAAATACCTAAGAAAAATAATTTTTTTAAAAAGCCTCTTATGATGGTCTAGCTATGTGAAATTTTGCACTGGAAAGCAGAGACAGGAGGATCCTAGAGGTTTTCTGACTGGCCAGTCTATCTAACTGTTGAGAACCCTGTTAACTGACTGATCATGTTTGAAACATAAAGTGGAAAGCCATATAAAATAAAACATAATATCAACTCTGATCCTATGAATAGTTATTTGCATGAGAAACCACACACAAACATGCACGCACACACACACACACACACACACACACACACACACACACACAACCCCTCACCACAAATTTTGAATCAATAATAGTATACAGAACCATGTGAATTTAAAAGTTTTAATCACTAGTTTTAAATATAAACCCTAATATTGTAAATGTTACTAGTTCATCACACACAGGTCTGAAGCCTGCAGTTTTTTCTCAGGTGCACATAAATTTCCCCCTCAAAATTCCAGAACAATGCTATACTCTTAGGAATCTGTTTAAGAACTTGTTTCTTTCCTTCTTTTTTAATAGTTATTTTAATTTCATAACAAACCACTTAACTACATAACCTTATCACTCTTTCTTCTCTCTCCCCTGCAACTTTTTCTATGCCCCCACAATTCATGATCTCCTTTTTAATTATTATTAAATGTACACACATGCACATGTATATATATATATGTGTGTGTGTGTGTGTGTGTGTGTGTGTGTGTGTGTGTGTGTGCATACATATAAATATATACACATGTGAATGTGTAAACTATTTAACCTTTCCCTGATGTCATTTATCCATGTCACCACTGGAAAGTGAACTGACTATGAAAAACTTTGTCCCTGGGAACATCTGATTCTCCCTTTAGTAGCAGTCATCAACCACCTGTAGTTCTTCATCTAGCAAGGCAAAAGCAATTGGCATTGTTCATACATTGAAGAATAACTTAAGGAACAGAGCTGACTGATATATAAGAAAAATAGTATGTTATAGGGAGGAGTTCAAACTCCAAATCCCAGCCACGAGTTTCTCTTAGTCTCTGCAATTTGTTATTGATTTGTACTCCATATTAGAGAAGATTCAAAGGCAATGAGCTGCATGAAGCCATGCGACCAGCATAAGTCACTGTAACTCAATACCATTTGGCCAGAATGTGCCAACATTGAGCAATACCACATCTCTAAAACCATGTAAACAAAGGAGCATGAAGGAGTGGGGTTTGAGATTAAGGAATCCTTGGAAGATGGGATGCATGATGTAGGCAAAACAAAAGCAACTCACTAGATATGTATATAAAATATTTCTGACATGAAATCCCATAATTACAGAATCCCATACTTGGCATCAAGCAACAGGATAATCATTTAAAACCCCGTCATTATGTTTCATTCATTTTTTTTCCAATCACAATATTTAGAGACCATATTCCAAGTACCAGAAAAAGTGCTTAGTCCATGATCAAATCTTATTTTAAAAAAATGCAAAATGAGAATAACTTGGTACTTCATCACTTATAATGTTTTCATGGTTATCCTTTTAAAGAGATTTTAAAATAGCAAACCAAGAGATGTAACAAAATTAGAAGCAATCTCAAATTAGCAGTAACAATTGACAAGTTGGTATACACTGGCCAATGTAAAAGGAATATTCTTTGAAATACTATTAAAATATGGAAGGAGTTCGAACTGTCTCCCAGATACTTATATTTCTATTTTAACTTTTTATTCTTTAAGTTAAGCCTCCATGTATGGATATGTGCATTGAGAGTGCAGGTGCCCAGAGGCATCCTCTCCTTCTGGAGCTTGAATTGTAGGCTTTTAATATACAGCTTCCTGATGTTGATGCTGAGAATCGAACCCCAGTGCTCTGTAAGAGCTGAATGTTCTTACCTACTGAGACATCTCTCCAATTCCAGGGACTTACTTTTCTAACCTTTCTCCAAACCTGCTATTCAACTTCTTTTGGCTTCATGTTTCCTATTAACTGGTTTTGTTAGAATGAAATAAAGGTCAATTAGACTTCATCCTCCAATTCCTAAGGAATTTTAACAAACCTTGCTTGGTAATAATTTGTTCTTTGTCTTGACATTGATGAAGAACTTAATAAACAACATGAAAGTCAACAATCAAAATCGACTAGGAATATGGATTTAAAGTAGTTCGTAGAGTGTACTAAAAACAAAATATCCTATTAAGAGTCAATGACACAAAGACTAAGCTGTTTATCTCAGGCTTTTTCTCTGAATTCAATTTCTGTCAGAACTTGTAATTTGTGAAGGACTCAGAGAGTATGGTAAGGCTCAGTGGCCCAAGATCTATGGATAAATATTAATATCAAAATCATAGTGCTTATTATCACATGGCTGTAGTTATAAATAGCATTTACGATTCTGATTCTCAATAATTGCTCAGCGCTGAATTGGTGGTGTGGTAGCTATCGAGAGTTGTGTGAGATAAGACAAGGACATAAACCATTGTCTGCCAAAGATGTGAGTAGTGACACTGCAGGCAGAAAATGAACGTAAGGCAAAACTAGAGGACAGCAGTTCACTTTAATAAAGATGAGGTCAACAAGAAATGAGTCAGACATCGAGGCCTATAAGATCACAGAAGACTGAACGGGAAGTTCAGTATGTAGAATAATTATAATACCGAGTAACATTTCCTTAGACAGCTCATGGTCACTCAAGCATAGGTCCTTTTTATCAAAATGACTGTTGCTACTTATAGTCATTGACAGACATTATTTGAACAGAATTTAATACTCAAGACTTTATGAGTTTAGTCAAAGCTTTCCCTTTTGAAGATGAAAAACAGACCAGAAACATATAAATTGTCCAAATTGACATAAAAAGAAAATGCTAGAAGATATCCTCACAGCTAGAGTTCTTTATCTCTTTCTTTTTTTAAATTTCTTTTACATCCTGCTCATTGCCCCTTCTTCCAGTCACCCCTTCCCACAATCCTTCCCTCTATTCTCTCTCCTTTTCTTCTCATGGAGGGTGGAAATCCCCCTTAAGTAACCCCCTACCCCCTCAGCACATCAAGTCACTGCAAAGCTAGGAGCTTTCTCTTTGTCTGAGGCCAGACAAGACAGCCCAGTTAGGAGAACATGTCCCATAGAGAAGCAAAAGCATTTGCGATCGTCCCTGCTCCAGTTGTTTGGGATCTACATGAAGACCAAGCTGCACATCTGCTATGTATGTGCAGGGAAGATGGGGGAGAGGGGCTAGCTCCAGCCCATGTATGATCTTCAGTTGGTGGTTCAGTCTCTGTAAGTACCAGGGGTCCAGGTTAGTTGACTCTGTTGGTCTTCCTGTCAAGTCCCTATACCCTTCAGGTCCCATAATCCTTCCCCCAACTCTTCCATAAGTGTCCCCAAACTCCCATCTACTGTTTGACTGTGGATGTTATATTCCTCTGAGTCTGTTTAGGGGGAGCCTCTCAAAGGACAGCCACTCTAGACTTCTGTCTGTGAACCTAACAGAGTCTCATTAATAGTGTCAGGGTTAGGTGCTTGCCTATGGGATGGGTCTCTAGTTGGCTGGTTATTTCTTGGCCATTTCCTCAATTTGTTCCATTCCATGTCCCAGCATCTTTGTAGACAAGATAAATTTTGGGTCAAAGGTTTGGTGGGTAGACTTGTGTCCCTACCACTTCACTAGGGTTCCTGCCTGGCAACAGAAGCTGACTTAATTAGGTTCCATATCTTCAATGCTGTGAGTCACAAATAAAGTCATTTCCATTGATTCTTGGGTACCTCCCAATCCTATATCTCTGTCATGCTACCTACCTCCCCATCCACTTCACTTGCGATTTCCATTCATTCTCATGGCCATCTGGCCATCTCTCCTGTTTCTGCCAAGCCCTGTTCCTCAATTCCTCCAATCCTCTCCCTATTCTCTCTCTTACCCAGTTCACTCCTTCCATCTGCCCCCTATGACTATTTCATTTCCCCTTTTAAATAAAATTTAAGCATCCTCACTTGGACCTTCTTTCTTGTTTAGCTTCTTTGGGTCTGTGGACCCTGGGTATTCTTGATTATGAGTGATATCCAATTATAAGTGAGTACATACCATCTATGTCCTTTTGGGTCTGGGTTACTTCATTTAGGATGATATTCTCAAGTTCTGTCCATTTATCTAAAAAAATTATGGTGTCTTTGTTTTAAATAGCTGGATAGTATTTCATTGTGTAGATGAACCATATTTTACTTATCCATTTTTCAGTTGAGGGACCTCTAGGTACTTTCTAGTTTCTGGCTGCTGTGAACATAATTGAGGAAGTATATTTGTGGGATGGTCGAGCATCTTTTGGGTCTTGAGTTAGATCTATTTCAAATTTTCTGGGAAACTGCCAAATTCATTTCCAAAGTGGTTGTACAAGCTTGCACTTCCACCAGTAATGGATGAAAGCGGCCCCTTGCCAGCATGGTCTATTGCTTGAGTTTTTATCTCAACCATTCTAACTGGTATACAATGGAATCCCAGAATTGCTTGGATTTGTATTTTCCTGATAACTAAGGACCTTGAACATTTCTTTAGGTGCTTCTTGACTATTCAAGATTCTTCTGTTGAGAAATCTCTGTTTAGCTCTGTATCCCATTTTTTAGCTAGTCGTTGATGTCTAACTTCTTCATTTCGTAATTTCAGAGTTCTTAATTGCTTAACTGATTTTTGTCAACTAAAACCTCATAGATGCTAGTCCCACATGGACATGAGACCTATATGGATACTAGACTTGTATGGATATTAGATAATAAGGGTCTCCAGGCTGACATGGATACTAGGCTCTAAGAGATATTAGGTTTCCATTGGAAGAGAAACTAAGCTTGCATGAGTACTAGATTCTTAGAGACACTAAGATGATCTGGGCTCTAGGCCAAGATGGAGACTAGGATCACATGGGTACTAGAATCCAAGAGAGACTACGTTGGCATGCATAGTAGATTCTGAGAGACAGAAAGCTGACATCTGTACTAGAGTAAGAGAGACAGTAAGCTGATAGTAATAGATTATGAGGGATATTAGGTTGAGGAGGGTAGGAGATCCTCAGGGATACTAGGATGACTGGATTAGGTTGGCTGGAGATTGATTTTGGTGAGGCGTGTGTAATGCTAAGTAGATAGCTCTGCAGAGAGAAGCTGCAGATAGCTTGCTGTGCCACTGATACACTGTGCTGATCCTGAGCACCACAGGGACCTAACAGCTTTGTCACTTATAAGGACAGTAAATATATGCCTTCCTATTTTAAAGAAAAATAAAGGAGGCATAAACCCATTGTTCTAAGAATTGTTTATGAAGGGAAATGTCTTATTAAGCAGCCTTGTTTTCACATTACGAATCAACAAATTGTGAAATATTTGAGATAGTTAAGACATTTTACCTGATATTAAGGTGGACTAAAATAAAGTCATGCAAGTATGACAATACTTGTGGATCATTAAGACTGGCTTCTAAACTCCTTAAAATGAGAATCCCAGTACTTAATCGCTTTAAGATAACTTTAAGTATCAAAAATGGCCATAGAGAAGAAAAAAAATTACAAATCGTAAGATTCTTCTGAAGAGCAGAGTAATATTTCGATTTTACTGTGCTAAAAATGAAAACTTATTTTAAAAACAACATAGCCCATTCTTGGAGTGAAAGAGTTTCAGTTCAAATGAATTCTCTAGTACTTTAAGCGTATCCCTCATCCAGAACACTATTTCTTTTAGCACTATAACCAATACCCTCTTTCAAAATACACGAGAGTTCAGTATTAAAGAAAACAAACAAACCAAATTTTTTTTTAGATAATCTTATATTTAGTGATGGCAGAGTTCAGATCTTCTGATTTCCAATCCAACATAGTTCTAGTTAACTACAAGGGAGTGGATAATGTGAAATAACATTAGGAAAACACTGCCGTTGATGTTGTAGAGAGCCGGTTGGAATCTAAAGTACCTGACTGTACATCTTTGCTCTCTCATTTTCAAGCTCTGTGACCTCAAGAAATTTCCTTCAGCACTGTAACACTGACATTCAAATGTGTGTTTGTGTTTGTGTGTGTACGTGTATATGTGTGTATGTATGTATGTATGTATGTATGTATGTCAGAAGACAACATGTGGGTTGTGTGTCAGATTTTCTACATTTACTTTATTAATTTTTAATTTAATTTATTAGTTTATTTATTGACCCGTTTTCCCATTGACCTAGAACTCATTAGTAGGTTAGGATGGTTATTCGGTTAGTCTCAGAGGCCTGAGTCTTCCTCCCCACCCTGGCAATAAAATCAATGCCACCATGATCAGTTTGCTTTATTTTACATAAGCTTTGGAAATATACCTCATGTCCCTGTGTTTACAAGGCAACTGCTTTACCATGTGAACTATCGTCTTGGTCCCCTTTGATTTACTCAGACAGTGAGAGCAGGAGATAACATAACAAACTTTCTCAGCACTCATTTCCTGATTATTAAAAGTGTTGCACAAAGGATAAGACTGAAAGAAGGAAACAACACATCGAAGGGGGAAAGGCCTGAAATATGACAGAAATAACGACCTTGATAAGAATGGATATGAAAATCAGAAAATAGGTGAGCCACCTGCATTCCAAATACTCAGGCAAGAAAGTCACCAAGTATGCACCACATTAGTCTCTCTGCAAGAAAAACGAAAATTAGAGCTTTCTTCTATTTTAAAGAATTCATAAATGAAAGAAAAACAAAAGGTAGAAAACCATAGTGAGGGCATAAACAGTTGGATACTGGGTACATGAAAAGTCTGTTCACAGCTATCCATTCTTCCAGCAGACATTGATTGAGGTTTATGCCAGGCTCTGTTCAAACAGCAGGCAGAGGACATGAATAAATAGATTCCATGGTGTATGAATCACAGGTTTCACTAATCATACTAGACAGTAAAGGACCCTCTTTATTGTCCCCACAAACTCTTCTGTGCTCTACAAAAAAAAGATATACTCATGCCCAACTCAAGTTCTTTGAAGCTTCCTGAACATGTTTTAAAAATCCCACATCCCTGTTGTTTTGTTGAGAATGCTGGGACAGTTAAATGCTCCTTAATATTTTTCTCAGCAGAGCCTACAGTAAATAGAATGCTATTGAAAATGGCCACATGGCAAGTTGATAACAGACACTCAGCTTAGTCTCTCTCCAATCACTTTCAGTTTCCCCAAGGTGCTCGTGAAGAGCCCTTACATCCAAAGTATGTATCTGAAGAACACTGGACCCGTGAAAAATGCTTTTCGTCCCACTTATTAGTGAGTATAATTCTGAGATCCTCCATCTTCAGTACTTGTGGATAGAAAGCCTAAGTGAAAAGCCATAACAAGGCAGAATCACCAGTTTAAAGCATGCTTTTCTTCAAACTATAACACAGAAAAATCAAACAAAAAAATGCTTGCACATTTCTCATGACTACAAATGCATGCCTGTATCATTTGACTTTCTATTGCTAAATTAAAATATTTTAATTATGACTTATACAATTTCAACCATTTGTCTATTATGAAGGCTTTAAAAATGCTCATATGAGAAATGCGTTTTCTTTAAATTTTTATGTTGTCAAGTCCTTAAATTATAAATATTGAAGTCACATGATTATATTCCTGTGTATTTCTAATGTAGCTTGATAAAACTTAAGTCTGAGCATATATACGTATTTGTGTTTTCTGATATATGTGTGAAAACAAGTTCAGTTGAGCACACTTTAGCAGCATGCATCATAGAACAATATATATCAATTCAGCGTTTTGTCCTGACAGCTCTGGCTGTTTTCTTTTTTTCTGTGCCTCTGTTCTTTCTGCCTCTTTTAAAGACACACCATTGAAAAGAAGTGAATCTATCAGAATACCCACTTTATATTAGCACTCAGAGTGCACAGCGGAGTTGAAAAAAGAAATTGGCAAAGGATAAGAACTTGACAGGGTTTTTTCTGTTCTTTGCTATTTTTCCTGGGCACATGCAGATGGCTGTTTAAGAATGGGCACAGTGTTCGGTCTGGGGTTTGCCAACAATGTAGACTTAGAAGGTAGAATAAAGAAAGTCATCAATGAGCACAGTAATGGCAGGAAATGGTTCAAAAGAGGACTGTGTGTTGCACACAGAAATATCCTACAAACCTGAAAGAAACTTGAGCAATCATTAATTATAAAATGTACGTTTGCAATTTTGGTGGAATGTGTAGAACTTTCAAAAGTCAGAGCTGAATAATGTCGTGGTCTAACGGCTTCTGGAAGCTAATCTTTATATCTAGGATACCATTAATTCATTTATTTTCATTCGTAACATCAACAAATATTTATAGCCCATTAATGATGGGCCAGACACCATACTGGGAACAGAGATAAAATACTGGGCAAGACAGCTTTGGGTAGCTTCACACAGAAATTCCATCCAAGTAAAATAGATGTTCCATTAAATACACAAATCTAATTAAGAATAATGAATTGCATAAAGTATTTTCTCTGGAGAGCTATATGGTACAGGGAAGAGAGCATACGCTGTGGAATCACAGATAATTGCTTTCCGAATGTTCGTACAGAAACATTCTGTTTTAGTTATTTATAGAGGTTCTAAGAAATTCCTTTACTAACTGCACAAAGGGCTTTACCTGTAACACAATGTATACTGAAAGTCCAGTAAAATGGTGAATAGTCACTTTGACTATATGAGACTTCATACCTGATGTCCTGAATTTTCAGTAGTTAAAAAAGAAAAAAGACTGGCGAGTATCTCATGTCTGATGTGAATTCTTCTTAGCCAACTTTGCAAACCAGTTCAAAGTCATTACTATGTTTTGGCGAATACTTTGATTCTATGTGTATGTCTGATGCTATTCCAACACAATTAATTTAGTTCATTATTGTGTCTTGCTTTAACACCTCCTAAAGGTAAGGAGAAATTAACCCATTCAAAGAAAGATGAAACTCAGAGCTAATTCTTGGTATATTTGTAAATAGTACCAAATATATATAATGTTTATTAATTTACTTATTGGCTTCAGTTTATTGCAACCTCTAAACCTTTTAAAATTTTTAGGTAATTTGCTGAAGGGAAGATGGCAAAGTATCTTTTCACCAGCAGTCGCAAGTTTCAGGACTAGTACTTCTATAACGTAAGATGTACTAACAAATTTTCCTGAGACATTTAATATTTGTATTTCATTGTTGGTGGAAACTCTATAAAATATAAAGATTAAAAAACAGTACTTATATATTCTATTATCTAAATTTTTAACTTCATGTTCTATGAAAGCAACTGTTAAACAATATCCTAGCCCAGAGTATATATTTTGGTCAATTTTATTCTGTAACAGAAAAAGGCCTTAGAGCATCCAATGAAAATGAACATGACTCAGATAAATTTTCTGTCACTATAACCTAATTAAATCTTCCTATTTATGGTATGATGAAAGGATTAACACTGCATTTGTTATTTCAATAGATAATTTTTAATACAATAACATGGTAAGAAAATTTTATATGATAATTTGTCAAAAGAATTATGGCACTTAACTCTCTAGCAACTTGAGTAATTAAAATCATAAATGAATTTACAATACATAAAGAAATACCCTCAATAGCCGATTGCACAGCATATTTAGAATAAAATCAACAAATTGCATTTGTTCTATCTTTAGATTGATTGGCATTAATTACAATCATCTAATTATACATAATTGATCCAATTTTAAGCCCCATTATAGGACATAAAATATTATGGGTCACAAATATTTCAACATCAGAAAAATATTCAAACACTGAGCTTCGGCTTTTATAATTCAAATGGTCAGAGGGAAGAGTTTAAAATTAATCTGTAAAATGCTCGTTTACAGTCTTAAACAATAGAGTAAGAAATATGTCACGATTATGATAAGAATAATCATTCTGTGCTGGGCATGCGTTCTATTAGAAGAATTTGCAGTGTTGTCTTTCAGACAAGTCGATTTATCTGAATAGGAATGATATTTAATACAACCCACAGATGTGCTAAGCAAAGTGACCTACACGGAGGTAATATTTCTTTACATCACCTCATATTAACCAATCTCATGTAGGACTAGATAGAAATAAAAAGTTAAACATAAGGAGATTCAAATGTCTCCCACTTGTTCATTCTCTGAGTGACTTGGTTGTTATTGGTTGTTCCCTTCCCTTTCAGAAAATGAATTTACCATGTACACTAAAAGAAAAAATGATTCATGGAAATTAATATTCTTTTATGTTTTTAGATGCTAACATTTTTTCTCATAAAAATATTATACACGATAGTCTATGATCTTAAAGTAGCAATGAAAATAGGCAAAGAGCTAAAATAATAACGTTGAAAAAGAATAAGAATCATAATTATAGCAAATCCAAAGTCCACCACAAAATAATTGGAATTAAAAAGTGTAAATGAAGGCGGTAGATAACTCAATTAATTGCATAAATGACATTGTTATGTAAACTGAGGTCAGCTTGTGGAATTATTTTGCCTCAGAGGTAAAAATTGTTGTCACATCAGGATGAACTATTGCCTTGCAGAACTCAGTCACAGAAGAGGAAAGCCATGGCTGACAGCACAGGAAATGGAACTTGACAGTGTTTAAATAACATTGCTTAGGTCTGTGATTCAGTGAATTTTCCACAGACTTGGACAAAAAGAAAGCACTAAGAAAATATCATAGTTAAAGAAGGCTGGGGAAACTTTAAAGGAAAATCTAACATTAGAAATATGAGTACCATTAATTGACATATTTAAAATATAGCTCGTCTGAATTTTGGTACCAGGTTATTTTTACTTTGCTATCATGCTTCCTTGAAATGACTTTGATACATAATCACAACTTTCACAAATATAATAGAATTGAATCAGAGAAGAGTTTATTATTGTATATATTAAAATGTACTTTGAGTCTAATCATATTCCTTAAAATTCAACCTCTAATGTAAATTGTATGTAATCCCGTCCTTGAGAGATAGAGGAAAGAGGATCAGAAGGCCAAGACCATCGTCAGTTTCTGACGGAGGTTGATTATCAGTCTGATCTATATGGATTGTCTCAAAAATAAATAAGAAAATAAATAAAGGATGATGGATAATTCAAAACTCATTTAAAGTCACCAAGAAAAGGAATTATTTGCCAACACCTCTAATTAACAAAGATACAGAAAAATTATCCTCAACAAAATACTAGCACGCCAAATTCAGCAACGCATTTGAAATACTCATACTTTATTACCAAATAAGAATTCAGGATGAGAGTCAAAGAGGGTTTTAACATATATTAACGGTGAAGTATATCACGCTAACATAATGAAGGATAAATCCCATGAATACCTAAATAGACACAGAAAAAGTATTTGTAAAACTCAAATCTCCCTTCATGAAAAACTCTCACAAATCAGGTATAAAAGCAAATGCAAAAATAAAATATGAGGTCTATGTCAGGAATCCACACTGTATTTCACAGCTAAGAATGACTAAGAATGGACCTCCTAGGTTCATATATTTGAATGCTTGGTCACCAGGCACTAGGTGAAAGGATCAGGAGGTGTGGCCTTGGTGAAGGAAGTATGTCATTAGGAATGGGCTTTTGAGGTTTCAGAAGCCCAAGCCAGACACTGTGGCTTCCTCTTCCTGCTGCCTGTGGAATGCAGAACTCTATCCCTGAGTGTCCATGCTTCTCACCATTACAATAAAGGACTAACTTTCAGAAAAGGTAAGCAGGTCACAATTAAATGCTTTTTAAAAATAATAGTTGGCTAATGTAGCTTTTCATAGCAATGGAGCACTAAGACAATACCCAAGGGTGAAATGTGAAGGGGACAGGGGAGGGCAGATGTGGGCTGGTGGAGAGGTAACCAGGAAGTGAAGCATCATTTGAGAAAAGAAAAGTGTTTTCTCTTTGATCTGGTAGTGAAAAAAAAATCCAACTACCAATTCTGTATGACTTTGCAAAAGGAATAGAGTTCTCTTTTCTTTTCCCCTAGTGAAAGTTTTAACTTTAAAATTATTTAAACCAACCAACACACGCACAGGCACACGCACAATATATTTAGTTATAACAGACTGAAATCTAGGTAAAATTAATTTTCAATAAAAATATACCTCTCTTTTAGAAGTTCCTAGCTTTAGTGAGAATCAGGACAAGTTCCTTGCTTCAATGATCAGACTGTTACTGAGAGATTGGTCCTTAGTGTAAAGAGTTTTCATTAGTCACTTTTCCTGTGATGTGATTTATGTGCAAACACACACACACACACACACACACACACACACACACACACACACACACACACGATAAAATACCTAACAAAACCAATGTCAGAAAGAAAGTTGGGGGTGGGGGATGGCCCAAAGAGAGAGATACAGTTCATCATGGTGGGAAGTCCAGGCAACAGTAGCTTGAGACATCCCCCCACTTTGCATCTACAAACAAGAAGGTGGTAGTGATGAAGGCTGATGTTTAAGTAGCTTTGTCCTGTTCTATGCAATTCTAGTATGTAAAGGTGCTACCCATATTTACGTTGGTCTTTCCCAACATATGAATAGTCAGGTACACTAGGTAATCTCTTACAGATATGCCTAGAGTTTCTGTCTCCATGGGGATTCTAGATTCTGTCCCATTGACCAACATTGCAAACCATCACCAATGTTTTCTTTGTCTTTGCTCACTCTCTTATTCTAGTCTGCTTGTTTCCCTGCTCTGTCCCATCTGAATTCTCTTCTTCTGGCAATATAAGAACCATGACTTCTGTTGAAATGGAGGAGATCCGAGGAAACCCTACCCTTCCCAACAAAAGAACACAGAGAAAGCAGCTGTTTCTCTCCCACTGCCCTACCTACCTCCCTCTCTTCACCCATTTTATTTTTCCTTTTGAGTGAAATTCACACATCATCCATTCCCGCCTCCTTATTACCTATTTTCTTTGGCTCTGCAGAGTATAGTATGGTTATCCTGTTCTTCATGGCTAATATCCACTTAAATAGGAGTACATACCATGAGTATTTGTTTGGGTCTGGATTAACTCACTCAGGATGATACTTTCTATTTCCATCCACTTGCCTGCAAATTTCATGATGTCCTTGCTTTAAATGGCCAAGTAGTATTCCATTGTGTAATTTGTATCAAGTCTTCTTTATCTATTCTTCAGTTGAGGAGCGTCTGCACTGTTTTCAGTTTCTGGCTAGTAAGCTGCTATTAAGACAGTTGAACAAATGTTCTTACGCTATGGTGCATCATCTTTTGGATATATGCCAAGGAGTGATACAGCTGGGTCTTAAGGTAGAGCCTCCAGATTGATTTCAAAAGTAGTTATACAAGTGCTCATTCTCACCAGCAGTGGAGGAGTGTGACCCTTGCTCCATATCCTCACCTGTATATGCTGTCACTTGAGTTTTTGATTTTTGCCATTTCAATGGGTATGAAGTGGAACCTGAGAGTTACATTAATTTGTACTATCCTGATGACTGAGGACTTTTAACATTTCTTTAAGTGCTTCTCTTTCATTCAAGATTCCTTTGTTGAGAATTCTCTGTTTAATTCTGTGCCCCATTGTTTTGATTGGATCATTTGATTTGTTGGTGTCTGATTTCTTGTGCTCTTTATATATTTTTGGTATTAGTCCTCTGTGAGATGTAGGGTTGGGGAAGATTTGACCCATTCTGTAGGCTGCCATTTTGTTACTGTTCTTTGCCTTTACATAGGATTTTCAGTTTCATGAGATCCCATGTATTCGTGTTGATCTTAGTGTCTGAACTGTTGGTGTTCTGTTCAAAAAGCTGTTTCCTGTTCCAATATATTCAAAGCTATTCCTCACTTTCTCTTGCATTAGATTTAATGTATGTGTTTTTTGTGTTGAGGTCTTTGATTCATTTAGACTTGAGTTTGTTCAGAGTGATAAATATGGATGAATTGGCATTCTTGTATATGCAGATATGCAGTTAACAAGCACCATTATTTCTCTGCCCATTAATCCTTTGTATGAATATGGCTACTGATTTTTTTTTTAGTTAATTTTATATCCAGCCACTTTGCTAAAGGTGTTTTTCAGCTGTAGGAGTTTTCTGGTAAAATTTTGACAATCACTCATGTACATTATCATATCATCTGCAAATAGCAATGCTTTGACTTCTTTCCAAATGTACTCTGTTGATCTCCTCCAATTGTCTAATTGCTCTAGAACTTCAAATAGTAAATTGAGTGAAGAGACTTGACAGCCTGATCTTGATTTAAAGTTGGTAAGTGAAACCTATAAGGAAAATTGTCCATTTCCAATTTTATGCAGTACAGTTTTTGAAGTAAGACATAATGATTCTTTAAAGTTCCTCAGAGTCTGTTGTTATATCCCTTTTCATTTCTGATTTTATTCTTTATGGTACTGTCTCTCTGCCTTTCAAATTAGCCTGGCTAAGGGTTTTTCTATGTTGTTTATTTTCTCAAAGAACCACCTCTTGGTTTTGTTGATTCTTTTATTGTTCTCTTTTTTTCTAAATTATTGATTTCAGCCCTGAGTTTGATTAATTCCCAATTTCTCTTCTTCTTTGGTGTGTGCTTCATTTTATTTTAGAGTTTTCATGTGTGCTGTTAAGCATCTAGTATGAAATTTCTCAAGTTTTTTTCCAATCAAAGCATTTAATGCTATGAACTTTCCTCTAAGCAGTTCTTTTATTGTGTCCTTTAAGTGTGGGTATGTTGTGTCATCATTTTCATTGAATTCTAGAAAGTCTTTAAATTTCTTTTGCTATATCTTTCTTCCCTGGACCAGTGGTCACTGATTAGAGAGTTGTTCATTTTCCATGAGTTTGTAAGTTTGGTGTTGTTTTTCTTGTTGTTGTTGAAGTCCAGCTTTAAATCCATGTTGTCTGAAAAACACAAGGGGCTATTTCAAATTTACTGTACATGTTAATGATTCCTTTGTGACTGCGTATATGAAAAATTTTATTTGCTGTGTTTTCTTGCTTGTAGTTAACCCCCTTGGGTTGCCTTTTCCGTTCGAGTATCTCTTGCAAGGATGGATTTGTAGATAGATACATTTTAAATTCAGTTTTGTCATGAAATATCTTCTTTTCCCTGTCTATAATGATTAAAATTTTTGCTGGGTATACTAGTCCAGGCTGACATCTGTTGTTTCTTAGAGTCTGCAAAGTATAAGTTGAGGAATTTTTGACTTTTAGAGTTTCTATTCAGAAGATAGATGAAATCTTTATAGGTCTGCCTTTATATTACTTGGTCTTTCCTCCTTGTAATGTTTAACATTCAATGTTCTGTACATTTAGTGTTTTTCTTATTATCTGGCAGGGGAATTCTCTTTCCTGTTCCAATCTATTTGGAGCTCTTTAAGGTTCTTGTATGTTCATTGGCATCTCTTTATTTGGTTGGGTAAATTTTTAGATTTAACATTTTCTTTAAGTGATGTATTGACTTCTTCACTAGCATCTTTTCCTCTTGAGATTCTCTTTTCCATCTCTTGCATTCTGTTGATGATGCTTACATCTATAGTTCCTGTTCTCTTCTAGGATTCTAGGATTTCCATCTCCAGCATTCCCTCATTTTGTGTTTACTTTATTGCTTCTATTTCCATTTTCAATCCTTGGACAGTTAACCAAAATTTCCTTCACCTGCTTAATTGTATTTTCCTGTATTTCTATAAGGGATTTATTAATTTACTCTTTAAATGTCTCTATCTTCTTTATAGGATTGAATTTAAGGCCATCTCCCTGTGCTTCAGCTGTGTTAGGATATTATGGGATTGCTGTCATAGGATAGCTGGGCTCCGGTCATGCCACATTACCCTGCTTCTTGTTGGTCATGCTCTTACTCTGCCCTTTAGCCAAAATCCCTGGTATCGGCTCAATACTCCTGTTGCAGGCAGAGCCTTGGGCCTGGCAATGGAGATCAGGAAACAACATACTTCTCACCTCTGCTGACTGTGTTGAAATAAATGTTACTGAGGTCTCAAGGGTCTCCCTGGGAAGGGAGGCAAAACCCTGAGCCTGACAGTGGAGCTCAGGAGCTGTGCCCAGGTGGATCTGAGAGCGAAGAGGTGTGGCAGAGATTAACATAGGTGTTCCTGGGACCCCATAGCCCTGCCTGGATGTTCCTGGAGCCTACTTGGCTGACTTTGGAGAAAAGGCAATAGAGGTGGTAGGGGATGACAAAATCCAGTTCACCTCACCTGACTGTGCTGCAGATAGACACAGCAGCTAGATATTGATTTTTAAAAGTGTGTATAACGGTTCACACCTTTGATCTGGGAGGCAGAGACAAAGGCGTGAAGATCTCTGTGAGTTAGAGTTCTTCCTGTTCTATATAGTACTTCAGAAATAGCCAGAGCTACAATGTGAGACCCTATCTCAAAGCAATCAAACAAATAAACAACAAGAAGATATAATGTTGGGAAAGATTGAAGATATAAGCATGGATTAGAAGAAATTAGGGAACTAGTGGGGAGTTTAATTTTGACCAAAATACAGTCCACAGGGGCTGGAGAGATGGTTCAGTGGTTAAGAGCACTGACCACTCTTCCAGAGGTCCTGAATTCAGTTCCTAGCAAACACATGGTGGCTCACAGCCATCTGTTATGGGGTCCCAAGTCTCTTTCTCATATGTCTGAAGAGAGCAACAGAGTACTCACATACATAAATTAACAACAGCAACAATAAAACAATAACAAAATACATTCTAGGACATTACTAAAAAGCTAATCAAATCATCATATTAAAAGTACTATATATGGTAATTAGTCATAAATTGCTTAATTTAAAGAATTATATGCCTAATTATAACTGATCCATATGTTTTTATACATCTTAAATTATCTGCATTTCTATCTTCATATAATAAGGCCCTACAAATTATCTCTTCATCTATGATTTTTAATAAAATTAATGACCTTCATTTTCACTAATATATTTGAATTGTATAATCTTACTGTGTGATTTATTTAACTAACAAAAAGCTATAGATAATAGACTGTAAATTAACATGCAGTTCTTTAAATATTTGTTAAAAAATATTTTTAAACATGAGTTTCAACTAAAATTATTAGCATAAAACTTTTGGTTTATTCTTCGCAACTCTCTCATTCATTTTCTTTATATTGACTAAGTTATGTATCCATGAGCAATTCATCCAAAGTTCTGTGAAAAAAGACTTTAAGAAACTAACAATGTGGGTTGGGGATTTAGCTCTGTGGAAGAGCATTTGCCTAGCAAGCGCAAGGCCCTGTGTTCAGTCCCCAGCTCCAAAAAAAAAAACAAAAAACAAAACAAAACAAAACAGAAACTAACAATGTGGGAGCAAAAAATCTCAAGACTAAAGCAACTGTAATTTTTTATTTCCTATAAAATTATAAATGGCATTTTCCTTTAAGAAAAAAATATACAGGCACTTCCTGTGTTTACCTGAAGTCCCACACCCGCGGATCCCGGCCCGCAGCAGCTCTCTGCTCCCAAACCCCTTGGGAGAGAGACCTCACCGCCTGGTCAGGTGGGCACTCCTGAGGCTGCAGAGCAGAGGAGACCACCAACACTGCTCACCCCTGCCCACATCCCTGGCCCAAGAGGCAACTGTATAAGGCCTCTGGGTTCCCGTAGGGGAGGGCCTAAGAGCGGCAGGACCCCTGTGCCTGAGACACCGCCGCCGGAACCTGAAGGAAACAGACCGGATAAACAGTTCTCTGCAACCAAATCCCGTGGGAGGGAGAGCTGAACCTTCAGAGAGGCGGGTGTGCCTGGGAGGCCAGAAGAGACTGCACTCTGCGCACGTCCAGGCCAGAGGAAAACACCAAATGCCATCTGGAATCCTGGTGCACGGAGGCTCCCAGAAAGAGCGGCGCAGATCTTCAAGGTTGCTGCCGCCGCGGAGAGGACTTAGGCAGTACCCCACGAGGAAACTTGAGCCTTGGAACCACAGGTAGGACCAAATTTTCCCCTGCAAGAAACCTGACTGGTGAACTCAAGACACAGGCCCACAGGAACAGCTGAAGACCTGTAGAGAGGAAAAACTACACGCCCGAAAGCAGAACACTCTGTCCCCATAACTGACTGAAAGAAAACAGGAAAACAGGTCTACAGCACTCCTGACACACAGGCTTATAGGACAGTCTAGCCACTGTCAGAAATAGCAGAACAAAGTAACACTAGAGATAATCTGATGGCGAGAGGCAAGCACAGGAACCCAAGCAACAGAAACCAAGACTACATGGCATCATCGGAGCCCAATTCTCCCACTAAAATAAACATGGAATATCCAAACACACCAGAAAAGCAAGATCTAGTTTCAAAATCATATTTGATCATGATGCTGGAGGACTTCAAGAAAGACATGAACACACTTAGAGAAGCACAGGAAAACATTAATAAACAAGTAAAAGCCTACAGAGAGGAATCGCAAAAATCCCTGAAAGAATTCCAGGAAAACACAATCAAACAGTTGAAGGAATTAAAAATGGAAATAGAAGCAATCAAGAAAGAACACATGGAAACAACCCTGGAGATAGAAAATCAAAAGAAAAGACAAGGAGCTGTAGATACAAGCTTAACCAACAGAATACAAGAGATGGAAGAGAGAATCTCAGGAGCAGAAGATTCCATAGAAATCATTGACTCAACTGTCAAAGATAATGTAAAGCAGAAAAAGCTACTGGTCCAAAACATACAGGAAATCTAGGACTCAATGAGAAGATCAAACCTAAGGATAATAGGTATAGAAGAGAGTGAAGACTCCCAGCTCAAAGGACCAGTAAATATCTTAACAAAATCATAGAAGAAAACTCCCCTAACCTAAAAAAAGAGATACCCATAGGCATACAAGAAGCCTACAGAACTCCAAATAGATTGGACCAGAAAAGAAACACCTCCCGTCACATAATAGTCAAAACACCAAACGCACAAAATAAAGAAAGAATATTAAAAGCAGTAAGGGAAAAAGGTCAAGTAACATATAAAGGCAGACCTATCAGAATCACACCAGACTTTTCGCCAGAAACTGTGAAGGCCAGAAGATCCTGGACAGATGTCATACAGACCCTAAGAGAACACAAATGCCAGCCCAGGTTACTGTATCCTGCAAAACTCTCAATTAACATAGATGGAGAAACCAAGATATTCCATGACAAAACCAAATTTAAACAATATCTTTCTACAAATCCAGCACTACAAAGGATAATAAATGGTAAAGCCCAACATAAGGAGGCAAGCTATACCCTAGAAGAAGCAAGAAACTAATCGTCTTGGCAACAAAACAAAGAGAAGAAAAGCACACAAACATAACCTCACATCCAAATATGAATATAACAGGAAGCAATAATCACTAATCCTTAATATCTCTCAACATCAATGGCCTCAACTCCCCAATAAACAGACATAGATTAACAAACTGGATACACAATGAGGACCCTGCATTCTGCTGCCTACAGGAAACACACCTCAGAGACAAAGACAGACACTACCTCAGAGTGAAAGGCTGGAAAACAACTTTCCAAGCATAGGGTCAGAAGAAGCAAGCTGGAGTAGCCATTCTAATATCAAATAAAATCAATTTTCAATTAAAAGTCATCAAAAAATAAGGAAGGACACTTCATATTCATCAAAGGAAAAATCCACCAAGATGAACTATCAATCCTCATCTTTGGTTGGTTTATATACAATTGTGCAATATCTAGGCTTGAAAGTAAAATGATGCTATCTGGTGCTGGATAGAGGAGCTTTATTTTTTATTATGGCAGCTTGCTATTTTTGTAACATGGTGATTTGGTTGAACACAATGAAGTACAGTAGTAAAAAAAAAAAAGAAAAAAAATATACAGTTGGGGATTTAGCTCAGTGGTACAGCGCTTGCCTAGCAAGCTCAAGGCCCTGGGTTCGGTCCCAAACTCCGGAAAAAAAAATATATATATATATATACAGCAACAAAATTACAAAAAGTAGGTAAATGTCTTCACTTCTGAAGACTTTGATTGAATTTCTAAAATTTAGATGGTGAAAGAAGATGACCAACTGCAAGATGTCCTCTAATTTCAACCAGCAAGCTATGGCTTCCTCACCTCCATCTCCCCCACACAAATCAAAATTACAATGTAATGTTCCAGTTCCTTGCTAAATGTTGTTTCATATTAAGCTAATTTCTTTTTTTTAATTTATTTAATACTTAATAATAATTCTTTGGTTTCTGGGCAAACATCCCCTTCCCCCCTCCCCTTCCTTATGGGTGTTCCCCTCCCAACCCTCCCTCCATTGCCGCCCTCCCCCCAACAATCTAGTTCACTGGAGGTTCAGTCTTAGCAGGACCCAGGGCTTCCCCTTCCACTGGTGCTCTTACTAGGATATTCATTGCTACCTATGAGGTCACAGTCCAGGGTCAGTCCATGTATAGTCTTTGGGTAGTGGCTTAGTCCCTGGAATCTCTGGTTGCTTGGCATTGTTGAACATATGGGGTCTCGAGCCACTTCAAGCTCTTACAGTTCTTTCTCTGATTCCTTCAACGGGGGTCCTATTCTCAGTTCAGTGGTTTGCTGCTGGCATTCGCCTCTGTATTTGCTGTATTCTGGCTGTGTCTCTCAGGAGCGATCTACATCCGGCTCCTGTCAGTCTGCACTTCTTTGCTTCATCCATCTTGTCTAATTGGGTGGCTGTATATGTATGGGCCACATGTGGGGCAGGCTCTGAATGGGTGTTCCTTCAGTCTCTGTTTTAATCTTTGCCTCTCTCTTCCCTGACAAGGTTATTCTTGTTCCCCTTTTAGAGATTTTGATCATCCGTCTTGAGTTTCATTTGTTCTAGGCATCTAGGGTAAATTCAAGCATTTGGGATAATAGCCACTTATCAATGAGTGCATACCATGTATGTCTTTCTGTGATTGGGTTAGCTCACTCAGGATGATATTTTCCAGTTCCAACCATTTGCCTACGAATTTCATAAAGCTGTTGTTTTTGATAGCTGAGTAATATTCCATTGTGTAGATGTACCACATTTTCTGTATCCATTCCTCTGTTGAAGGGCATCTGGGTTCTTTCCAGCTTCTGGCTATTATAAATAAGGCTGCGATGAACATAGTGGAGCACGTGTCTTTTTTATATGTTGGGGCATCTTTTGGGTATATGCCCAAGAGAGGTATAGCTGGATCCTCAGGCAGTTCAATGTCCAATTTTCTGAGGAACCTCCAGACTGATTTCCAGAATGGTTTTACCAGTCTGCAATCCCACCAACAATGGAGGAGTGTTCCTCTTTCTCTGCATCCTCGCCAGCATCTGCTGTCACCTGAGTTTTTGATCTTAGCCATTCTCACTGGTGTGAGGTGAAATCTCAGGGTTGTTTTGATTTGCATTTCCCTTATAACTAAAGATGTTGAACATTTCTTTAGGTGTTTCTCAGCCATTTGGCATTCCTCAGCTGTGAATTCTTTGTTTAGCTCTGAACCCCATTTTTTAATAGGGTTATTTGTTTCCCTGCGGTCTAACTTCTTGAGTTCTTTGTATATTTTGGATATAAGGCCTCTATCTGTTGTAGGATTGGTAAAGATCTTTTCCCAATCTGTTGGTTGCCGTTTTGTCCTAACCACAGTGCCCTTTGCCTTACAGAAGCTTTGCAGTTTTATGAGATCCCATTTGTCGATTCTTGATCTTAGAGCGTAAGCCATTGGTGTTTTGTTCAGGAAATTTTTTCCAGTGCCCATGTGTTCCAGATGCTTCCCTGGTTTTTCTTCTATTAGTTTGAGTGTGTCTGGTTTGATGTGGAGGTCCTTGATCCACTTGGACTTAAGCTTTGTACAGGGTGATAAGCATGGATCGATCTGCATTCTTCTACATGTTGAACTCCAGTTGAACCAGCACCATTTGCTGAATGTACAATTAGAGAACTTTGGTTACCATAACACTATGCATGCCATTAAATATCCTTTAGGGCTATCATGTTGTGCTTGTCATAGGTGTTATAACAAAGAAGCACTATTAGTTCACTTACAAGTTTCCATGACATTTTGTGGTACCACAAAGACTAGTCCTCAGGGAGGCTTTAAGATCAGATCTAGATTGGGTCTTCTGGATACTATGTGAAAAGTACATGGTTTCTTCACCAATAGGTGTTCACTCTGGGAGAAACCCAAAGGCAAAAACAATGTAAAAAAAAATATATATATATATATATATATAATTTATCAATTTAATCATTAACTACACAATTTCCTTGTAGGAAATGCACAGTGCAAGACTATTACCACTATCTATTTACATGTTGAAAAAATTACTCCTCCATGATAATTCATGTATGTGCTTTCCTTAATTGTTGTTCATATATATATATATATATATATATATATATATATATATATATACTAATATAGCTCTAAATATTGCCTGACCATCCTGCATATTGTCACTTTTATGTCTGTTTTCAGGGCTGACCATTTACTACTAGATAGCCTATTGATATATTCTTCCCTTGTGGTAACTATTTTTTCTGTTCACTGCATTTCATAATTGTCTGATGATATTTGTGTAGAGTTGTTGTTTCTTGGGCACTGCTTCATCAATTATAATATGTCTATTTTTGTCCTTGTTCAGCTCATGTTTAAGCAGACACATTGTTGAAACTCTCCAAGTGTAGCTCTGACATCCTTAGGAGACACAATCTCACCGTTAATTAACTCCCTGTTCCTCTGGTTCTTACAATATTTCCACCTCTCTCGTGCAAAATTACTCCTGAGCCTTCAATTATTCTGCCATTTATTTTTCAACAAGCATTTCAGGGTTTGTCTGTTTGTTTTTGTTTACTTTTTGGTATGGGCCATATATAATGTCCAAAATTGCATAAAATCTAGATTTTTAGATTTAGAGACAAAAATAGTGAAAGAATATTTTTTATCTTCTCTACAAATGTATCTTTTATTCCCAGCTACATAGACTAAAATTCTAGTGCTATCATAAGATCCACTTTTCTTTTTTATCTTCATAGATATGCAAATAAACCTGCAACTTACAAAAGGATAAGTTACTAACTGGGATTGGTCTATGTAGTAAATAAAAGCAATAAGCCTATGGCATAAAAGCTGTGTGACTGATAAAAGACTTTACTAATAAGACCTTTAATTATAAAACTTTTATTTTATTGTGAGCAATTTCAGATGAATTAATGATGTTTATAATCATTTTAGCCAAAATAGATATCTAAATTACAAAGCTAAATGATTTTACAGTTTGTATAAATGGATTTCCCTCCATCTTTTCACAGGCAAAGTGAAACTATCCTGGCTAAATGTGCTATTGAGGTAAAAAGGAGAATGATGACACAATAAGCACTTTCTCCTTTCTTTTATTTTTGAGATTAAAATTAAATTATGATTAAACTGCAACATTTCCTTTTTGCTTTTATTCCTTTGAACTTTCATATTTACAGTCCACATTCTCCTTCAAATCTATGCCCCTTTATATTATGTGTATATATGTATATATTTCTAAATATGGTACAGTTAATCTGTACAATGTTACTCATATGCAGGATTTCAGAGCTGTTTCTCTTTGGACAATAAATTGGTGTACTTTTCCCTTAGGAAGACCTTGTTTCCTATGCCTTCCATAGGTGCCTATAGTGCTTTGTGGATAGTTAAGGCCTTCTCTGCTTTCTACTTTCTTGTTTATCGTGTGTACAGTTGATAATCTTGTTTAACCCTCATTTGGGCCTCAGGTTGGTGAGTCTCGCCATCTCTTCTGATATTACTAGGAAACTCAAGCTCACAGAGAACTTTTCTGGCTCTTAGAATCTTTGAATCCACCATTACACAATGCTCACTAAGTTTTGGGTATGAGAGTGCTTTTCAGATGTATGCTTCTGGACTGCAATCCACAACTCTTCAACTTTATTGGTGATGGTTTTCTGTAGCGGGCTCCATTTATTGCAAAGAGAGTTTTATTTGACAAGATGCTTGCTTTAATTAAGGTTTCTATTGCTGCCAAGAGACATCATGACCGTGGAAAAGAAAAGAAAACTAGCTCCCAGCTTCAGAGACTAATCAGTTATCATCGTGGTAGGGAGCATGGTGGAATGAAGGCAGATATGACGCTGGAGAAGCAACAGAAAGTTCTAAATATAGATCAGTTGACAGCTGTAAGGTAGAGAGAGCCACTGGGTCTGATTTAAGCTTCTAATCTTCAAAGCCCGCCTTCTGTAACACAATTCCTCCAATAAGAGCACATCTACTTCAAGGAGGCCACGATATTTTCAAACAATGCTACTTCTTATGAGAATATGAGGGCCATTTTCATTCAAACTACCAGAAGATGAAATTTACACTTATCTGTGAGTGAAGAACAGAGTTTATAAGTAGTTGTTAAGACTATCTAATATGTACTCTCTATATAAATGGTTCCTGATAACATCCATTCTTTGTTTCAGTAAAACATGTGGGTAACATTATGATTTATTTTAGTAAGTACAAATGTATCTATAAACAATATAATAATATGTAAGTAATATATTTAAAATATTTTATTTAAAATAAAAAATGGTTGTTAATATATTTGTGCTGTCATACATGGCACAACTATTGCTATGTTGTTCATATTCACTTTTTAATCTATATGAATTAATTTCAGTATTTCCACATGCTTTGCTAATGTATTTCCTTCAGGGTCACTGTATAAATTAAGATCCCAATATCTTGCATGAACATAATCTTTGTTTCTTTTGAGTAATTTTTCATTGTTTTCATTTCTATTAAATAAGTGGAACATTTTAAAGCACTTTTAAAGAGAGGCTTTTGCATATTTGTGTGATACATGATATACATTATCTAGTGCAGAAGCACACTTGTTTGAATAGTACGGGATGATACTAGCAAGTTTCAGAGGGAGAAGCTTAGGTAGAAACATCTCAGCATCAATGAACTGAAAAAGGAATAACCCCAATTGTAGTAAATTTGGGTGGAAATTTTATCTCCCAAAATTTACATTTTTAATATAAATTTTAATAAATATTTTCTAAAATTAAGGCTGTTAGTCAACTTTTGTTTAGTCAACTACAATGACTTGAAATATTGTGTTTTGAAACTCTCAAAATATTAGAACCATTAGCCTAAAATTAAAATTTTTCCCAGTATTTTAAAGTAATACGTAGTTGTATATTTTGCATCTTGTGTGAAATCAACATGTAAGCAACGTGAATCTTATATCATTGTATTATTCAGCCTCTTTCTTTACAGTTGCATGTAAATGAATCAAATTTCATAGATGAAGACTCTTCTCCATATTCTCATAGTCTTACTGACTGAATAATGAATATTATCCTCAGTGTCATTATATCCTGAAAGTCTGAGGTCTTTGAAAATCATTTTTTCTCATTTAAGTGTTTTTAACACTGCATTTTCTCAAGTACACCCACATTTTCTAATTACATATTTAATACAATAACAAGAATATTCATTTAACTACCTTTCAACAAAAGTCTGTCCAATTTAAGTCTGACTAACCACTGGTCGTCACAATTCCAATCACAGAACACTCAAAGTGCATTGTCATTGACTGTATTGAGAGAATTTACAGTTCCACTTTGTACATTACTATGCAAATAACCAATAATAACCAAAGTACGAAAGATCATATCTTTAAAAGGTACTAATTCTATTGTTATTTAAATGTATCAGTTTAGCTATGTAAGTAAATACACCCCCAGGTATAATATCCTTAGAGAGGAGCATGTATTTTGAGATATTTTGGAAAGTAGGTTAAAGCCAGTTCCACACAGGATCTTCTGATTGACTTCCATATCTAATGAGGAGCTGCAGATTTTTAAAACAGGGAGCTATCGCCGAAAGGTAACTATTTAGGGCCCTAAATCGTGTCAAACACTGAAGTAAAATTTTATATCACTCTTCTATCAATGGTCTTACCAGCAAGTAAACTGATCAGCAACTGATTTGCTCTTATCAGCAAATATATTGATCATTTTTGATCATAGAGCTTTTGTGTTTAGAATTTTTTTTTGCTTTCCATTATATTCTCAGTCAATTATCTGATAGTCTCTTGCTCTTGTTATTACCCACTTATTAATACATGTACAGAACATTTCATAAAATATGCATCATATTAAGTGGTTAGAATCTGGTGTCTGGGATTTCTAGGTGAAAATAAGTTAAACCTAAAGGAGACTACTAATAAATACTTTTAAAACATTTATATTATTCACATAGGTAATCAAGTATATTAAATTTAGGAAATATGTAAAGCTTACCAAATTTAAGTTTCTGATCTTAAACACTTGTTTTTCAATGCCTGTGAACTTTATCAGAATTTCATTTTACAAAGATTTCCTCATTTGGTGTTGGGTTGAATTCAAATGTTCATATTAGAGACAAGATGTCAAATACAATAGCTCAAATAATAAAACATTAGATGAACTATGGCAATAAGAGTAGACAAAAATCTATTGAAATTGTTGAAATAGGATTAAGTCTATTAATGTGGTTAAATGATTTCTCTTAAATAGAAATAATATTTTTTAAGGTGTATTTGGCTTTAAAGGCAGAAATCAGTATAGAATGACCAATATTATTACATTTAGATGTCTCAAAAGTCAGAGCTTCCAGAGTTGACATTTTTAGGGCATGGGAATGTAATTAACACTGTCTCCCAGGAGATATTTATTAAAGAAAATATATTTTACCATTAAACATTCATGAGCAGAGAGCAATTCCCTTCTTATGCCAAACCATTATCATGCTCCCTGTAGTTCCACATCCAGCAAAGGTGCTTTCCTGTCTTCTGTGGAATACTGTAAATGCTTTCCATAGTAGGAAGGAAAGCTCACAAGCTATGATGGTGCAATGGCACAAATGTCTTTAAAATACTTTGGGGAATAATTAAAACTGCATCATTGACTGTTTTAAAAAACAAAACTGATGATAGTGGTTAATGTGATCTTTCACCTGGCTGCTTAATATGTTATAGGCTCTAAGTGAACTCTCATAGAAAAATCAAATCAACTTGTATTGTAAACAGGCTACAACTTTTCTCCAAAGTATATGATGTACAAATACCAAACAGATTCCCAATAGTTAAATAATGTGCCCTGTGTTCATGATGGAAAGATGTTTTCTATAAATAATCTGAACAAAAGCCCAACAACATCAGACTAAGTACCTATGGCAGCAATGATCAGAGATAAAAGCAATAACCAAACAATGGAAACCAGGTTTCTAGGTTTCCTAGTGGAAGGAGTAGATATACATGACTACTCCACAAGTAATAGTTGGCAGCTCATTTCCATCTGGCCCAGTGAGTTGGCCAAGTGTGGAGAAATCCACCGACGTTCCCTTTCATCCCAAATGGTGGTTCTGTTAAGGCTGGATCAATAGGTATGATCTTGGAAGACCTGTTACTGTAGACAGGCTTTGAGTTTTCAAAAATGTGTACCAATTCCAGTGTGACTTTATCTCTCATGCTTGTGGATTATAATCTGAATATATAGCAGAGGATGGCATGAATGGGCAGGGAGACCCTTGGTCCTGTGGAGGCTTGATGACCCATTATAGGGGAATGGTAGGACAAGCTGAGGGAGGAGTGGATGGGTGGTAGAGGGAAGGGATTCCTCATAAAGGCAGGGAAGAGTGGAAGGGATATGGGTGTTGTGGAGGGAAAGCTGGGAAGGGGGACAACATTTGAAATGTAAATAATGTATAAATAAAATAACCAATAAAAAAGTGCATATCTTTGGCTGTTCCTGATACAATACTTTTGCTATGCCAACATGGACTTTAAACCTGTGAAGCCATAAGACCAATTAAATGCTTTCTTTAAAGTTGCCTTGGTTGAGGTGTCTTATCACAGAAATTGAAAAGTAATTAAGTCACTTTCTTAGGCATATACTTTTCCGATCTCCTATTCTACACATGCTCTAGATTCATATTTGTTCACAGAAGAGAAGTGAGTTCAGCCTAGATGTTCATCAACCAACGAATGAAATTTCAGTTAGCCATAAAAAATAATGAAATTTGTATAAAAAATGCATGTCTGGAAATTATTGAATTAAATTAACTGTCACAGATTCAGAATGACAAATACTCCCTCATACATGGTTCACTACTTTTAGTTTTTAACTGTGTCTGTGTAGGTAATTTGAATATGTATAGAGTTTGTGAGAGTTAAAGGTAATCACAAGACAGGAAATAGAAAGTTAAGATAAAGAGATGGATATTTTTAAAATATAATACATATTCTCATGATATGGGGAGCAATAGGAGTAGAAGGCACAGGTAAGCCTGGGTAATGAGGAAGAAGAATGGGGATCGTGATTTTTAAAAAGGTTACAGGAAACTGTCATATTGGAATTATGAAAATGTATACTAATTAAACTTAAGAGTTATCCTTTTAGTTATACTTCATTTTCATAATATAGTTTTAATAGTTATAAAATTTATAATTTTTCCTTTACTATTGATAATTGGCACTACAACTTTGTTAATTTTCCCTAAAATTTGCCTTATTATTGCCCTAAATTTCTTTTTCAAAGGGATGAAGAGAATATTTTCTAAATTATTTTAAAACAATTTATTCCATTTTGCTATTTCAATACACTAACATTTTAGTTTATTTCCCTCTCTTCTCTTCAATAATAATATATTAACAGTTTCACATTTCCCACCTGGAGAGAGTTGGTGTCCCAGAAGTTCTGTCACTCTTAAGTTCACAAATGAGACTAACACTTTTGTTCCAATAACTGGATAAAGAGGGACCCACCAGGAGACCACAGGGCACAGGAACCACGGGAAAATTGGAGACAGGATCCTTCATGTTTCCATCAGCACATCAGAGCTAATCCCGTGACACAGCACTACACACCCAAATCCTGCCTTGAGAGACCTATTCTTCCAGGAGTGCTGACATACCTAAAATCACAAACACACATGCTTACAGGTGGGACAGGCCCCAATCAGAGACAGCAAGACCAAGTAACAGTAGAGATAACCAGGTGGCAAGGCAATTATAAGGACCTAAGCAACAGAAACCAAGATTACTTGGAATCATCAGAATCCAGTTCTCTCACTACATCAAGTCCTAGACACCCCAAGAAAACCAAAAACCAAGATTCTGATTTAAAATCACATCTCATGATGATGATAGAGGACTTTACAGAGATTAATAATGACTCTCTTTAAGGAGAATACAGGTAAACATGTAGAAGACCTTAAAGAGGAAATAAAAAAATTCCTTAAAGAATTACCAGAAACCATAACCAAGCAGGTCAAGGTATTAAACAAAACCACCCTGGAACTAAAAATGGAAATAGAAACAATAAGGAATCACAAAGGGAAACAACCCTGGAAATAGAAAACCTAGGAAACCTAGGAGCAAGCATCACCAACAGAATACAAGAGATAGAAGAGAGAATCTCAGAGGCAGAAGATACCATAGAAAACATTGACACAATAGTCAAAGAAAATGTAAAGTGCAATAAGCTCCTAACCCCAAACTTCCAGGAAATTCAGTACACAATGAGAAGACAAAACCTAAGGATAATAGGTAGAGAAGAGAGCAGATGTTCCAAACTTAATGGGCGAATAAATATCTTCAACAAAAATTATAGAAGAAACTTCCCTAACATAAAGAAACATACATAAACATAACATACAAGAAGCCACAGAACTCCAAATAGATTGGACCAGAAAAGAAACTCTCTTGTCACATACTAGTCAAAACACCAAATGCACAAAACAAAGAATATTAAAAGCAGTAAGGGGAAAAGGTCAAGTAACATATAAAGGTCAAGTAACATATAAAGGCAGACCTATCAGAAATACACCAGACTTTTCACCAGAGATTCTAAAAGCCAAAAGATCCTGGGCAGATATAATCCAGAAAAATTCTCAATTACCATAGATTGAGAAACTAAAATATTTCATGATGAAACCAAATTTACACTATATCTTTCCACAATTCCAGTTCTACAACAGATAATAGAGGGAAAATTCAAATACAAGTAGGGGAACTACTCCCTAAAAAAAGCAAGAAAGTTATCTCGCAACAAACCCAAGAGAAGAAAGCCATACAAACCTAATCGCACCTCTTAAGAACAAAAATAACAGAAAGCAACAATCACTTTTTCTTAATAGCTCTTAACATCAATGGACTCAATTCACCAATAAAAAGACTTAGATGAGCAGACTGGATATGTAAACAGGACCCAACATTTTGCTGCATACAGGAAATGCACCTCAGTGACAAAGACAGACATTACCTCAGAGTGCCAGGTTGGAAAACAATTTTCCAAGCAAATGATCCCAAAAGACAAGTTGGAGTAGCCATTCAAATATCGGATAATATCTACTTTCAGCCAAAAGTTATCAAAAATATGATAAGGAAGGATACTTCATACACATCAAAGTAGAAACCTACCAAGATGAACTCTCGATTCTGAACATCTATGCTCCAAAGGCAAGCGCACCCACACTCATAAAAGTACCCATTGCACCTCACAAAATAATAGTGGGAGATTTCAACATCCTTATCTCAGCAATGGAAAGATCATGGAAACAGAAATTAAACAGAGACTCAGTGAAACTAACAGAAGTTATGAACCAAATGGATTTAATAGATATCTATAGAATATTTCATCCTAAAAGAATAGCACCTCATGGTACCATTTAAAGAAAAAACAACAAACCAACCAACCAACCAACCAACAAACAAACAAACAAACAAACAAACAAAAAAGTCAACTCCAAGACAACTTCAAGAGATTGGATATCTCTTCCTGGTCTGCCTGTCATTCAGAGTTGCTGTTGATTTCTAGAAGGATTTTGAATTCAGCATCCATTATAGAAAGTTGAATATTAAACATACTTTTGCTTCATCTGAATATCCCCCAAGAACAATGTTCTATCTACAAACTGGCAAACATGCACTAAAGGATTTGTTGGTGGTGGTTTGTCCTTATCCATGTCAAACAATTCTAACAATGCTGTGAGGATAGTTTTCAAGACATATCCAAGAATGTAAGTGAGTTTGCTTCTTATGAAAAATTTCCTAAGTTATCTGAGTTATAGTGGAGAGGTTAATATATTTTATATAATACATTTTTTGAAATATTTATAAATTTTCCCATTGAACAGAGGAAATAATTTTTCACACAACTATGAAGTATTCTGTAATAATTCCTACTTGCAGGCTTTCTCTGTCAATATTCTTTGTACTACAAATTCCCGTAAGATTATTGAAAGGATTTCTACAAATCACTAATGAACTACGTATTTTCTGGTAGATATGAATATTTTTACATATATGTATCCTCTAATTTAAAAATATATTTAAGTTCCATCTTGATGGGTGAACATATGTGAAAAAATTAATATTATAGTCATAATGTTTGACCATTATACAATATTCGATTCAATATATGTAAAGAACATTTATTGTTATATATGAAGATACCTAAAGTTATTATTTGATACTCAAAGTCTTGTGTGTGAACAACTTTAAGGCTTTTGAGCTAGCTCTTTTTCATAGAGGAAATCAGACAAAGGAAGAAAATGAGAACGGATGTGTAATTGAGATGAATAACTATTCTCCAAAAATATACATATGCGTTTATGTTTTTATATATCTGGTAGGTAACAGTTTAATCAGACAGGAAAACATTACATCCAAATACTTGTTTTTATTTTATGTTTTTAATAAGAGACATGATACAAAATAGATTCATCTAGTTCCAAAGACAGTCTCACACTCCTAATTACTGTAGCATAGCCCAGAGACCTAATGTAGAAACAAGTAATGGGCTTTAACTTAAAGTGTGCTATTGCCTAGGTTGATCACTAAAAGTCTTAAATGTGCCTCTTTAGGAACCACCATGCACTATCTGAGGTAATTTCAGATGGAAAAAATATGTCTTTCATCTTCAATATCTATGTAACTATGAAAATATCAAATTAAAAATGACCATTTGTATTATTGAGAAAAGAAATATTGTAGAAGTTTGAGTATTCTAGTTTCTTGATGAAATATTGGGTCATAAAGTAATTCTAGCTTCTACTTGTAATAACAATACCTAAACTGTCCAATACCAATATTGTCCAAGAATATGGATAGGATGCTCTCTCAAAAGAATAAAATCTCCTACTTATATCCTAGTCACAGAATGAGACACTGTCCTGGCCCCAATCATCCCTTAAAAAGACTATACAAAATCATAGTGTGGTGATTTGGTTCATATATTCAGCTGCTCATAAATGTTTCTCAATCTAAAATCTTGTAAAGCTATGGGGTTTTGTGTGTATTATCGCGAAGATACTCTAATAGGGACTGGAGAGATAGCCTAGTGGCATACAGCACTGGCACCTCTTCTGGAGGACTTGGTTTTGGTTGACAGGATCCACAGGATGGCTCATAATTGCAAATTCAGTTCTAGGTAATCTACACCAATTTATGACTTTTACAATACATAGCACACAGATATAGATGTAGCAAAAACACCTATATAAACATAATCAAAAATAAATTTAAGAAGCATATTTATGAAACAAAAAGAGTGGAACAATGCAATTATTTTCTCTTGTATATTAGGGACTTAACTAGATGGATGAAAATAATGTTGAACTTATTTTTAAATTAAAGATGCAAACAAAGAATATTCTCTCTGGAGAAAACACTGCCTTAAATTCTAAAGCTATATTCATTAAAATTATACACATTTGAAGCCTGAAATCTGCTGCCTAGAATATAATCAATACCAAAGGGATAAGATTCATCTTACAGTATATTAAAATTTGGGTAATCTTATCATGACACATTATAACATGAGCTATTCGAACATCATAGCTGTGTAATGAGGTCTCAAGGATCAATAAGAATACTTAATGTATGAATTCAAGAGGCCCATGTATCAGCTTATGTTGTGGCATTTTTATTAAAAGAGATCAGAAAATAATTTGAAATTACAAGCTGAGCTGAAGTTCCTAGAAGGATAAAAATTATTTCTTGATGACTCTCTCTCTCTCTCTCTCTCTCTCTCTCTCTCTCTCTCTCTCTCTCTCTCTGTGTGTGTGTGTGTGTGTGTGTGTGTGTGTGTGTGTGTGTCTGTGTGTGATACCCTTGGTTCTGCATAAATTTGGCTAACATCCTGAGTTGAAGGTATGTAAGATTTTATCTTCATAAATTTTATTTGAAAATATTCCAATGATAATTTTACTCTTAAAGTTGACCATAGACCCATTAATTAAAATTGATTTGCCACTTCTGATCACTCTAAATTTTTTAAGTAAAAAGAAATAAACAAGAACATTAATTAATTGGAAGTAAGATTTCAAAAGAACACAAACCACTTTAAAGTGACATGTACATTATAAAAAGTTTGGTTTCACGAATTTAAAGTGAACATATATATATATATATATATATATATATATATATATATATATATATATACACACACACACACACACACACACACACACACACACATATATCCAGGATTGATGTGATAAGTTTTTAAAATTATTTAGTATAGCAGGTGGAGAAAATATTTCCTAGAGATCTGAACTGTTGTATTCTTTATTTCTGGTTTCTTTTACCAAGCTGGCTATCTACTCCGGAAAGAAATGCAAGACAGGCTATTCCTTGGGGATACCAAAGGAGATTCTTCTCACTGATGAACTTGTTCATGGATTCTACCGCAACTTCTCCAAGCGTTGGTTAAAATTCTACCTGACAAGCTCTTTACCATTTTTCACCACAGTGTTGTTAATGCTTTAATTCAATGTTTTGTTCCATGTTATTCTTGGGTGGTGATTTGAACTTGCTACCAAGACCTTCCCCAGTTTTCCTAACAAGAGGAAATTAATAAACAAAACATAGTATTTAAATAGAGTGAAAGATACATATCTTGTGATTACTTGATAAGTACAAAAGAAAGCAATGTGATGATATTTAATATCCATTCCAGATAAAAGTCTAGTGTCTCTATGACAAGGTTGATTCAACATTGGTACCTGCAGCCCACTGCGCCTGGTTCATTGTAGACCAGTAGAAATTATCTTCTCAGAGGTAATCACAAAAAAAACAAACCTAGAATTTAGACCATGGTTTATGCACCATCAAAAGAACCAAAATTTCATGGTAAGACAGCTAATCGAAGGTATGTTGTAAGAAAGGAAAAGTAAATTTTAGCAAAGATTTTGCCATTCGTTAAGATAAGCACACCAAAAAAGAAAGGAATCTACTGGTCAATCATGGGCAAGTTCATTACAAACAGATTAATAATAATAGATTACACCATAGTGAATAATTAAGTCCATAAATTTATTTATTTATGGTCCATAAATTCTACTAAAAATCTGAACAGGTCAATGTTACATAATGAGATTAGTTAAGTAATAAGTTTCGAAACCAACAACAGCCCAGGAGGGAAAAGCGAAAGAAGTTGCTTTAAAACATAAGGAGATCTAAGAAAATAACAAAGTTGGCACTGATGTGTTCACATGGCCTGTCACACAGCCATAGTTGCATGCATAAATTATAGAAAGATTATGCCTTAATATAATAAAGACATAATAAAAATGCCTATGATGACTTCACAACCAATAATATAATGAAAAAGGAATCTAGGAATATTGCTCTCCTCAAATGACTAGGAATAGTTGTTTAATATTCCTACTAGGATGAATCAGAAGCAAAGTATATCAGTAGTAACATTAATAAAATAAATAGGCACAGCATAGATGCTAAAAGCCTTTCTCATTTAAAATTGCATTCAATCTTTTTTTTCCATCTTTATTAACTTGAATATTTCTTATTTACATTTCGATTGTTATTCCCCTTCCAGGTTTCCGGGCCAACATCCCCCAAACCCCTCCCTCTCCCCTTCTCTATGGGTGTTCCCCTCCCCATCCTCCCCCAATTACCGCTCTCCCCACAACAATCACGTTCACTGGGGGTTCAGTCTTGGCAGGACCCAGGGCTTCCCCTTCCACTGGTGATCTTACTAGGTTATTCATTGCTACCTATGAGGTTGGAGCCCAGGGTCAGTCCATGTATAGTCTTTCAATCTTGTAAATGGAAGATGTTTTCATTCTTTTGGTTGGGGTGAAGCTATATTTCATGAAATAAAAAAACAGTAAGTGATATTTGAAACAATTAGCTTCAGAATTTACAATCTTGCTTTTCTTGTAACTGCTATGAAAAAAAAAAACCTGCAGCTCTGAAATGCACCTTGACCTGAGTATATAGATTTGTTCTGATGGGATAGTGAATATGTGGATGAACTACGCATGTGTATCCGCTTGTTGGGGGATATGGGTTTTCTTCTTTGTTCTTTTCTTTTCTCTTATTGGATATTTACTTTATTAATATTCCAAATGTTATCTCATTTGCAAGTTTCCCCTCTGGAAAGCCCACATCCCACCTCCACCCCCTGCCTCCATGTGAGTGCTCCCCTACCTACCCACCCTCTCCCTCCTGTGTCCTCACCCTGGCATTCCCTACACTGGGGCAATGGGCCTTCACAAGACTAAGGGCCTCTCCTCAAAATTGATGTCTGACAAGTCCCATCCTCTGCTACATATTCAGTAGGTCACTCCACATGTACTCTTTGGTTGGTGGTTTAGTCCCTGGGAGCTTTAGGGTGTCTGGTGGTTGATATTATTGTTCTTCCTGTGGGGAAACCCTCTCAGTTACCTCAGACCTTCTTCAAACTCTTCCATTGCAGACACTATTCTCAGTCCAATGGTCGGCAGTTCTGTTTCTGCCATTTTCCATCTTACTTTCTCTGGACAACATCTCTCAATAAATTTAGAGTTCACTAATTAGTAGACGGTGTGTTTAGTAAGCTCTAGAATCTTGCATGTCTTATTTCTGACCTCTAGGATTGCAGCAACATCACAATGTCTGGTTACTTCTGTAGTTATTATGAATCCAATTCAGTTTTCCCCAGTTGTGTGTCAAGTACTTTTACTCCTGGAGACCTATTGAAGTTTTTCTAATTGTTTATTGATATATTTATAGCATATCTTAAATATAAACACTTGAATGAAAGGGTAATATTTTTTCTATAGAGTTGTGCTTGTCATAAAACCAAAATAAACCATGCAGCTCTTTGCGTAGAATAAAACTGTTAAATGAAGACCGAATTAGTTTAAAAACTAATGTACAAAATATATGTATACAAGTACAGAACATACACACACACATACAGTAAATTGAAGGACTTGTATATAAAGTGTCATGTCAGATGATCCTGAAGTCTAAATGGCATGAAAGCGGAGATTGTTCTTTAAATGCAAAAATAAATGTCATTAACTAGCACATACCAATTGTCGGTTGGACATAGTTTCATCTTTACATTGATAACAAAATTATCTGCCAAGAAACTATATATTCTATAACCTCAAATGGAAAGTAGCAATTCAAGAACACATTGATATCCATTCAAATCTTGTTTTGCGACTTGCAGTTATAAAGCATTCTGATAGTAATTTTAATGAATCATTGATAAGAAGTGATGTAAAATAATAGAAAAGACTTTATTTTATGAAGTCAGACTAGGCGATTTGAATTGACCCTCCTCCTGAGCAAAACAGCTGGGTTGAAATGTTAGTTCAGCAAACCATGTTAAAATTTCATTAAAAATAGTCAACAAGAGTAAGTAAGTAAACTAGAAGGTCCAGCTGAAGAACGAATTCACAGAAAAAGTAGAAGAAAAGGATAGGACAGTGTTGAACGCACGCAATAATCCATTAATTATAAGAAGTAATTCTATATACAGATGTAGAAAGGAGTGAAAACTCAAGAAAAAATAAATTCAACTGAGAAAAAATAGAGGCTATATGTATATTATCGTTTGATAATCTTACAGCATTTATCCTACTATACTTGTTAAGTACTACTAAATAAATAATGCTCCTCTCTTCCTTCTTAATGTTTTCTACTTTCTATGCATATCTATTCTTAAATTTTTGATCACCGTGAAAGTACTTCTCGAAAGCCATAAAAAGTTATTTTTCATTTAATGGAATTTGATTTTTTTCTATAATGACTTCATTCTATTTTGCTTTCAGATCTAAGACCCTGTAGGCCATGTTACCCTCTCTCTCACCAATAAATGACTTCAGTATATGCAAAACAATTAAATTTTATGTTTATTTAAAACAGTTCTAACTAAAACATAATTACATGTAAGTTTTAAATAAGTGCACAATAGTAACATGAAAATTATAACCAAGGATTCTGAGAATATGAGAATAACAGGTATTCAAGCCTGTGCTTTTTAGGAGAAATCCATTAGAAATACTGAAATTTTCAAAGTTTTGCCATATCTGAGAGCACAGTCTCAGAATATGTAGAGCTGCTGAAAATGTAGTTCTATGACACAGAGTAGCTCCCCAGAAAATGCAAAGTCTTGTGATTTATATCTAACACTAAATCAGCAAATCAAATAACACACACCCAAGGGCATGCACACACACAAAGGAAATGCCTACTTTGCTAATAGAACAATAGAAACAATGAACTGGCCATCATATATGATGATGTTGTAGGTATCCACACCTTCATGCTTACACTAGTGAATACATATGAATAGTGTATGCCGGGATTTAACATTTTCACACACAAGTAGAGCAATGTACGTCCACTTACTCTGCTAATAGCCCCTTTTTCTATAAAATTATCTCCAGCTGAACAGGAATCTGAGAAAATATACTCTTGCCTCCTGGGGACAACTGATATTCAACAAAGATCTTGCATACATAGGGATAATGTGCATGACTCCAGTAACATTAATTCCTCCTCACGACATTTCAACTGTCCAGGTAAATTTGCGAACATGGATTTTTTTTCCATGAGTACCCCAGCTCGCACCATTACTTCCGTGGTCCCTTTTATGTCCAGAGTCTACAGTTATTACTCCAATTTGCTACTTAGCCTTTATCATTTATATTGGTTTTAAGTTAAGTTTGAAATACCACAAGCTCTTCCTCTTAGAATAGGAGGCTCTCTATTGTGTGTCTCATAATGAATAATACCATTTCTACTGCCATTTTTAATAAGCCTTTGTTCAGAGCCTGAGGCTAACTGTGGAATAATAAGAACAGGAACTACTTTTGTTGAAATCCTGTTAGACTGACCTTTTCCTACAGAGCAAAGATAAGTTTATCTATTTTTAGTTCATTGGTATTCTTACAGAGGTGAGATTGTGAGATGAAAGTTGGCAACTCCCCTTGATGAGGGTGAGGGTTTGTATACTCAGCCCTCTGCAAAGGGCTTGTCATGTACTATTCAGTTAGCAGAGGAAGTTGGGTAAAGCATATCTATTTGGGTCAGGTTAAAATCACAAACACTGACCTATATCCTCCTCCGGCCATTCAAATTCCCTATTTACAGATACAGCTCAGAAGCACATACCCTCCCTGCCATTTTCTTTGCTTAATTCATTTTAATGGTAAATTTAACACAAATACATTATTCAATATACTTATAAATACACCAGGTTTTATGCTTTTCTCTGAATCCTGAAGTCTATTACTTTCGTATCCATCTAAAGTGTTTTGAAATACTCCAAAACCAAACTGCTTGGGGAGATCGTTTATAAAAGTATTTTCTTTCTCTTTTGTTGTCTCTGCGTTTTAGATATATCTGCTTAGTTACCTGTAGTTCTTAGCAATTTTGTTTCAAGGACACATTTTTAACCCCAACCATTTAGGAAACAAGAACTAAACAGAAAGTCTGGGATTCTAGGATTTTTGCATATTTTTCTTCTGTCCAAATAATGATTTAACACATATTTACTAAGACAGTGAGAAGCAGAGAAAGGTTAAAAAAAGGCATTTCATGATTCATGAACTAATCGCTCCAAAAATTAAAGTAATTTAAGAAAATAGCATGTGCGATTTAGGTGAGAACAGTGCATGGTTCATAGCCTTTCACATATATGATAATAAAACTGTCATAGATATTGTTTAGTGCTTATGAAACATCTCTTTTGCACTAGTGCATAAGGGGTCGTTATACCTGTTTTCTTTTTCTGGGTGCGCTCTCTCTTTCCCTCTCTCTCTCTCTCTCTCTCTCTCTCTCTCTCTCTCTCTCTCTCTCTCTCTCCCCCTTTCCCTCTACTTTCTCATTCCGTCTCCCTCTTTCTCATTTTCTTCCTGATTTTACTCACTTTCTCACTTGTTCTCTTTTATTGCTCTCTAATCTGTAATTATTTCAAATGAAGTCTACATACTTTTTAAAGCCCCTTATATCACAATACAAACACAGGCATTATTTCAACAAGTAAGAGGAAGCATTACACAGCAAATACAATAAAGTGGCCATCCTCTTCCATTCTCTTTATCCTCAATGAATGGATGAATGAGTGGATAAAACTGGAGTTCTAACCCCTTTCCTCCCACTAGCTACCTGTGTTCATGAGAAATTATCCTAGACTATTTTTATTCAATGTGTCACAATATTGCATATGTTATCTTTTCTCTTTCTCTTCTAGATTTAAAAAAATGATGTAGGGGTGCAATGGAAGTATTGTGTCAATCATTGTTCATTATTTCCTCAAAATACATGGATCAAATAATGAGGAGAAATTTTACAGATAGAAATGCTTTAAATCATTCTTAAGCAACAACTGGTTTGTAGGAAACAACATATCAATATGCGTTTTTCCCAACAAAACATAATTGTCAATTTTCTCCCCCTCAAACTTGACATTTTGATAATAAGTACTGTTAAATATCAGCTGAAGACAGGGGAAACAAATAAGAAAAAATGAGGTTTGATTATGTCATTCGATATAATTTATTGTGAACATTATCTATGAAGCATCACAGCTCTTATTTGGAAGTCTGAATGAGTTTTCCAATACATAACTGACTGGCATTATGATAGCATAGTGCTATATTTAAGGATTGATTTATGTCTGTATGTCCTGCCTTGATGCAGGATATTGCTTCATATTTGACATGTTGGGGACACACTTCTGAATCACATGATCTAAGGGAGATATTAGTACAACATTCTGTTATTTATAAAGAAGCTTCAGAATATAACATGACTTTTAAAAGATACAAATCCTGGAAACTAAAATTTAAAGAGTAGACTCTAATTTATTCTTTGAGAACACAAGATGAGATAATATAAATGTAGAAATTATACTTAAAAACAAAACAGGATAAATAAAAACTAAGAATTATTGAAAATTATTTGTCAGTGAGCACTAAAAAAAAGTGCCACATGACAGAATGACAGGTATCTGGACTAGGGAACTGACAACTTCTGCAGAGATAGAGAGGAAAACAGGTTTTAGAATGATTTCCTTCATGCATCATATAGTACATGTAACAATTTTCATCACCAAACTCAACTAGAGTTTGTCAGAAAGTTGCCATATTGTAAACAGCAGCATTATTCATCAAGGTTTCACTTTTTGGTCTTTTGACACAGAGCCTGCTGCTTCCAATACTGATAGCTTATTTCATTTAAAGTCATGAACATTGTGCTTATACATGCCCCATCCATTTACTGGCTGTTTTACATACATGATGACTTATTTAACCTGTCATTTTTCATCTTCAATTCATTCCAAATTTTTTTTTGCAAGTCTAGGATGGTTTTTAATGATCAGCACCACAGAGATATTAACTCCATCATTCTTTCATCCTGGTATAGTAAATACATTTATTATTCTAGTGTATGGTATTTTAAAATCCTGCCCCAATAGAATACCACAGCAGTGTGGCTTTAGACATAAATAATATTGTCTCACAGTTCTTGATATTAGTAGTCCAAAAGCAACTCAAAGTGTAGTATTTTTTCGCTGCAACACACCAAAGAGAATACTTCACAGTGTCTAAACCTTGAAAATAATCTTTGCTGTTCCCAGATAAACTTAGGCATGAATTTAGCCTTTGCCTCTAGCCACAGGGTATTCTCACTTAATCTTAGTCAATATCTGCTATTCCCTAATGTACATAGTTTAGAAGAACACCTATTCTCATGAGGACATTGTAATTTACTGTCTTTAAAATCCTTATATCCAGATACGATTTCATTCACAGTAGAGTGTCTGGGGTTAAGAATTCAATATATTAGTTTAACTGTGGATTCATAGAATGTAGTGTTTCTTCTGTTTTGATTTTATGAAATACTTAAAGAAGTATTGGTATTAGGCCTTCTTTGAAGATCTGATAGAATTCTACAGTAAAACCATCTGGTCTTGGGGATTTTTTTGTTTGGGAGATTCTAATGACTTCTATTACCTTAAGGGTTATGGGATAGTTTAGATGATATGTCTGATTCTGATTTAACTTTGGTACTTGGTATCTGCATCGAAAATCATCCATTTCATCTTGATTTTCCAGTTTTGTTGAGTAAAGGCTTTTGTAGTAGGATCTGACAGTTTTTTTCTTTAAATTTCTTCAGTTTCTCTTGTTGTCTCCATTTTCATTTCTGATTTTGTTAATTTTGGTACTGTCTCTGTGTCCTTTGGTTATTGTAGCTAAGAGTTTCTCTATCTTTTGGAATGTCCCAAAGAACCAGCTCCTGGTTTTGTTGATTCTTTATATAGTTCTTGATTCCAGACCTGAGTTTGATTTATTTCCTGCCATCCACTCCTCTTGGGTGTATTTGCTTTTTTTTGTTCTTGAGCTTTCTGGTGTGCTGTCAAACTGTTAGGGTATGCTCTCTCCAGTTTCTTCTTGGATGCACTCAGAGCTATGAGTTTTCCTCTTAGCAGTGCTTTCATTGTGTCCTATAAGTTTGGATATTATTGCCTTTCATTTTAATTAAATTCTAAAAACACTTTAATTTCTCTCTTTATTTCTTCCCTGACAAAGTTATCATCTAGTAGATCATGTTCAGCTTCCATGTATATGTGGGCTTCCTATTTTTTTTTTATTGTTGTTGAAGACCAGCCTTAGTCCGTGGTGATCTGATGGGATGCATGAAATTATTTTAATCTTCTTGTTGCATAAATGACTCAAAATATCCAAGAGAGAAATCCTACAGCTGATAAACAACTTCGATCTCAGCAAAATGGTTGGATACAAAATTAACTCAAACACATCAGTAGCTTTCCTTCACTCCAATTATAAACAGGGTAAGAAAGAAATTAGGGAAATGACGTCATTTACAATAGTCACAAATAATATGAAATATCATGGTGTAACTCTAACCAAGCAAGTGAAAGATCTGTATGAGAAGAACTCCAAGTCTCTGAAGAAAGAAATCAAAGAAGACCTCAAAAAATGGAAAGATCCCCAATGCTTATGGAACAGCAGGATTAACATTGGGAAAAAAAAAAAGACCATTTTGCCAAAAGCAATTTGTAGATTCAATGAAATCCCCATCAAAATTCCAATTCAATTCTTCACAGGGATAAAAAAGGGGATTTGTAAAAAAATATCAAAAACAATTCCCAACAATAAAAGAAATTCTGGGAGAATCATTATCCCTGACCTCAAGCTACACTACAAAGCAATAGTGCTAAAAACTACATGGCATTGGTACAGAGATAGAAGGGTAGATGAATGGAATAGAATTGAAGACTCATAAGTAAACCCACAAACCTTTGGTCAATTGATCTTTGAGAAAGGAGCCAAAACAATCCAGTGGAAAAAAAGACAGCGTTTTCAACAAATCATGCTGGTTCAGCTGGTGGTGAGCATGTAGAAGCATGTGAATTCATCATTCTTATCTCCTTGTACAAAGCTCAAGTTCAAGTGGATCAAGAACCTCCACATAAAACAAGATACAATGAATCGAATGGAAGAGAAAGTAGGAAAGGACATGGAACACATTGGCACAGGAAAAATTTTCCTGAACAGAACACCAATGGCTTATGCTCTAGGATCAACAATGGATAAACGGAACCTCATGAAATTGAAAATCTTCTATAAGGTGAAGGGCAATGTCAATAGATCAAAACAGCAATCTACAGATTGGGAAAAGATCTTTTCCAACCCTACATCCAATAGAGGGCTAATATCTAATGTATACAAAGAACTCAAGAAGTTAGACTCCTGAGAACAAAATAATGTTACTAAAAAATGGGATACAAAGCTGAACAAGGATTCTCAACTGAGGAATTTCAAATGACTGAGAAGCACTTAAAGAAATGTTCAACAATCTTAGTCATCAGGGAAATGAAATCAAAATAATCCTGAGTTTCTGTCTCACACCAGTCAAAATGACTAAGATCAAACAAGCAGGTGATAGCAGATCCTGGAGAGGATGTGAAGAAAGAGGAAAACGCCACCATTGCTGATGGGATTGCAAGTTGGTTTTACCACTGTGGAAATCTGTCTGGTGGTTCCTCAGAAAATTGGACATAGTACTACCTGAGGACCAAGCTATACCACTCCTGGGCATATGCCCAAAAAATGCTCGAACATGTAACAGGGACACATTCCCCACTATGTTCATAGCAGCCCTATTTATAATAGCCAGAAGCTGGAAAGAACCCAGATGTCCCTTAACAGAGAAATGGATACAGAAAACATGGAACATTTACACAATGAAGTACTATTCAGCTATTAAAAAAATGGTTTCATGAAATTCGCAGACAAATGAATGGAACTTAAAAATATCCTGAATGAGATAACCCAGTCACAAAAGAACACACATGGCATATACTCAATGATAAGTGGATATTAGCCAAAAATAAGCTTGGAATACCCACAATACATCTCACAGACTTTATGAAACTCAAGAAGAAAGAAGATCACACCAAAGTGTGGATGCTACAGTACTACTCAACAGGGGGAAGAGAATAATCTGGAAAGTAGAGGGAAAGAGTGATCAGGAGTGAAAGAGGAGCGGGGAGGGGAAAAGGAAGGCCAATTTAGATGTGGGAGGAGATGGGGGAGAAGTACAGAGGTTCAGGAATTTGAAAGTAGGTGTATAGCAGTGGGGGAGGGGAAATTGAATGTAGCCACTAGAAAGTCCCAGATGCCAGGGACCCAATAGGATCCCAGGACCCAACACGGAGGTCTTAAGCCAAAATACCCAACAAAGTAGAGATAGAACCTGTAGAGACCACTCCGTCCTTGGGTAGTACTATGTCCAATTTTCTGAGGAACCACCAGACAGATTTCCACAGTGGTTAAACCAACTTGCAATCCCATCAGCAATGGTGGAATTTTCCTCTTTTTTCACATCCTCGCCAGGATCTGCTATCACCTGCATGATAGACAGGGACAGCCCCCAGTTGAGAGATGGGACCACCCAACCACCTCAAAAATATTAATCCAGAATTCCTCTGTCAAAAGAAAATGCAGGGACAAAGAGTGGAACAGAAACTGAAGGAAAGACCATGCAGAAACTACCCCACCTAGGGATCCATCCCATCTGCTGAAACCAAACCCAAACACTATTGCTAATGCCAAGAAGTGCTTGCTGACCGGGGCCAGGTATAGCTGTCCCCTGAGAGGCTCTGCCAGAACCAGTCTAATACTGATGGGAATGAACATAGCCAAACATTGGAGTTAGGGCAGGGACCCAATGGTGAAGTTAGGACAAGGACTGTAGGAGCTGAAGGGGTTTCAACCTCATAGGAAGAATAACAATATCAAACAACCAGAACCTCAAAAACCCCAGTGACTAAACAACCAAACAAAGAGTACACAGGGGGTATTCATGTTTTCAGCTTGATATGTAGCAAAGGATGGCCTTATCTGGCAGAACTGTGAGGGGGAACACATTCGTCTTGTAGAGGTCTGATCACTTAGGATAGGGACATGCTAGGCCACTGAGGCAGGAGTGGGTAGACAGATGGGGGAGCACCCTCATAGAGGCAAGTGGAGAAGGGAGGGGGTGGGGAGGTTGTTGAGGGGAACCTGGAAAGAGAGCTAGCTAGCATTTTAAATGTCAATAAATAAAATAACCAATAAAAATTTTTTAAAAAAATCACGAATTTAACATCTGTTCTTGAAAGTACAATTCAAGCCATTACAAAAGGTTGCCTATATTCTAACCTGCTCTCGTTACCTTCTTCCTGAACTCACAGGCCCAAAGTTCATAAGAGGTAATCAAAGAACTATATTCATCCTTTCTATCATTGGGGTCAAGGAGCACATGTTTTTGGCATAAAGTTTTGTTTCACATGAACTTTAATTTTTTTCATGATACTTGAATGAGTCAATAACATTTAGGGAGAAGAGAAAATTACACCTGCTTAATAAGGCTTGATTCTTGGAATCCTGATGTTTAATATTCCAGGAAAGTACTTCCCAGGAAAAACCTAGTCAAGGAGTAAGGAAAAATAAGTCTTTACCCAATATTCAACCTATAAACAAACCCAACAGATTCATGGATTAGGAACGATGTTGCTTTCAGGCCCACACAACTCTGAGATCTAGGTCATCAAATGTCATAGTCATTCAAAGTAGATAAACACTTTTTTTTCTTTACATTTTCCCTAATTTTTCTCTTAGAAATTTTGAACGGTCTAATTTATGAAGAAGAATTTGTGCTTAATTTGCCATAGATTTGAAAAATGATACTCCTAATATTATTTCATATTCCCATAACAAGCTTATCATACATTCTGTTCAAATTAATGACTGGAACAATACAGAGAAAGATTCTAAATTCAGTGACTTATATGAAACAAACTGGGTGGCCCGCCTCAGAGAAGGTAACTTTCACATGCATTAACTCTGCAAAAAGGGATGTCTATTGTAAAGAAATAAGATGGTCTTTTAATAATTATGCTTAAATAAAATATAAATTAGGTTTCCTGAATGCACTAGCCGAGTGATCACTGTTGTTGGTTTGTGTGATCATTATATTTATAACATAATTATAATGGAATGTTGTTTGCTTTGTTTCTTTTCCATCACTGTTTAGTTGCTAACTGTTTTCCATACCAATGTTAGTCACAGCTTTTATACTTGGGGTGCCAAGTGTTTAAGGAAGGCAAACATATATAATGATTCAAAGCCAAAAGATTGCCATTAATGTTTTAATACAGACAAGCTGAGTCAATTTAGAGATGGTCATTCATGAGGAAGATTACTCATAGAGATAACTTTCAAAGGAAATTGGTCTGTACCCAAAGCTGGTTCAATTTTTGTAGATATTTTCAATTTGCAGTGTTAGGTACACTTACTTTCTTCACTACTTAGAAGGACAGCAAATCCAATCACATACCTATTAGCCTTAAAAATCCCAACTGTCCTCAAAGCATTCAATGATTTTTAGAGTGAAAATATGATTAACATAGCCATTTTGTTTTCCCATCTACTCCATAATTTCTAAAATGCATTTGAGATATGCACAGATATCTAAGATATTTATTGAAGATACAAAAAATGTACAAGCCAATTTTACCAGAACACTAAGATATTTTTCTTCTTAATATATTTTCATTGCAATGGCAGTGGAAAAAATAATCTGGTTATAATTGATGGGATATTGTCAGCTATCATAACACTGACTCAAAAGAATCCAAGTACTTAGTGTTTACTTTTTAATGTAATGCCATTAGAATGAAAGAGAGTTACAATTTTAAATTAAAAGCAATAAATATGCTTTTTAATCAATTGTCTAACTTTTGATGCACACTTTTAAAATTTTATGCATGAAGAAATGAGGTACTTATGTAAACATTTCTACTGTGTAACAAAGTCCAATGGTTGTCTCCTACAGAAATACTTAATGGAAATTCATGTGCCTATGTGTGGCATTTTGTTCAAAAGAACATTGTTTTTTCAAAGAACACTGCTGCTCCTTCACAGAATGACTGACATATAAACTATTGTTATTTAGAATTGAAGAGTTGCCAGAGATTTCCTTGAAAATAAACAAAGTGAGCTTGTTGTGTCAAAAAGAATTAGTGATGGATGTATTGCCATGATTTTAAGATTGCATATATATGTACATATATATATAAATGTATATATGTATAGATATAGATATAGATAGATATACAGAGAGAGATAGAAGAAGAAGAAGAAGAAGAAGAAGAAGAAGAAGAAGAAGAAGAAGAAGAAGAAGAAGAAGAAGAGAGAGAGAGAGAGAGAGAGAGAGAGAGAGAGAGAGAGAGAGAGAGAGAGAAGCAGAACAATTTCTAAAGAATTATCTGACAAAGATTAGGGGAATGTTAATATGTTAATATATGATATTTGCCATATACAACAAAACTAATCAACATTTGAAAAACATTCACAACATGTAACTCAGCGACAAGTGCTTTTCAAATGGCTATTGCATGATGTAACAATGTAACACCCTGGTGAGGATGACAGCAGTGTGTAAAACTAGCAAAAGGTTTTGAGAAAAAGTGTCCAGAAAGTTCGTTGATAATATTTGGAATCTCATGTAGCAAGTGACATTCAAGGGACACTAATTGTTTTATTTTATGTGGAATTAAAGAAAATTCCAAAATATATGAAAAGGTTCTTCAACCATGTTCCTAATCCTCAATCAAAATAATATGTATTAGCTTAAATCAGGAAATATTTTAGAAAGCCTTTGTTTTCTCATCGATACACAGTTCAGAAAGCCTTTGTTTTCTCATCGATACATGCTAATTTAACAAAGTGATATACTGAGCAGCTTTAAACTACGAATAGTTTCCATCTGTTCTGGAGGTTGGGAAGTCAAGATTCTGTGTGTAAGGAGGTCTTGCTCCTCTCAGGTGTTCAAACAGCCTTGTTCTCATGAAGTCATGGAGAGAATGGTTCTTCAGCCCTTCTCTAACAAGTTTGCTGAGATCCACGAGGTCTCATCCCAGAGGCTGCCACTGACTAGCATACTAGGGATTTGACTTTGATCTACCAACTTTGGGGAGGCGTATTCTGATGTCAGTACCATGACTCTTTTACTATGCCAGGCAAAGAAAAATATTTACAAAAAGATTTTAGAAACAATTTTGCCATTTTTCTTGACATTGGAATGCCATTTATGATATAAAGATCATAATACTTTTAAAATAAGTGAATATTTTTAAATTCTGTGGCAATTTTCAATGTGATAAAAATTAATACATACTTAATAATTAATTAAAATTGTTATAATTAATTAAATTATTATAAATAAATTATTAAATTAAATTATTATAATTAATTAAAATTATATAATTATTAATTAATTAAAGATTAATACATAATTAATAATAGGAATAGAAGTTTTGGGGGATAATAAACAATTTTTAATACTATAGAGCTATCTTGAGCTTTCAATGACAGCTAGACTCAACTCAATGTTTGTTTCTCTGGGTGCATTATTTCTTCTTCCATTCCTTTTTATTTTCTTATTAAAGTTTCAATGATAAAAGAACCCCATATGTTTCCCGCTGTATATAATCACAATTCTATTCAACTTCTATTTAATTCTCAGTTCAAGAAAAGTTGCAATAAAATCCGTACCCTAAAGTTATCTTCTTGAAACCCCACACTGATGGTAGAAAATCAATTCGTTGAGGTTTATGTAAAATATAACCCATCGCAGGGTGGGCGGTGATGTGATTAAGGCTCTCCTGTTGTGTCACTTCCATGAAGTATGATTTGGAAGGAGCAGAGTTACGCTGTGGATTTCCTCTCTGGACGAGATTACCCACTCTCTTCCGTCCGTCTCCTTATCTGTTGTGAGAGGCTTTCAAATAGCTGAAGTAGTGGGCGGCATAGCTAATGTACTTCTTCAGAAGGAATAGGAATTGATTCTGACATACATCAGGGGAAATAGCTTCTGTGTTTTCATAAAATTAAACTTACCTTTTGCCCTCTTTTGTGAAATGACTGTTTGGATTTTGTTGTTTTATTTTAACATTGGCCTATTTAGAGCTGGTGGAGTAATTTCCTAGTCAGTTCAAAGTGACGCCATTGTACAAGTTTATGTGGATTCAGTGAGTTGTAAAATAATTCCCAGGTTCTTTGTGTTTTGATTTAAATTTTGAGGACTTCATTGAGGAATTTACTATTCCCCAGTGGCTTATGGAAAGATCAGGTTCAGGGAAAATAAAATAGCATTAATTCCTTAAGTGTAAACATTTTGTATCCAGTGTAGACCTCCCACGGTACTTTAGTATATTTTATTTTATCAATTTTTAAAGGAAAATGAGATTTTTTTAAAAGTCAAAATGAAGTCACTTTAACCAAGTTACTTATTTGGATTCAGGTTTTCTCAAATAGTACATTACAACCTAGTAAAAATTGCATGAAAGTTTATTGTTGTTTGTTTGTTTTTGTCTTTTATTAAAAATGGATTTTTGATAGACTATATTCTAATTATGGTTTCTCTTCAGTATTTAAAAACAAAGACAAACTACTTCAAATAAACATAATGAGACTAACATAAAATGGATTTTATGATTTTCAAACAATGATAGTCTTATCTAGAACACCCAAATACATTTTTTGTAGCCAACACGAATATCTTTCAACATGTTGAAAGACTAAAAATATCTGAAAAAAATATTTATAATGGAAAAATTCTGATGCATGGGACAAGAGATAGCTGGAGATTTAAAAAGACCAAAAAAGTCTAGTCAGGATGTTATTAAAGAATATTTGTATATTGGTAAGAGTCAAGCCTCCAATCTCCATCAAAGATCATTATGCATAAGTGAGTTCAGAGTTCTCTTACCTGTGTCTGCTAAGTATCTATCAGAGGTCCAGGTAGGCAGTAATGCAATATATATATATATATATATATATATATATATTATACATGCATATATATGTGTGTGTATGTATATGTTGTATGATAATATAGATATCAGTTCATATAATTTTATGTAGTAATCACACAGATATAAAATTATTATATGAATTAGCATTTCTAGGATAAAAATACATTTTCATAAAAAAGAAATCCTCTGATAGTTTCCAACTGCAATCAGTGTTTTCAGAAGAGAGAAGCATGAGAATGCAATGAGTTCTAGAGTGTGGGGCCTTGTCTCAAAACAACAGCAAAATAATTGCTATACAATTAAACTTGCATAGTCAGTCTCTAGCCTGTGCTTGCTCTCTGAAAACACCCTGAAAATGTATAGATATATATTGCTTTTTTGAAGTCCTGTTGTCTGGCTTCCAAAATAATATAAATTCATGTGAGATATTTAAATAAAGCAGAGAACTATGCTTCTTCTTTAAAATAAAAATATCAGCTTATTTAATAAGTAAAAGGTTAATGCCACAAAAGAGAGAACAGATGTCTTTACTTTCCTGTTAGTATAGGCATGAGGAAGGATACAGTTCAGAAATAAATGTGTGCCAGGACCTTAAAGAATTAAATAATCATAGGTGCAGATACACAATAAAACTTATTTAGGGAAAGAGGTATGTATTTCCTCTGAAGTATTGAAATTTTGTCTTTTAAATACCACTTGGGATTTTCGTCTATCAAAATAGCATAATATATGCCACTGGAGAAAAGAAAAATGAAACAGTTGTAGTTTGTGCCTATAACTCGGGAGGCCTTCAGAACTTTGGATCATGAGTGAAGTTCATGGCAGCGAAGGATTAAATTTGTTTGTTGTGAGGGTCTCACATTCACAATCTTAACTAGGTGTAAGTATAGGGCTGTCAATATGGTATATCTACATACAGATATGGAGATATATATAATACAGACACACTCATTCAGGATCACATTGAGCAACAAACTATCATGCTGTACTTGTAAATTAATCCTGACTTCCAGTCATTGAGTAAAAATAGCATATCATTCATCTCATTCATTTGGGAACTTAGAGCAACCAGATCATCATACAAAACGATCTTCTTCCCTTCATGAGCCCAGGAATACAATTTTAGTTTTGAACCTACTCAACAATAGGAAGCTAGGAAGACAGCATTGACTCCTCGGTGTCTAGACTAGGAAATATTGCTGTGAAAAGCCTGAGATATTAAAAAACATAAATAGAACCTATATATTACCTCCTATCTCATATCTCCCACATTCCCCTGCCCAATGGTCAGGGAACAAAATAAAAAAAAGAGGGGAGGGAGTTCAAGAAACAAAGAGCAAAGGAAAGAGGGAAGTTCTGGAAAATGCATCTTCTCGGCATAAAATAGCTGTTACACACATGAACTCAAGCAGCTGAGGTTACCTTTGCAAAATCTGCAGATGCAAACCACGTAACCATTCTAGCATTGATTCCAAAGGTTCTCTGGTAAGTTCCTGGCCAAGGAATTGGTAGTTGATGGCTTGAGGGAGAGGAAAGTCATATTTCCTTCAGGTTAGTGGCTAGATGTAGGTTTTATAAACTCAGTGCCTCACACTCCTTTGGACAGCATTAATAGAAATTAGTGCATTAAAATATACAAACAAAAACCAAACACAAACAATAAGTAAAGAAGATATATGGAGGTTGATGTGCCCTAAAGGTAGCTGCCTAGAAGAGAAAGGGGTGGATATGATCAAGATATAATCTGTACATGTGTGAAATTTTCAGAGAATACATTTAAAATATTATTTGAAAAACACTCAAATCTTCCATTGAAATAAAAAACGAACAGAATTATTTGCCTAGTTCTAAAGAATTCACCTTCTATAAGCACAAAATAGCCCTGCTAAAAGAGTTGTCAGGACAGGAAGTGGGGATAGGTCACTACACTGCTCAGCAGATTCATAAAACCTGCAAAAGAAAGAAGAGAAGAAGCCATTAAGGTTGGGGGAGGGGTACAAACAATCTTCATATCTTAAAACCTATCAGTCACTTATTAATGAATCAGCCAGGACACACATTCTTCAACAGAGGATAACAGAAGCATAATTTTTAAATACTCAGGCAAAAATTTTGATCAATTAATATAAACAGGTTAAGAAACATGACAAATCAAACAAAGTCCCAGAAGAATCAACACAACAGGCATAAGCTCCCAGGCAACACCGGTGCACCATTAGTAAGCATACACTTTGAAGAAGCCATCATAAAATGTCAAATAAAGATTAACTCTAGTGCTACAAACCAAAAAGTAATTGTTCGCCAGATAAATAGAGGCTATAATGATAAACCAGTAAAAACAGAGGAAAACTAGGTAATATCTGAATTGAAATCATGTAAATGTGTAGAATATTCAAGAAAGAGAAACAGAAGATGCAGGATGTATAATCTTCAAAGAGGACTTAAATGTTATAACAACAAGAAAAAACATCAAGATTCATATTTAAACAAATACATCTGTGAGAGTATTTTGAAGAGAAAGAAAATGATTTTTTAACAAATAAATAATAACAATAGGAACAGAGAAATAGCTCTGGGTAAAGCATATGCCATGTAGGCATGAGAACCAAAGCTCCATACACAAAGCTGGACTTAATAGGGAAAATTTGTAGTTCCACTAGCATTACAATGAATTTGGAAGTAAGGACAGATAAATGCTTAAAGACTCATGGACAAACTAGCCCAGTCCACACATGACCAACAACATGCTCTCAAGAAGTCGGGATGGACACAGTGACCTAGATACAAAACCTCTGGCAAGTAAAGCTACACTCCCACACAATTACACACACACACACACACACACACACACACACACACACACACACATCCCACAAACATAGGAAGACAAAAAATGAAAAACAAGGGAGCTGGAGAGATTTCTGAGCATTTAATAGTCCTTATTGTTCTTGCTTGGAATGAAAATATGGTTCCCAGCACTCATACATCCATAACTCCTGTACCAGGGATTTTAGTGACCTCTTCAGTCCTCTGTGGTCACTGAACATACCTACTGCTCATATATCTATGCAAGCAAAATAAGCACAAATATGCACAAAATAAATTTATTTTTGTTTGATTTTTTTTACAGTCTAGTCATTACCCAACTCCCTGTCCTCCTTCCCACAGTTTCTTATTCCATTCCTCTTCCCCTTGTCTCCAAGATGATGTCCCCACCCATCTCCCCAATAAGTAAGATTTTTTTGCTAATATTTAGTATATCTCTTTAACATAACCTTTACAAATTCATCTTGGCTTTCATAAAATAAGGTGAAATATAAAAGTAAAACGATAACTAATATATTCATAATTTAGCATACATATGGATCTTTTCTTTAATTCAAAACAGTTTATTACAGTGGTTCTCCTCTACACAACTGATAAATAGGCTGAGAAATAAGTTATGGAAATAGTTCCCTTAAAAATAGCCACAAATAACATTAAATACCTTGGCGTGACTCTAACAAACCAAGTGAAAATCCTATATGACAAGAACTTCAAGTCTCTAGAGAAAGAAATTAAGGAAGATGACAGAAGATGAAAAGATCTCCCATGCTCATGGATCAGTAGGATTAACAGAGTGAAAATAGCCATCATACCAAAGTCAATCTATAGATTTGATGCAGTTCCTATCAAAATTCCAACACAATTATTCACAGATTTTGAAACAATTCCCAACTTCATATAGGAAAAAAAAATCCACAATCCTGAACAGTAAAAGAACTTATGAAGATATCATTATCCCTGACTTCAAGCTGTACTACAGAGAAATAATAATAAAAACTACATGGTACTAGCATAGAAACAGACAGGCAAATCAATGGAATTGAATTGAAGACCCAGAAATAAACCCACACACTCACAGATGCATAATGTTTGTCAAAGAAGTCAAAACTAAATAATGGATAAAAGCACGCATTTTCAAAAATCAGTACTGCTCTAACTGCTTGTCTGTGTGTAGAAGAATGCAAAAGATTGATATTTATCACCCTGCACAAAACTCAAATCTGAATGGGTCAAAGACTTCAACATAAAACCAGACATACTTTGTCTAATCGAACAAAAAGTGGGGAATAGCCTTTAACTCTTTGGTAAAAGAGACAAATTCCTGACCAGAACACAAATGGCCCAGGCACTAAGGCTAATAACTGGGACCTCTGGAAACTGAAAAAACTTCTGTATGTCAAAGGACACTGTCATCAGGACAGCAGCCTAGATTGGAAAAAGATCTTCACTAACCTGACTTCTGACAGAGGGCTAACATGTACAATTTACAAAGAACTCAAGAAGTCCAACACCAACAACCCAAATAACCCAACTAAAAACTGGGGTACAGAGCTAAACAGAGAATTCCCAGTAGAGGAATCTCAACTGGCTGAGAAGCACCTTAAGAATGTTCAATTGTAGATTGTCTTTATCCAGGTGAGGGCAGGCACAAGATAAGCCAAGGTCTGTGATTGGGCAGTGAAATAGTATGGTGGGGACAGTGTTTTTGTAAGGTGGGAAAGATGAAGGGCTGCTGGAAGCTGTGAATATAACCACCGGGGGCAGATGCTAGAAATGTGAGCAGAGTCTATAGCAAGAGAGTTTCAAGAGGGCAGCTGCTGCTGGGCTCAGAAAGTAGCAGGTAGCCGTGTGCGATGAAGATTGGGAACTTAGTGGTTGACATGCTCTCCTGACTGAGATGAAAATAACCTGCAGATGCCATGTGGCCCACCGGAGCCAGCACTAGAGCGGGGTAGTAGAATTATTAATTAATATTTACCACTATGTCAATGTTCTTAGTCATCATGGAAATGAAAATCAAAATGGTTCTGAGATTCCCCCTTACACCCTCAGAATGGCTAGGATCTAAAACTCAAAGGACAGCACATGCTGGTGAGGTTGTGGAGCAAGAGGAGTATTCCTCCACTACTGGTGGGAGTGCAAGCCTATAGAACCACTCTGGAAATCAGTGTGACATTTTCTTAGAAGACTGGGACTAGATCTACCTGAAGACCCAGCTATATCACTCCTGGGCACATACCCAAAGATGCTCTAGCATCCTACAGATACATGTGCACCACTATTTTCACAGCAATTTCATCCATATTAGCCAGAAACTAGAAACAACCTAGATTTCTCTCAACTTAATGGATACAGAAAATGTCACCACATCTGCACAATGGAATACTTCTCAGCCATTGAAAAGAAGGGCATCATGAATTTTGCAGGCAAATAGATGGAACTTGAGAATATCATCCTGAGTTAGGTAACCCAGGCCCAAAAGGACATGTGCACGGTATGTACCCACTTATAAGTGAGTTTAGCCATAAGGTACAGGAGAACCATGGTATAATCAAGAGAGCTAAAGATGTTTGAATCTTTCTCAGAAGGAGAAACGAAATAGCTACCAGAGATCGAAGGAAGGAGGGAGCTGAGGAGAATGCAGGAAGGCGGAGGGGAGCTGGGAGGAAGGATTATATGTAGGGAGAGTAGGGGAGAGAAAAAGGGAGATCGCTAGATGGGGATGTATCAGAGACTTGCAATGAAGAGAGGCCCCAGAGGGTCTAAGAGTGTGTGTGTGTGCGTGGGTGCTCTACCTGAGATTCCTGGCAGTGGGGAATTTGGATCCTGAATTGGCTACTTCCTATATCCAGGAAGCACTCCTAGTAGAAGTTTAAGGACAGCAACCCACTCAGCAAGACATGGAACCAAAAAGTATCCTGCCTATAAGATGTGCAGGGACAAAAACTGAACAGAGTTCAGGGGAACGGCCAACCAATGACTGTCCCAAATTCAGACCTAACCATGGGCAAGAACCAATCCCTGACGTTATTAATAATATTTCCTTTTGCTTGAAGATAGGAACCTAGAGTAACTGTTCTCTGAGAGGCTCCGTCCATCAGCCAATAGAAAGAGATGCAGAGACTCACGCACAAACATCAGATGGAGCTCACAGAGTCTGATGGAAGAGTTGCGAGAAAGATTGGGGGAACTGAAGAGGACAGGAATTCCACAGGAAGACCAACAGGGTCAACTAACCTGGAACCTTGCGGAGTCCCAATTCTGAATCACCAACCAAAGAGCAAACATAGGCTTCACCTAGCCCTCCCCTTCATATGTAGCAGATGAGCAATTTGATGTTCACGTGGGTTTCCCAAAGAGCTAAACCTGGGGGCTGTCTCTGAGCCTGTTGCCTGCCTGCCTGCCTGCCTGCCTGCCTGTGGATGCCATGCCCCTAAATGGACAGCCTTTCCTCTCCTCAGTGGCAGACAATGTGCCTAATCCCACTGAGACTTGCTGTAACATGATATTTCATTGAATCTGCTTATTATTTTACCTAGAAATTTGGTCTACTTTACTTGAGAAAGAAATCATTATATAATGATTATCAGACAGATGTGTTTTAATAAATATTTGAGAATAAAAAAACACTGCTCAATTTTAATGGGTATGTAATTGTAATTCCCAAGTATCTTTCCTTCCTCAACTAATTGGGTAATGACATTGCTAGAATTAATCCAAGGTCATCAGCTGGCACATAGTACAGATGGTTTCACTCTTTTACGAGAAGAGAGGGAATTCAGGATTACTATTGCCTGCTGCTTTTCAAGCTCATTTTTATTCTTAAAAATCTACATTTTCTGTGCAGCTGAACTGCTAAGCCATATGTTGCCCTGTGAATACATTAAAATGTCTGGTGCATGTAATCATTACCCTAAAACTAGTAAGCATTAGAGCTTTTCAGTGCAGAGAAGAAACACACAATAGTGTGTGTGTGTGTGTGTGTGTGTGTTTGTGTGTGTGTGTGTGTATTTCTTCTAAGTTACTATAAATTATGAGACTGGTAAGAATTCAAACTAAAATAAGTGACTGAACTTTCTTCTGGTAAGTAATTTGCTTTGATATTTTTCAGAAATTCCCTCACACCACTTTAAGTAGCATGATATCTTTCAGCTAGAAGGTATCTCTTTGAAATGTATTTCCATCCTGCTCCTGTGGTAACAGTAATAAATAAATAAGAATGAGGCATTTCTATTCTTATCTCCAGAATTCTGATATGTCATTGACACAATCAACAACTGGCAGGCTTGTCAAGTAGTTCTATATACCATTACAGTGAAAATGTCCTATTAAAAATAGTAATACCACTGACATTTAGAGTTGCAAATATTTACAAGTTAGTATTTTATATGAATTTTCCACATAAAACTAATCGCAGAAGGCTTAGGTCATTATTTTCCAAAGGCCTAAATACCTGAACCCAGAAATCTTACTGACTTACACATGGTCTTGAAATCAATACATGAAAATTTGAGTGATCACTGGATGCCTGCTGCCAAGTTCTCTGCCTGAAAAACTCTACTCAAAGTCTTCTTCTTTTACCCTTGTATTTTTTTTCATTGCTGCTGTTATTGTTCGGTTTGTTTATTGTTTTGTTTTCTTATTTCTTAAATAGATTGGTAAATTCTTTTACACAGAAAATCGAGTCTATAAAAATAGAATCAGTAGATTTACACACATGGGAAGAGTTCTATTATAAAGTGTGCCTTACCAGTAGTGTGGAAGCTAATAATTCACCAGATGTGCAAAGTGAGAGGTCAAGTCAGGGGTCAAAGGATTTAGTTCCTTCAAATGGAGATGTCACCACTGGCACTAAGCTCTGGGGCTTAATTAAAACCAAAGACAGACAAATTTGAAGCCCAGGACGAGGCAGTGTTTCCTTCTATGTTTGAAGGCAGGAAATGACTCCTATTACTTGGGAGGAGGAGAGCCTGTTTCCTAGTCAAGTTTTCAGCTAACTGATGCCTCACTTAGCCAATCAAACACTGTAGTGGAAACTTATAGAATAATGTTGGAACCAATATCTGGGTATATGAGAGCCCCTTCCTCCATAACCAAAAATCAAATTGTTATAGGTTTTGATATGTGTGTACTTTCTTACACTACTTCTGTGTCATTTACAGACTTTGTTAAACTCCCACAAATCAATTTTGTAAATAAATAGAATAAGTCATTGAGCAAATAAAAGTTGCACTCACACAATCAATAGAGAAAAGCATGGAGCAGAAACATGATACATAATCACAAACTCTAGACGGCATTGGAACATGAGGGTTCCAACAACCAAACGTTTATCTTCCCTCGGGTTTGCTTGTTGGGACTTTATTGCAGAGGTAGAGCGACCTAAGGTTAGACTCTGAAAGGAAGTTTTAATCACTGAAGTTAAATCAACATGAAAGACCAGATTTCCCTCCAAACCTAAAAAAAGTCTGAATGAAGGCATTAAAAGCGGACAAATGGTTACTACATAAGTTGTAAACTGTTCGTTGAGGTCTAGCTAGAAAAAGAGACAAGTATCAGTATTTAAATATTAATATGAACAAGTCCATCAAGCAGGCCGTATTTGAATATAAGAACAATATGGCCCAATTGATAGTTTTAAGAACCGAGATGGAAAAGTAAAAGTAGTAAAGTTTAAGAAAATCTGCCTGTATAATAAAGGAATGGATTTCAATGGAGACAAGCTAAAATAATCAAAAATCGATTTCTGGCATGGGTCAGTGTGTATGTATAATGGAGAGTTTCAAAGGATAAAAAGGGAAGGAAAGAAATTAATAAAGAAAATGAATGAAATATTTGATGAAGAAGAGAGTTCCTGGATTCAGTGGAAACATGTCCACGTGAAGGAAGGTGCTGGGAGAATAGCCCTACCTGTGATGGAAATAGAAACCTCAAAGCTTGGATGTGAAATAAATGGAGAACGTGCTTGAGAACTGGGAATGCACTTGAAAACAGGCGACAAATATACCTGGGTTCAACATCCTGGTAGTTAAGCTCTAATCTCACTGCCAAGATTGAGCCCATTAATTTCATTAGGAGAAATCTTATAGAAATGAATGTCACGGACTGAATCTTTCGCACTAACCTCAGTGAAAAATTTCAAGGAAAAGAAAATGGTGTTCTTATCAGTAGGGCCAATCAGGAAAATAGACGTGGCGATGTAACTAAGAAAATTTATCAAAGTAAGAGAGATTCAAGATAAAAAGGAAGAACAGACATGTACACAGAAAACAGACATGATAATCAGAGGTTTCGAAAGAAATGTAATGGGTGGAACTGTTTATAGCCTGTCTACTAGAGGAACATTGCACTCACTAATCGATTGCAGAGAAAAACATTGTCACTGGAATCTAATTGTTAACTTTCACCACTTAATCTCTCTGTGGAGCAAAGAATTAGTTATGGAATGTCTATGCAGATGACATTCATCTTGTTTGCCACAAACTCATTTGCTTGGAGCAGAGCACAGCAGTTAGACTCGTGTCAGAATAATTAGGTGAGCATGAAATAGGACTGCTGTTGATTTTAGAATGTTGCAAGCATTGTCCCTTTATATATCAAACCATTCAAGATATTTTACAGGATTGTTACACAGTACACAGTTTTTATCGTGTTGCTTTGGTGTCTTTCATTTATCTAAAATTGGAGGTAATCTACTTCGACAAGATATTAACTACTGGGATTTACTGATATTGTGAGAAGTGTAATTTCTTCTCACTTACCCTTTCTCTCTCATTTGATATTAGGCATTATGAAACTGATAAAATATATTTCAATCTTTAAAAGGGTCTGTTTTTTAACAGTAGGACTTCATAGACAACATCAATGATTTCAAGTCAATTATAAAGTTAATTCAAAATCAATAATGGATACCATCTATTAAAATGTACATGGCTATGTGGCTCCCTGCCCCTGGAGGAGCTGGGAACCCAAGGCAGAAGCTCAGTGTGTTCAAAAGCAGCTCGAACATTTGATTTTCCTCAAGTTTCATCAACATAAGTATAAGAAAAGAGAGTAGATATCAGAGCCCGCATCCCTAGAATATGCTAAATGGCACATAAACAATGAAAATAAACTCATAAACTATTGGCTTGATTATGTCAGGAAATTGGTTGTACCTGCTAAGGAGTTTGAAAATGTGACGTTGACATTAATTTCTTTAATTATTTTCCTTCCAGATCAATTAATTTAATAGTGCTATCGCCATTTCGCTAAAGAAATTCTCCATGCTTTCTATATCTCCACGCTATAATAAAATTCAAGCAAATGCTTTTTTCTGTGCTTACTATTCTAAAGACAATGGAATGAAGACTAATGAGAAGCCATTTACGTCTTCAAATATGTTCTGCGGTGTTGAAAGCATTTGCTTTTATTACTCTATTAACTAGAAATGAATATGATTTGAGGGTAACTTCACATATCTCTTTTCACATATCCTGCATCAGTTAAAAACAGTCCTGAGCACAAAGACACATTTTCAGCAACACTGATGCTTTGGACCAGAGAGTGTTTCTGGTTGGAAGCCATTTTATGCATTGTAGGCTCTTTAGAAGTACCCGTTAAGACAATCAATGCTTACACATCTGAAGCGAAGCATGGCATGAAAAGATATATCCAGACACTGAAAACCTGACTCCTGATAGGAACTTTTGCATTAATTATTGGGGAGAACGCCAATGTTAATTTAAAAGGTAGGTACACGAAAAAAGTCTACACAGCATTCCAGAGAAAGGGAAAACAGAAAGAAAAGAAGAAAAAAAAACTTTGAGAAACCAAGTAAGGCAATAATGTCTTTTATCAAGATTTACTTTTAATTGTGTATCCCCATTTGTGTGGATACATACATGTAAGTTCAGGTGCATATGAAGAGAAGAAGAAGATATCGGCCTCCGGGGAGCATGAACAACAATCTGTTAGCAGATGGGAAGAAAACTTGGGTCCTCTGAAAGAGCGAGCTCTCCCTGCTGAGCCATCTCTGCCTGACCAAAAAAAAGTTTTCTTCAACTTGATTACATGCATTGATAAAAGGGTCAAAGAGTGGAGTTCAGTGAGTAGATACATAAGTAAATACACACCCACACACACACACACACACACACACACACACACACACACACCCCACACACACACACACATTCATGTGCTATAATTATGTGAATGATCCCAGCATATCTCTGAATTAATACCAACTTCTTTAGTATCAAATCCTGTTTCATTTTCCCCTCTTCCATTTTCTCCTTGTCTTTAGTACTGTGGGGCAGAATAAAGGATATTGAGCTGTGGTCTTTTGGTCATAGGTTCTTGTTCTCAATTTGACAATAAATAAATGGATCCATTTAAACTTTCAACTTCAGTTTAATCACCTGTAAAATTGGACTGGGAAGTCCTTTGTACACTAATCTTCAAAGTATTATCTGGTAAAACAACAATAGTAAACAGTGTTGTAAAGAAAATATTACCTTATATGTTTTAGTATACGATGTAAATATATGTAAATAAAGTAAATACATGTAGCTCTAAAGTAAGGTGTAGCCATGTAACCATGTAATAAATGTTCAAATAATGAAATATTCTAGACACAGAAAAGAAGCACACAATATATCATACATTTTAGGTAAAATTTTAATTTAATTCTAAAGCAATTCTCCTGCTGTTTGTGTGTTCCCACATTGAAAGGAGGGTGGGCTTGTGTATTTCTATATGCTATAGTCTTTGACTACATAAGATTACTTTACAAGCTAATATACAACTGGTTTCTCATCATGTAGAGGAGCACTGCCAAGGTAGCCATGGGAGATATATAAGAAACAGGAAACCCTCTTCCCCATTGGCACTATCCTCGTTTAACACAAAAGGCAAGAGAATCCGGTACTAGCCACCTATTAATATCATCCTGAGTGAGCTAACCCAATCACAGAAAGACATACATGGTATGCACTCATTGATAAGTGGCTATTAGCCCAAATGCTTGAATTACCCTAGATCCCTAGAACAAACGAAACTCAAGACAGATGATCAAAATGTGAATGCTTCACTCCTTCTTTAAATGAGGAAAAAGAATACCCTTGGCAGGGAAGGGAGAGGCAAAGATTAAAACAGAGACTGAAGGAACACCCATTCAGAGCCTGCCCCACATGTGGCCCATACATATACAGCCACCCAATTAGACAAGATGGATGAAGCAAAGAAGTGCAGACCGACAGGAGCCGGATGTAGATCGCTCCTGAGAGACACAGCCAGAATACAGCAAATACAGAGGCGAATGCCAGCAGCAAACCACTGAACTGAGAATAGGTCCCCCGTTGAAGGAGTCAGAGAAAGAATTGGAAGAGCTTGAAGGGGCTCGAGACCCCAAAAGTACAACAATGCCAAGCAACCAGAGCTTCCAGGGACTAAGCCACTACCTAAAGACTATACATGGACTGACCCTGGACTCTGACCCCATAGGTAGCAATGAATATCCTAGTAAGAGCACCAGTGGAAGGGGAAGCCCTGGGTCCTGCTAAGACTGAACCCCCAGTGAACTAGACTATGGGGGGAGGGCGGCAATGGGGGGAGGGTTGGGAGGAAAACACCCATAAGGAAGGGGAGGGGGGAGGGGGATGTTTGCCCGGAAACCGGGAAAGGGAATAACACTTGAAATGTATATAAGAAATACTCAAGTTAATAATAAAAAAAAAAAAAACAAAAAAAAAACCAAAACAAAACAGTGGCTTCATGAAATTTGCAGGCAAATAGATGGAGCTAGAAAATATCATCCTGCGTGAGGTAACCCAGTCACAAAAGAACACACATGTTTGTACTCATTGATAAGTGGATATTAGGCAAAAGCTCAGAATACCCACAATACAATTCACAGACAACATGAAGCTCAAAAAGAAGACTGAAGTGGATGCTTCCATTCTTCTTAGGAGGGGAAACAAAATACTCAGAGGAGGTAAAGAGTGGGAGGGACATGGGAGAAAGAGGAGGGCAAAAAGGCAGGGCAAAATCAAGTATGAGAGGAGATAGGAATGATATACAAAGGGTCAGGAATTTGAACAGAGGTGGGTAGCAATGGGAGATGGAAAACTGGAGGTAGCCACCAGGAAGCCCCAGATGCCAGGAAAGCAAGAGTTTTCCAGGACACAAGAGGGATGAGATTAGCTGAAATGCCCAACAAAGAAGTGGGAGAAACTGTAGGAACCATATCCAGAGGTTAGCAAAGGGCTCCATTTGAAGGATGGGGCCACCTACTCATCTCCAAATTTTTAACACAAAATTGCTCCTGTCTAAAGGAAAGAAATATGAGGACAAAGCATGAAGCAGAGACTAAAGGAAACGCCATCCAGAGAATGCCCCGCCTGGGCATTTATCCTATATATAGACACCATACCCATACATTATTGCTGATGCCAAGAAGTGCTTGCAGACAGGAGCCTGGTATAGCTGTATCCTGAGAGGCTCTGCCAGAGCCTGACAAATACAGATATGGATGCTCTCAGCCAACCATGACTGAACATGGGGACCCCAATGTAAGAGTTTGGGAAAGGACTGAAGGAGCTGAAGGGGTTTGCAACCACATTGAAAGAACAACAGTATCAACCAACCAGACCCCTCACAGCTGCCAAGGACTAAACCACTAACCAATGAGTACACATGGAGGGAGCCATGTCTCCAGCTGTATATGTAGAAGAGCATGGTTTTATCTGGCATCAATTCGAGGCCCTTGGTTTTGAAGGTTTGATGTCCCAATGTAGGGGAATCCCATGGTGGTAAGGTGGGAGTGGGAAGGTGGGTGGGAGTGCACCCTCATTGAAGGAGGGTAGAGGGAGAGGGAGGGGATAGGGGGATAGAGGGGAAAACAGAAAAGAGAATAATATTTGAAATGTAAATTAAAAAAAAGTAGCAGTCTGTGAACTCAGAAACCTTTAAGCATACACCATTGTCACAGTTCCTTAGCAACCAAGAAGAGAGGACTGGTACTAGACATTTGATGCACACTTTTAAACAGGCTTACAAAATTGTTTCTCTTTCATGGTCATCCCCCAGAACTTTGATTGTTATGTCTTACTGCTGGCATCTAATTCATATCCAAATGAAAGGCATCTTACAGATTACACTTTCAAGAGGACAGTATAAAAGCATTTGGAAAATCTAAAATATCTTGCACAATGTATTTCTGAATTTCATTTTACAAATTGAACTTTTAATAAAACATTTATCTCTTCCAGGTATTGCTTTTTATCATTGGCCATGATTCTAAGTCAGTAATGAATATGTGCTATTTTAAAAATAGCTTTATTGAAATATAGTTTATATATAAAACTGTGTATGTATAATGTATAGAGCTTGGTAATTCTGGCATATGCGAACACTTGTGAAATTTGAGCTATCATAAAGGCTTATTAGATACATATCAATTTACCCATTAACAAAAGTAGATGAAATGAAAACAATATCTTGCAAGTATAGCTTTTTCTGTGCAGGGTCCAAAGAAAATAGCAACCTGATTCACACCTTGGAATGGAGAAACTAAATTTATGAATAATTCCCCAAATATATGTTCTTGGCTGCTATATACTATTTTTCTTTTGGTGATAGGGGACCTGTAAATCTTAGAACTTATTTTTTAAAGTTTTGATTTTTGCCCATGTTAAATAAACAGATAGAAACTTGGAGTCTCAGCTCAGGAGAATAAGTTATGGGACCAATACAGAAAGAACAACTTCTATATTAGTCATTATTTTCATATAGTAAAAGTCAAACCAAGAAACTCTGTCCATGTGTTCTTTTCCATTTATTATTTTGTTTTGTTTTTCTAAGTGTCATGAGTACTTATTCTTCTATTCAAGATAAGTCTAATGCCAAATTAAAAGGGTAGAGTTTGGAAGAATAAGACGTCATTAATTTGTGGAACTAATCTATTGACAAATCTGTTGCCTCTGGTATGGAATTTATCTTTATTTTTCTTAAAGTCATACTCCAGAGAAAATATTCTAAGTGTCTTACCCAAAATGTTATTATTCTACAGATTCATCATGTTGTAGCAATCTTTAAGTCAGATTATTTTTACTCTATGGTTATAAATATATCATAAATTGCAGAATGTCTAACATTCAGCATTACTAACTTTTCTAAATCTCCTATAAATCTCCAGAGTCTTCCTACATAAGTCTTTATGCTCTCTCTCCATGGGCTCTCTCTGAACCCCAGATCTATCCCAGGTCCTCCATCCAGTGACACAATCAACTTCTCAGCTCCATGATATACACAGTCTGTCTTAACACACAGGCCCCTTGTGCCATATCCAGCCTCTATACCAGCCAGATTCTTTAATATTTCTCCAGAATCTAGACAGGTGAGTAATGTATGTGCACTCATCAAACCAAGATCTCACCCCACAATCCTAGCACAGAGCAGGACCCACACACCCTGAACACCAGTCCTGTTCCTCCTTGTCTTCTGACTTCATTTCACCTAAATCTACCTAACGTGCTGGGTCAAACTGGTGCCCCAACCTCTTCCACAGTTAGGTAGAGAACATACCAAAAATGTCCACATGCCCACATATCACTACAAATATACACAGGTTGTGAAATATCAAAGCAGTCTGTTTCTCTCCCCAAGCCTTCCCTTCAAAAGTCCTGTAGATGTCTGGCAATGAGAATTACTAAGATTTGCACCAAGATACATAACAGACAATTACAAACTTCTTTAAGAACTGAAAGAAGACCCAGTGAAGCTCAGTGAACTTAGAGAGATTAAATGCTTGAGAGATACATTCAAAAGACCCAAAGCAAAGGCCAATGGAATGGCTGAAAACAATCTACAATTTGGAAATTGAATTCAATGAGGACATAAAGTCTTTGAAGAAGTCTGAATCTGAAATAACAATGGAATGGAAAAATCCACATAGAAACCTGAAAGGGACACTTTAAAAGTAGAATGAATTAAGTAGAAGGTAAACTACCAATATTTGAGACAAAATAAAATATCTAGGAAAATAAGAAAGGATATAGAAAACAAATTAAGGACACAGTAAAGTAACATACAAGAAATGTGGGACACAATGAAAAGACCAAATCTTTGAATTAAAAGAATAGATGAGGAAGAGGTCAATGGAATAGACCAGAACATCAACAAGATCATAGAAAACACAAACAAACATAGGAAAGAAATATCTATACATATAGAAGACTCATACATAGCACCAAACACAAAGGACCAGAAAAGAAATTTTTTTGGGTATGATGATTAAAATACAGAGTATAAAAGCATAAAGAAAATGTATTGAAAGAGAAGAGAGAAAAATACTATAAGTCACATATAAAGGAAAAGCCATCTCAAAAACAGATGCTGTCTCAGTGTAAGCCTTCAAAACCAGAAGACCATGGAGAACATAAGGCTAAGACACGAGGATGGCCAACATAGACTGATATATCTAGCAAAACTATTTGCCACACTGAAAGAGAAAGAAAAAATTCTGTGATAAAAAAAAAACATTTAAAAACATATTCAACAAAAATTAAATAGAACATAAAAATTAGTATTTCAGGCAGAAGAGACTAATGAAATACAAAGTCATGATTGCTTAAAGACAAAGCACCACAGAGAACACGAAAACAAAACCAGCAATCAACATTGGTATATTGATGCAGATTACTAACAACCCATTAATTGTATGTAACTTTAATACCCTATTGCATCAAATAAACATGTCATCTAGAGATAAAAAAAAAGTCACCATTGGCACCATACATTCAATAAATTTATCAGATATATAAAGAATATTCTACTCAAACATCAAAAACTGTAGATTCTACTCAGTAACACAAGAAAACTTCTATAACATAGACTACATCTGGAACACAAAACATATCTTTAAAATTCAGAATTATTGAAATAATCCTGAATATAATATGTGATCATAATGAAATAAAACAAAAATAATAGGAAATATATATAATCACATGGAGGTTAAATAGTGAATTATTTATCAGTTTAAAAAGATGTTAAATAAAATATATTCTTGGAGCTGAATGAAGATATGACACAACAAAGTCCCTGGAGCACATTGAAAGCAGTGCTAGGAGGGAGTTCTAAAGATCTAAATACCAATATTAAAAACGAGAAGGACATTTCGGCTAACCTCATCCTTGTTGGGTCCTGGGAGCCACTTGTTTTCCTGGCATCTGGGACTTGCTGGTAGCTACCCCCTCTTCCCCACCCCCCATTGCTACACACCTCTGTCCAAATTCCTGACTCTCTGTATAGCGTCCCCATCTCCTCCCACACCTGACCCTGCCCCCTCTTTTCCTCTCTCCCTCCTCTCTTCCTCCAAAGTACCTCCCACCCTCTACCTCCTGTGAGTATTTTATTCCCCCTTCCAAGAAGGACTGAAGTATCCAGACTTTAGTTTTCCTTCTTCTTCATATGGTCTGTAAGTTGTAACTTGGGTATTCCAAGCTTTTGTACTAATATCCACTCATCAGTGAGTGCATACCAAGTGTGATTTTGTGACTAGGTTACCTCATTCAGGATGATATTTTCTATAAGGCAAGGCTCCCAGTTAGGGGATGGGGCCACATACTCATCTCTAAATTTTTCAACCAGAATTGCTCCTGCCTAAAGAAAATATAGAGACAAAGTATGAAACAGAGACTGATGGAAAGACCATCCTGAGATTGCCCCACCTGTGGATCCATCCTAAACCAAGACACTATTGCTGATGCCAAGAAGTGCTTGCTGACAGGAGCCTGATATAGCTTTCTCCTGATAGGCTTTGCCAAGGCTGACAAATCCAGAGACTTATGCTCTCAGCCAGCCATTGGACTGAGCATGGGGACCCCAGTGGAGTAGTTAGAGAAAGGAATGAAGGAAATGAAGGGTTTGCAACCCCATAGGAAGAACAACAACATCAACCAACCAGACCCCCCAGAGTTTCCAGGGATTAAATCACCAACCAGATTACACATGGAGGAACCCCATGGGTCAGCTGCATATATAACAAAGAATGCCCTTATCTGGCATCAATGAGAGGAGAGGCCCTTAGTCCTGTGAACGCTCAATGCCCCAGTGTCAGGGAATGCCAGGACAGGGAGGCAGGAGTGAGTGGATGAAAGGGGAGGAACCTCATAGAAGCAGGGGGAGGGGGATGGAATAGGGATTTTTGGAGTGGAAACTGGGAAAGGGGATAATATTTGAAATGTAAATAAATAAAATATCCAATAAAAACAGGTCTTCCTGGTTGCTGCCGCTGCAGAGAGCCCGTGGGGAGCACCCCACGAGCGAACCTGAGCCTCGGGACCAAAGGTAAGACCAAATTTTCTGCGGCAAGAAAGCTGCCTGGTGAGCTTGGGACACAGGAAAGCAGAATTTCTCTAGGACCGGGCACGTTCTGTGTTTACCGGAAGTCCCACACCCGCGGATCCCGGCCCGCAGCAGCTCTCTGCTCCCAGACCCTGTGAGAGAGAGACCCAACCGCCTGGTCAGGTGGGCACTCCTGAGGCTGCAGAGCGGAAGAGACCACCAACTCTGCTCACCCCTGCCCACATCCCTGGCCCAAGAGGAAACTGTATAAGGCCTCTGGGCTCCCGTGGGGAAGGGCCCAGGAGCGGCAGGACCCCTGTGCCTGAGACACCGCCGAAACCTGAAAGAAACAGACCGGATAAACAGTTCTCTGCACCCAAATCCCGTGGGAGGGAGAGCTAAACCTTCAGAGAGGCAGACAAGCCTGGGAAACCAGAAGTGACTGCTCCCTGCACACACATCTCGGACGCCAGAGGAAAAAGCCAAAGACCATCTGGAACCCTGGTGCACTGAAGTTCCCGGAAGGGGCGGCACAGGTCTTCCTGGTTGCTGCCGCTGCAGAGAGCCCGTGAGGAGCACCCCACGAGCGAACCTGAGCCTCGGGACCACAGGTAAGACCAAATTTTCTGCTGCAAGAAAGCTGCCTGGTGAACTCAAGACACAGGCCCACAGGAACAGCTGAAGACCTGTAGAGAGGAAAAACTACACGCCAGAAAGCAGAACACTCTGTCCCCATAACTGACTGAAAGAGAGGAAAACAGGTCTACAGCACTCCTGTCACACAGGCTTATAGGACAGTCTAGCCACTGTCAGAAATAGCAGAACAAAGTAACACTAGAGATAATCTGATGGCGAGAGGCAAGCGCAGGAACCCAAGCAACAGAAACCAAGACTACATGCCATCATCGGAGCCCAATTCTCCCACCAAAACAAACATGGAATATCCAAACACACCAGAAAAGCAAGATCTAGTTACAAAATCATATTTGATCATGATGCTGGAGGACTTCAAGAAAGACATGAACACACTTAGGGAAGCACAGGAAAACATTAATAAACAAGTAAAAGCCTACAGAGAGGAATCACAAAAATCCCTTAAAGAATTCCAGGAAAACACAATCAAACAGTTGAAGGAATTAAAAATGGAAATAGAAGCAATCAAGAAAGAACACATGGAAACAACCCTGGATATAGAAAACCAAAAGAAGAGACAAGGAGCTGTAGATACAAGCCTCACCAACAGAATTCAAGAGATGGAAGAGAGAATCTCAGGAGCAGAAGATTCCATAGAAATCATTGACTCAACTGTCAAAGATAATGTAAAGCGGAAAAAGCTACTGGTCCAAAACATACAGGAAATCCAGGACTCAATGAGAAGATCAAACCTAAGGATAATAGGTATAGAAGAGAGTGAAGACTCCCAGCTCAAAGGACCAGTAAATATCTTCAACAAAATCATAGAAGAAAACTTCCCTAACCTAAAAAAAGAGATACCCATAGACATACAAGAAGCCTACAGAACTCCAAATAGATTGGACCAGAAAAGAAACACCTCCCGTCACATAATTGTCAAAACACCAAACGCACAAAATAAAGAAAGAATATTAAAAGCAGTAAGGGAAAAAGGTCAAGTAACATATAAAGGGAGACCTATCAGAATCACACCAGACTTCTCGCCAGAAACTATGAAGGCCAGAAGATCCTGGACTGATGTCATACAGACCCTAAGAGAACACAAATGCCAGCCCAGGTTACTGTATCCAGCAAAACTCTCAATTAACATTGATGGAGAAACCAAGATATTCCATGACAAAACCAAATTTACACAATATCTTTCTACAAATCCAGCACTACAAAGGATAATAAATGGTAAAGCCCAACATAAGGAGGCAAGCTATACCCTAGAAGAAGCAAGAAACTAATCGTCTTGGCAACAAAACAAAGAGAATGAAAGCACACAAACATAACCTCACATCCAAATATGAATATAAAGGGAAGCAATAATCACTATTCCTTAATATCTCTCAATATCAATGGCCTCAACTCCCCAATAAAAAGACATAGATTAACAAACTGGATACGCAATGAGGACCCTGCATTCTGCTGCCTACAGGAAACACACCTCAGAGACAAAGACAGACACTACCTCAGAGTGAAAGGCTGGAAAACAACTTTCCAAGCAAATGGTCAGAAGAAGCAAGCTGGAGTAGCCATTCTAATATCAAATAAAATCAATTTCCAACTAAAAGTCATCAAAAAAGATAAGGAAGGACACTTCATATTCATCAAAGGAAAAATCCACCAAGATGAACTCTCAATCCTAAATATCTATGCCCCAAATACAAGGGCACCTACATACGTAAAAGAAACCTTACTAAAGCTCAAAACACACATTGCACCTCACACAATAATAGTGGGAGACTTCAACACCCCACTCTCATCAATGGACAGATCATGGAAACAGAAATTAAACAGTGATGTCGACAGACTAAGAGATGTCATGAGCCAAATGGACTTAACGGATATTTATAGAACATTCTATTCTAAAGCAAAAGGATATACCTTCTTCTCAGCTCCTCATGGTACTTTCTCCAAAATTGACCATATAATTGGTCAAAAAACGGGCCTCAACAGGTACAGAAAGATAGAGATAATCCCATGCATGCTATCGGACCACCACGGCCTAAAACTGGTCTTCAATAACAATAAGGGAAGAATGCCCACATATATGTGGAAATTGAACAATGCTCTACTCAGTGATAACCTGGTCAAGGAAGAAATAAAGAAAGAAATTAAAAACTTTTTAGAATTTAATGAAAATGAAGATACAACATACCCAAACTTATGGGACACAATGAAAGCTGTGCTAAGAGGAAAACTCATAGCGCTGAGTGCCTGCAGAAAGAAACAGGAAAGAGCATATGTCAGCAGCTTGACAGCACACCTAAAAGCTCTAGAACAAAAAGAAGCAAATACACCCAGGAGGAGTAGAAGGCAGGAAATAATCAAACTCAGAGCTGAAATCAACCAAGTAGAAACAAAAAGGACCATAGAAAGAATCAACAGAACCAAAAGTTGGTTCTTTGAGAAAATCAACAAGATAGATAAACCCTTAGCCAGACTAACGAGAGGACACAGAGAGTGCGTCCAAATTAACAAAATTAGAAATGAAAAGGGAGACATAACTACAGTTTCAGAGGAAATTCAAAAAATCATCAGATCTTACTATAAAAACCTATATTCAACAAAACTTAAAAATCTTCAGGAAATGGACAATTTCCTAGACAGATACCAGGTATCGAAGTTAAATCAGGAACAGATAAACCAGTTAAACAACCCCATAACTCCTAAGGAAATAGAAGCAGTCATTAAAGGTCTTCCAACCAAAAAGAGCCCAGGTCCAGACGGGTTTAGTGCAGAATTCTATCAAACCTTCATAGAAGACCTCATACCAATATTATCCAAACTATTCCACAAAATTGAAACAGATGGAGCACTACCGAATTCCTTCTACGAAGCCACAATTACTCTTATACCTAAACCACACAAAGACACAACAAAGAAAGAGAACTTCAGACCAATTTCCCTTATGAATATCGACGCAAAAATACTCAATAAAATTCTGGCAAACCGAATTCAAGAGCACATCAAAACAATCATCCACCATGATCAAGTAGGCTTCATCCCAGGCATGCAGGGATGGTTTAATATACGGAAAACCATCAACGTGATCCATCATATAAACAAACTGAAAGAACAAAACCACATGATCATTTCATTAGATGCTGAGAAAGCATTTGACAAAATTCAACACCCCTTCATGATAAAAGTCCTGGAAAGAATAGGAATTCAAGGCCCATACCTAAACATAGTAAAAGCCATATACAGCAAACCAGTTGCTAACATTAAACTAAATGGAGAGAAACTCGAAGCAATCCCACTAAAATCAGGGACTAGACAAGGCTGCCCACTCTCTCCCTACTTATTCAATATAGTTCTTGAAGTTCTAGCCAGAGCAATCAGACAACAAAAGGAGATCAAGGGGATACAGATCGGAAAAGAAGAAGTCAAAATATCACTATTTGCAGATGACATGATAGTATATTTAAGTGATCCCAAAAGTTCCACCAGAGAACTACTAAAGCTGATAAACAACTTCAGCAAAGTGGCTGGGTATAAAATTAACTCAAATAAATCAGTTGCCTTCCTCTATACAAAAGAGAAACAAGCCGAGAAAGAAATTAGGGAAACGACACCCTTCATAATAGACCCAAATAATATAAAGTACCTCGGTGTGACTTTAACCAAGCAAGTAAAAGATCTGTACAATAAGAACTTCAAGACACTGAGGAAAGAAATTGAAGAAGACCTCAGAAGATGGAAAGATCTCCCATGCTCATGGATTGGCAGGATTAATATAGTAAAAATGGCCATTTTACCAAAAGCGATCTACAGATTCAATGCAATCCCCATCAAAATACCAATCCAATTCTTTAAAGAGTTAGACAGAACAATTTGCAAATTCATCTGGAATAACAAAAAACCCAGGATAGCTAAAGCTATCCTCAACAATAAAAGGACTTCAGAGGGAATCACTATCCCTGAACTCAAGCAGTATTACAGAGCAATAGTGATAAAAACTGCATGGTATTGGTGCAGAGACAGACAGATAGACCAATGGAATAGAATTGAAGACCCAGAAATGAACCCACACACCTATGGTCACTTGATTTTTGACAAAGGAGCCAAAACCATCCAATGGAAAAAAGATAGCATTTTCAGCAAATGGTGCTGGTTCAACTGGAGGGCAACATGTAGAAGAATGCAGATCGATCCATGCTTATCACCCTGTACAAAGCTTAAGTCCAAGTGGATCAAGGACCTCCACATCAAACCAGACACACTCAAACTAATAGAAGAAAAACTAGGGAAGCATCTGGAACACATGGGCACTGGAAAAAATTTCCTGAACAAAACACCAATGGCTTATGCTCTAAGATCAAGAATCGACAAATGGGATCTCATAAAACTGCAAAGCTTCTGTAAGGCAAAGGACACGGTGGTTAGGACAAAACGGCAACCAACAGATTGGGAAAAGATCTTTACCAATCCTACAACAGATAGAGGCCTTATATCCAAAATATACAAAGAACTCAAGAAGTTAGACCGCAGGGAAACAAATAACCCTATTAAAAAATGGGGTTCAGAGCTAAACAAAGAATTCACAGCTGAGGAATGCCGAATGGCTGAGAAACACCTAAAGAAATGTTCAACATCTTTAGTCATAAGGGAAATGCAAATCAAAACAACCCTGAGATTTCACCTCACACCAGTGAGAATGGCTAAGATCAAAAACTCAGGTGACAGCAGATGCTGGCGAGGATGTGGAGAAAGAGGAACACTCCTCCATTGTTGGTGGGATTGCAGATTGGTAAAACCATTCTGGAAATCAGTCTGGAGGTTCCTCAGAAAATTGGACATTGAACTGCCTGAGGATCCAGCTATACCTCTCTTGGGCATATACCCAAAAGATGCCCCAACACATAAAAGAGACATGTGCTCCACTATGTTCATCGCAGCCTCATTTATAATAGCCAGAAAATGGAAAGAACCGAGATGCCCTTCAACAGAGGAATGGATACAGAAAATGTGGTACATCTACACAATGGAATATTACTCAGCTATCAAAAACAACGAGTCTATGAAATTCGTAGGCAAATGGTTGGAACTGGAAAATATCATCCTGAGTGAGCTAACCCAATTACAGAAAGACATACATGGTATGCACTCATTGATAAGTGGCTATTAGCCCAAATGCTTGAATTACCCTAGATCCCTAGAACAAACGAAACTCAAGACGGATGATCAAAATGTGAATGCTTCACTCCTTCTTTAAATGAGGAAAAAGAATACCCTTGGCTGGGAAGGGAGAGGCAAAGATTAAAACAGAGACTGAAGGAACACCCATTCAGAGCCTGCCCCACAGGTGGCCCATCATATACAGCCACCCAATTGGACAAGATGGATGAAGCAAAGAAGTGCAGACCGACAGGAGCCGGATGTAGATCGCTCCTGAGAGACACAGCCAGAATACAGCAAATACAGAGGCGAATGCCAGCAGCAAACCACTGAGCTGAGAATAGGTCCCCCGTTGAAGGAATCAGAGAAAGAACTGGAAGAGCTTGAAGGGGCTCGAGACCCCAAAAGTACAACAATGTCAAGCAACCAGAGCTTCCAGGGACTAAGCCACTACCTAAAGACTATATATGGACTGACCCTGGACTCTGACCCCATAGGTAGCAATGAATATCCTAGTAAGAGCACCAGTGGAAGGGGAAGCCCTGGGTCCTGCTAAGACTGAACACCCAGTGAACTAGAGTATGGGGGGAAGGCGGCAATGGGGGGAGGGTTGGGAGGGGAACACCCATAAGGAAGGGGAGGGGGGAGGGGGATTTTGCCCGGAAACCGGGAAAGGGAATAACACTTGAAATGTATATAAGAAATACTCAAGTTAATAAAAAAAATAAATAAATAAACCAAAAAAAATATCCAATAAAAATGATAAAGTATTAATGTGAAGATGGCACAATGGTTAGAGCACTAGTTTCCCTTCCTTAGAATGTGATTTCTGTTCACAGCACCCTCATAATGGCTTATAACTCTCTGTAATGCCAATCTGAGTGAGATCTGACACCCTGTTCTGGCCTCTACCAGCACTGCATATTCTTGGTGTACAGATATACATACAGAAAAAATAACCATATACATAAAATAAATACTGAATATTTAAAAATTATATGAGGCAGAAAATAATGACTTTTGATATTTTTACATTACACCAATCAGAGTGGCAAGGATGAATAGAACTGACAGATAAATACTGGAGACTGTGAAGGGGAGAAGGAACTCTCATTCACTGTTGGGTGTTTTGCAAACTGTTCTACACACTTTGGAAATCAATGTGGAGGACCCCAAAAGGATAAAATCAAATCCAGCACATGCCCTCATAATATTATTACTCCTTAGCTTGTGACTAAAGGACATGGCATCCTGTTTCACAGATACTTGCTTGTCCATATTCACTGGTGCTCTGTTTACAATGGCCAAGAATTGGAACTGGCATTCAACTGTTGAATGGTTAATGAAAATGGATTTCAATTGTACAGAATACTATTTTGTTATAAAGATATGGTTAGGACTAGAAATGATTATACTAGGTGAGGTAACCCAGAACTAGAAAAACTGATGTCAGATATTCTTTCGTGAGAGCTCCTCCATCCAAATCTTCAAATCAGTACATATCTTGGACTAACTGCAAAAGCCCAGGAAAATAAGAAGTGAGCTTTGCAGAAGAGTAGGAGTGCAATAGAGAGGGCTCAAAGTTGTGGTAGGATATTAAATACAGAAGGATGGAGGAAGGTTTAACAGCATAATGAGGATTCTAAGAAAGGTCATAAGGAATCATATTTAGTTTCTATAGTAAACATAACTTGGTACATAGATACACAAGGATAGTTTATAGACTACCTAACAAAACTCCCCAAAAGGAGGAGAAACCCTCTTGTGAGTTCTTGTTCAGGGTTTCCAAGAGACATTATAAGATATTGCCATAGCCCAAGAGTCCTCCCCAGTTATGATGGATATGAACCACAAGAAGAATGATGTAATAAGCCCAAGCAGTAATGGTGGCAAGCATACCTTTGTGGTAAAGAGTTCTGTGATTGACGTTAAGACTAGATCCACACGAATGAAACCATGCCTGGTACTGAAACCCTATACAACTATCCATGGCTAGTGAAGCCACAGATCTTGGACAAAAACTTGTAATTGCCACTTTACTAAACCAGCTTTTTTCTTAACTATGTTCTCAAAATTTGTTCTTATATCCAGGCAAAAGGGTAGCCCACATTCTGTATCAAGGAAACTTGTGTTTGCACCAGGGGAGAGCATTACTGAGGAGCACAACTGATCATAATGCAGTGATGGAGCCCCACCCCAGGTGCCACATCACCTAAGGCTCAGGGATCTTTGAAGAGGTGGGATTAGCAAGATTGTAAGTGTCAGTGGAACAAGAGTTTTCCTATGAGGCTGTGGGGATTCATTAAGGCAGCAGCAGACTAAGACAATTATTTTGTGACATGACTTTCCTTTAGGCTCGTCTCATTGGCACCATGTAAAAAGAATGTTCCCAGCCTTTCCTTCTACTAGAAAACTGGGATCTGTCTTTAAATAGCAACAACTTGAAAAAATACAAAGCTGTTGAAAATTTTGAGGTTATTTTTCACAGATTTAATACTATTCGGTTAAAAATTTCATAAAATTATTTTTGAGACATGATTTTTCTCCTTAGATCACCTGCTGTTTTAATTATATTTAAGGTTCATGGTTTTGATCAGCTCTTCCTCCTCCTCCTCTTCCTCCTCCTCCTCTTCCTCCTCCTCCTCCACCTCCTTCTCTTCTTCACCAATTTCTTCTTTATTTTTTCTGTGTGATTTTGCTCAAGTAAAGAGACTTGGCAGAAGCCACATAACAATAGACATGGTACAGTCCTCTACTCAGGACTGCAGGCAGAATGTGGCCTGGTATGTTTTAGAATTAATACTTTTTCTTTTAAAGTGTGTTTTAAGAAATGTACCCATGATTTGGTCTTTAACCTAAGTATGTATCTTTTGATGCTTTTTCTTTCAAAACACTACTCCGTTTACTTTTTCTGTTTAGATATGATTGCCTACTATATTTTCTGACATGCAAGAACAAGACATGAAAACTATATCCCCTTTCTATTCTTCTCTGAAAACAAAATGTTTTTCTAAACCCCTCCTAGCATTGTATACAATCATTTTACCAACTAAAGTCATTTTATGCCTAAACCTGATTGGTCATAGACAGAATTGCATTACATAAATGATATGCCTTCCAAATTACTAGATTTGATGGTTTTAATATTTTTCTCAGATACATAATATAAGCAATAATTTTTCTTACTTGTGTAAGTGTGTGTATATGTGTAGGGTTATGAGTGGTGAAAAATTACAATGCCTAGTTGTCTATTTGATATTAGCCAGCATTTCATTAGCCAATGTTGTGGCAAGCAGCCTTAAATTTCAAAAGATAGCAACAGCCTAGCTTCTTTTCTAACTCATATTCATTTATTATATGGCTTGGTTTTGCCAGTTCTCTAGTCTATGGGGACACATATGTTTCCTTTTAATTCCATAGGCTAGAAGGAAGGGACAATATGGGTATAGAATGTGATCATTCTCATAGCAAAGGAGAGGACAATAAGGCTATGCTAAATCACACTACTCTATTTGCCACTCCTGCCCAGAGTCAGAATCTTGCAGATCTGTGCACATCAATTTATACACTACAAACCACACAGATCAAAATAGTTTAATGTTGCATTAGGAGGTTTATAGAAATGCAGACAGGAAATATGTATGCCTGATAGCAATGGCTTATATTAAAATGAGTGCTCAGCCAGACTTGAGAACCAAGGTTGCAGGGGTTGAAGTGAACACAATTTCAATAAACAAAAAGCAACAGAATAAAAAGCACCAAGTACATTACAGGAGTTTCAGTGAAATATGAAATTATATAGAAGAGAAGGCTGCAGTCATGGAAGTGTGGATAGCTGTGAGAAAGCACTAAACGTGTCTATAAAAGGAAAGCTTGAAGTGTACCCAAGAGAAGGGCAAAGAAAGGTATTTGTGAACTTCTAAGGATAATCTAGTAAAACACTGTTGCTCCAATAGGTAAAGAGGCTACTTCATGCAATCAATAGGAGAAACTGATGAATGCCACTGTTCACCTCTCTGCTGCATTTAGATTCCCAGTAGCGATAGCTACTGAAATCAGAACAGTACATCTAATCCCAGTAACATGAACTGCTATACTAGACTCACGCTCACCTGTGCTTCCCATTGTTCCCACTTTACTACAGAAACATGGAATAACGCCTAAGGATAGACTAGGTCACAAAATGGACTTTTACCCATCTATTTGCATGAAAAACGAATACTTCAGCCACTTCTATCCCTCAGCATTAAGTGAAGACATTGATTTAAACACTAATTAAAAAGAAATCTACATCTCGATTCAAGCATAATTTGGATCTAGACAATAGGAATAGTGCAGAAATGCACAGATGTTGTGGTAAATAGAACAGGACCATGGACACTTTCACATTTCTGTTCAGTTTCAGTACCACACTTGCTCCAGTGGCTTTTATCAGAAGAACTAGATGCATCATTGCTGGAAGTCTAGCTGCACTTGCGCTTGGTGGGGGAAACCTAAGTACAGTAAGAGCCAGGGTGATTCGAACCCACCCCACAGGTGAGAACCTTCACATTGTCATCTATTTTCTCTTTTTTGCTTTTTGGTTCTCAAACTTAGAAAGTAAAGTAATAGCAATCTAGTCACCTATTAGATTAGGTCAATACATCACATGCAAGTCATCAAAGTACCTTGGGGTATCACATTCTATTTGACTTATATGAAAAGCACATTTTTTCTCTCATTTTCCTGAAATCTGGATTTTAAAGAGTATTATACAGATACTTTAAATACAACTTAGAAATTAGCAATATTAAGTTGCCACTATAGAAATTCTCCAATAAAGCATTATCATCTCTGTTGTGCTATAAAAAAATAAAGACATAAACTTTTAGCTTTAAAAATCTAATAACGTTTTCATGTCATAAAATACATGACTAATAAGACTCAATAGTGAGAATGTGTACCTTCCAACTGTGTATGTTCTTCTGCTCACTCCCATAGACAAGGAACAGGCACAGAACTCCAACTCCAATTTCATTGTTTAAATAACCTAAGTGGTTTTCTTTTTGGACAAGAATAGTTGTAATATTACAAGAGAATTGAAGAAATTTCAATGAGCTAATCATTTGTATCAGAACTATATATCATCTGATAAATTTTGAAATTTGAAATCTTGAGATATACTTCAGATAGCACATTTGTTGTCTTATACCTTTGAAACATTTTAAAGGGAAAACTATATCAAAATTCTGTTTTAAAATAGAATGTGAGCACTTTTTCCACCTGGTCTTTTCTGCAGGGACAGACTGCTAGCTAGGTTATATCCTCAGGTTATATCCTGAGACATCCAGAGGATTCACCGCACTTAGCATTTGGTAAGAACCCTACTATCACCCTGCTGGGGGCCAGTGGACTTGGAGATCCACCATCTCCAAATCACCTGCTGAATACCAATCACCTTCTGCTTTGTCCTATCTTTTGGGACAGACTGCTAGTTAGTCTGCTCCCCAGGAGAAGCTATATCCTGAGGCATACCAGAGGATCCACTACATTCAGCATCTGAGAATTTGCTGCACTCAGAACATTTAACATCATATCCTGAAGCATACCAGAAGAACCACTCAAAACATTTGATACCACATCCTGAGGTATCCCACAGATCTGCTACACCAAGGGCATCTGACACCACAACCAGAGACATCCTAGGAGATCCATTGTACCAAGGACACCACAGCTTGAAGGCATTCCAGGAACTCCTCTGTACACAGGACAACTGAGAAATTGGCACCACAATCTGAAGACTTCCTGGGCATTCTGTGGCATGCAGGGCACCTGACCCAAAAGACTGAAAGCCTCACTGGAGTTCTGCAACACACAAGGAAACAGAAATCACAGTCCATTGACCAACCCCAAACCCCAAGAACAGCTCTAAACAGGACAGCAGTGTGACTGCTCCTCCTCTGAAGATCCAACAGTCTGAAGTCCTCCCAGGAGATCTACTGGAGCCAGGGAAACAAATAAGCAGCTTCTCTGCCCCTCTAAATAGCCTCCAGTTGGAAGACTCCATAGGAAGTCTGCTATAGCCAGGGCCACCGGCCTACCAGGAGACCTGTTGCAACCCAGGGACAAAGGAGGCAGACTCCAGACAAAGTCAAGCAGGCCAGCAAACACTAGAGATAACTAGATGGCAAGAAGCAAGCACAAGACCATAAGGAACAGATATATATATATATATCATCAGAACCCAGTTCTCCTAGCAAAGCAACACACCTGAACATCAGGAAGCTGACCTAAAATCCTATCTCATGAAGATAATAGAGTCCTTTTAGGAGGATATAAATGACTCCCTGAAAGAAATACAGGAAAACACATGTAAACAGGTAGAAGCCCTTAAAAAAGAAACAAATACCTTAAAGAATTATAGGCAAACACAATCAAATAGGTGAAGGAATTGCATAAAACAGTCCAAGACCTAAGTGGAAGTAGAAAAAAAACACAAATTGAGGCAAACCTGAAAATGGAAAACCTAGGAAAGAGATCAGGAATTACAGATGTAAGTATCGCCAAGAGAATACAAGAGATAGAAGAGAGAATCTCAGATGGAGAGGATACTGTAGAACAGATGGACACAACTGTCATTGAATATTCAAAACATAAAATACTGCTATCCCAAAACATTCAGGAAATTGAGGAAACAATAAAAAGACCAAATCTAAGCATAATTGGAATAGAGGAGAATGAAAAATTTTAAAGTCAAAGTACCTGAAAACGTCTTCAAAATCATAGAAGAAAACTTCCCTAACCTATAGAAATAGATGGCCATAAAGGTACAGCAATTCAGAAGATGGTACAGAACATGAAACAAATGGGAACAGAAAAGAAAATCACCTTGTCACATAATAGTTGAAACAATAAACACACAGAACAAAGAAAGAATATTAAAAGCTGCAAGGAAAAGGGCTAAGTAACATACAAAGGCAGATCTCTCAGATCACGAGACTTCTACACAAAGACTGTGAAAGCCAGAAGAGCCTGGTCAGAGGTCATGTAGACTCTAAGAGCACAAATGCCAGTCTAAGATACTATACTCAGCAGAACTCTCAATCAATATAGATGGAGAGAACAAAATATTCCAGGATAAAATCAAATTCAAACAGTATCTATCTACCAATCAAGCCCTACAGAGTATCCTAAAAGGAAAACTCTAATACAAGAAGATAACTTTACAAAAGAAAAGACAAGATATTAAGCACCTCACAACAAATTTAAAAGTAGAAAGCCACATGCACATAAAGCTACCTATAAAAAACAAATTTATCAGAAACCAACAGTCATCTGTGTTTAATATTTCTCAATATTAATGGACTCAATTCACCTATAAAAAGACATAAGTTAACAGTTTGGATACACAAACAAGATCCAGCATTTTGCTGCATACAAGAAACACACCTCAATAACAAAGCCAAACACTATCTCAATGTAAAAGGATGGAAAAAAAGTCTTCCAAGTAAATGGTCCCAAGAAACAAGCTGGAGTTACCATCCTAATACCCAACAGACTTTCAACCAAAAGTTATCAACTGTGTTGAGGAAGGACACTTCATATTCATCAAAGGAAAAAAATCTATGCTGCAAATGCAAGGGCACCCACATTCATAAAAGAAACTTTACCAATGCTCAAAATATATATTGAAGCCCACAAAATAATAGTGGGAGACTTCAACATCCAACTCTGACCAGTGCACGGTCCTCAAAACAAACTAAACAGAGACACAGTGAGACTAATAGAAGGTATGAACTGAATGGATTTAACAGATATCTACAGAACATTTTACCCTAAAGCAAAAGAAGATACTTCTTCAGGACCTCATGGTACCTTCTCCAAAATCGACTATCTAATTGGTCACAAAACAAACCTCAACCAATACAAGAAGATTGAGATAATGCAATGTGTCCGTATTCAATAAAAAAAGCAACAGAAAATCCACATACATGTAGAAACTGAACAATTCTCTACTCAATGATAATTTGGTCAGGGATGAAATAAAAAAAAGAAATTAAAGACTTCCTTGAATTTAATAAAAATTTTGACATACCATACCCAAACTTATGGGACACAATGAAAGCAGTGCTAGGAGGAAAATTCATAACACTAAGTACACTGGTAATGAAACTGGAGAGATCTCAAACTAGGAACTTAACAACACACCTGAGAGACCCTAGAACAAAAAGAAGCAAGCTCATCCAAAGGGAGTAAAAGGCAGGAAATAGTCAACCTCGGGGCTGAAATCAACAGAGTAGGACCAAGAAGAAGTACACAAAGAATCAGCAAATCCAAAAGCTGTTTCTCTGAGAGACAAGATAGGTAAACCCCTACCCAAACTAACTAAAGGGCACAGAGGCAGCATCCAAATTAACAAAATCAGAAATGAAAAGGGAGACATAACAGCAGACATGAAGGAAATTTTAAAAAATCATCAGATCCTACTACAAAAGATTGTACTCAACAAAACTAGAAAATCTGGATGAAATGGATGGCTTTCAGGACAGATACCACATTCCAAAGTAAAGGAAGAGCAGGTAAACCCTCTAAACAGGTCCATATCCATGAGCAAAGAGAAGTCATTAAGAACCTCTCAACCAGACTGTTGTGGGGAGGGCGGCAATGGGGGGAGGGTTGGGAGGGGAACACCCATAAGGAAGGGGAGGGGGGAGGGGGATGTTTGCCTGGAAACTGGGAAAGGGAATAACACTCGAAATGTATATAAGAAATACTCAAGTTAATAAAAATAAATAAATAAATAAAGAAAGAAAGAAAGAAAGAAAGAAAGAGAGAAAGAAAGAAAGAAAGAAAGAAAGAAAGAAAGAAAGAAAGAAAGAACCTCTCAACCAAAAAAGCCCAAGGCCAGATGGATTTAGTTTAGAATTCTACCGGACCTTCAGAGAAGGTCTAACTATAAAATAGAAACAGAAGGAACACTACCTAATTCATTCTATGAAGCCACAATTACTCTGATACCTAAACCACACAAGGACCCTACCAAAGAGAACTTCAGGCCATTCTCACTTATAAATATGGATGCAAAGTACTCAATAAAATTTTTTCAAACCAAATACAAGAACATATCAAAACCATCATTCACCATGATCAAGTCGGCTTCATTCCAAGAATGCAAGGGTGGTTCAATATATGATAATTTATTAACATAATCCACAATATAAACAAGCTCAAAGAAATCACATGATCTTCTCATTCGATGCTTAAAAAGTATTTGACAAAATAAAACACCAAGTCACGTTAAAAGTATTAGCGATATCAGGAATTCAAGGCCCATACTTAAACACAATAAAACAATTACTGCAAAACAACATCTAATATAAAATTGAACAGAGAGATACTTGTAGCAATCCCTCTAAGACAGGGGATAAGACAAGGATGCTCACTCTCCCCATATCTGTTTAATATACTATGGAAAATGCTAGCTAGAACAATAAGACAGCAAAAAGAGATTTAAAAAGATACAAATTGGCAAAGAAGAATTAAAGGTACCACTCACTATTTGCAGATATGATGATCTCCATAAGCGACCCAAAATATTCTACCAGAGAACTTCTCCAGCTGACAAATGACTTCAGCAAATTGGCTGGATATAAAATTAGCTCAAATAAGTCAGTAGCCTTTCTTTATACAAATGATAAACAGGCTGAGAAAGAAGTTAGGGAAACAACTTCCTTCACAATAACTACAGATAATATAAAATATCTTGGGGTAACTTTAACCAAACAAGTGAAAGAACTTTATAATAAGAACTTCCAGTCTCTCCAGAAAGAAATCAAAGAAGATCTCAGAACATGGAGAGATCTCCCTTGCTCAGGGAATGGCAGATTTAACATAGTAAAAATGGCCATCCTACTAAAGGCACTCTACAGATTCAATGCAATCCCCCATCAAAATCCCAACACAATTTTTAAAAGACATGGAAAGAGCAATTCTCAAATTCATCTGGAAAGGCAAAAATCCTGTAATAGCAAAAAGAATTCTTAACAATAAAAGAATGGCTGGGGGAAATCACCATCCAAGACCACAAGCTCTACTACAGAGCAATAGTGATAAAGTCTGCATGATATTGGTACAGAGACAGACAGGTTGATCAATGGAATAGAATTAAAGACCCAGAAATAAAACCACACACTATGCACAGTTGATCTTTGACAAAGAAGCCTAAAATACACAATGGAAAAAAGAAAGCATCTTCAATACATAGTGCTGGTCTTACTGGTTGTCTATATGTAGAATAATGAAAATAGACTCATACTTGTCTCCATACACAAACTCAACTCCAAGTAGATAAAGGCACTCAAAATAAAACCAGATACACTGAATAGAAGAGAATGTGGGAAAGAGCCCTGAACTCATTGGCACAGGGAGAATTTTCCTAAACAAAACTCCAATGGCTCATGCCGTAATATCAAGAATTGATTAAAGGGACCTCATGAGACTGTAAAACTTCTGTAAGGCAAAGGACATAGTCAGTAAGACAAATTGGCTACCTACAGTTTGGAAAAAACATCTTTACTATCCTCACATCCAAAAGAGCACTAATATCTAAAATACATAAAGAACTCAAGATGCTAACCACCAAAAAAACACAAACAACCCAATCGAAAAATGGGGTGTAGAATTAAACCAAGAATTCATAATATAGGAATATTGAATGGCTGAGAAGCACCTAAAGAAATGTTCAAAGTCCTTAGTGATCAGAGAAATTCAAATCAAAACAACCTTGAGATTCCACCTTACACAAGTCAGAGTGGTTAAGATCAAAAACTAAGGTGACAACTCTTGTTGGAGAAGATGTGGAGAAAGAGGAACACTCCTCCTTTGCTAGTGGGATTGCAAACTGGTACAACCACTCTGGAAATCAATTTGGAGTGTCCTCAGAAAATTGGAAATAGACCTACCTAAAGACCCAGCAATACAACTCTTGGGAATATACCCAAAAGATGCCCCACCATGCCACAGAGGCACATGTTCTACTATGTTCACAGCAGCCTTATTTTGATAGCCAGAGCTGGAAACAACCCAGATGTCCCACAACAGAAGAATGAATACAGAAAATGTGGGTCATTTACACAATGAAATACTACTCAGCTATTCAGAAGGAGTACATCCTGAGTTTTGCAGGCAAATGGGTGGAACTAGAAAATATCCTGAGTGAAATAATTCAGACCCTGAAGGACATGCACAGGATGTTCTCACTAATAAGTGGATATTAACAACAACAAAAAAGTACAGAATACCCAAGACACAGTCCACAGATCTCATAAAACAGCAAGCTGAAGGGCCCAAGTTAAGATTACTTTGCATCCTTGGCTGCCCTAGAATTCACTGTATATGCCAGGCTGGCCTGGAACTCACATCCACCTGACTCTCTCTGCCCAGTATTGGTGTTAAAATCTTGTACCATCATGCAAGATTATTTTTGAAAGCAATAATTCATATAAACATAATTTGAAAGCATAATTATTATAAACAACGAATTGAAAAGAACAATGACCAGAAGCACAAACCATAGCTCTACCTACTTCGAGGACTAAGACTGGAGTCACAAATGCAGATTAAGGATGGTCTGAACAATAGAAATAGAATGACCATAAAAAGTAAGAAGGAAGGAAGGAAGGAAGGAAGGAAGGAAGGAAGGAAGAAAGGAAGGAAGGAGGGAAGGAAGGAAGGAAGGAGGGAAGGAAGAAAGGTGGGAGGCAGGGATGGAGGAGGGAGGGAGGGAGGGAGGGAGGGAGGGAGGGAGGGAGGAAGGGAAGAAGGAAAACTGTGTGGTGGTGATGGCAGGAAAACCCTTTAATCCTAGTACTCATGATTCTTAGAAAGTTTCTAAGTTTAAGTCCACCAGCCTCTGCACAATATAGGAAATAAATGACAATGTCTGAATTTCCTTTGTTTTATACTTTATTCAGCTCCGTCACCTTCAGGTATAATCTCATCTGTTACAAGCACATCTTTCTGAAATTTCACTGGAATAAACTCTTGTCAAGTACAAGCTTAACAAAAATAATGCCTCAGTCCCACTTGGGAGGGAAAAGGAAGCAACCACAAGCAGGGAGGGAGGGAGGGACAAGAGAGGGAAAGAGGATGGGTGGAAAGGAGAACATGATCTGGTATTGGGTGGTAGAAAAGGACTGAAGCCCTGAGGGCCAGCAGAAAGAATCGAAACCGGCAACCTCAGGAGGAAGGAGGTTGGGAGGACACTCTAGAATGTACCAGAGACCTGGGAAGTGAGAGATACTCAGGACTCAAAGGGGGACCCTAGATAAAATGCCTTATAGTGGGGAGAGCGAACTTGCTGAGCCCACCTCCAGCAGAAAGACAGGGCATCAAGTGACTGATGGGGTTGCTATCCCACAGCCAAAGCTCTGACCTATAATTCTTCCAGTCTGAAAAAACTTCAGGGATGTAAGTGGAGAGGAGTCTGAGGAAAAGAGAGTCCAGCGACAGGCCCAAAGTAGGATCCAGCTCAAGGGGAGGCCCCAAGACCTGACACCATTACTGAGGACGTTCACAAAAAGGGACCTATCATGACTGTCCTCCAAAAGACCCATCAAGCCGCTGAAAGAGTCACGTGCAGATATGTGCAGTCAACCAATGAACAGAAGCACTCTGGTTGAACTAGGGGAAAACTAGAGGAAGCTGAAGGCAACCCTGAAGGAGGACCAGGAGTCTCAATAACGTGGGCCTCTGAGAACCCTTATTACCTGGATCACCAACCAGGCAGCATGCACCAGCTTAGATGAGGCCTCTAACACATACACAACCGAGGACTCTTGGGTCTGGGTTCAGCCAGAGAAGATACACCTAACCCTCAAGTGAGGTTTAGCTCAGGAAGTTTAGAGGTCCAGTTGGGGTGTGTGGAAGTGGGAACATTGCTATGGAGACCGGGGTGGAGGGGGAGAGGTATGGGATGTGGAACAGTCAGGGGGTGGACCAGGAAGGAGTGTAAACAAACAAATAAATAAATAGAGTGAGTTTAAACACAGGACATAGTGCTTGTAAAAATATTAGTATTAATTGTCGTTAACAGAATCTCAAATCACTTGGGAGCTCAGCCTCTGGGCATTCCTGTGGGGAGGTTTGCTGACTTTAATAATCATGGGTGATATTATTCTCTGGCTAAGATTGTGACTATATATGAAGAATGGGAGCTGGAATGATCATGTATCCAGAGAGTTTCCTTCTGATTGTACATATGATATGAGCAGCTGCTTTAAGCTCCTGTCTACTTAACTTCACCATAAGAGACTGCATCCTTGGACCATAATATACAATATGCTTTCTCCCTTAGGCTACTTTTGCCAGGGTATTTTACACAGCAAAAGGAAAAAAATTACTAACACAACATTATGTTCAAAACAATGGATAGTTTGTTTTTGAAGGATAGAAAGAGGAAAACACAGGTTCCATCAGTAAAGAAGATAACTTACAAAGACTAGAAATATTTGCACACGTGGAAACAGTTAGATTAGAAGAAATGAGACACTGTCCCAGTTTAGCAAAATAAAGAAATAAAATATGGAAGCAGCCACCCATAGATATACAAACTGGTTAGTGGGAGAGAGAATAACTGTGTCTCTTTTTATAGTGTACTGCATGATTCATTCTTTAGGGAAGTGTGATGTGACAACATTATTTTAAATAAAAAATACAAAACTGCATTAAACAAATGACGCTCTGGGAAAAGTAAGACAGCAAAATTTCTTTTTCGTTGTTTTTATTTTTGACAATTTCCTACATTGATGTAATGTACTGGGAACATGTTCAATCCATTAACCTCATTTTTTTCATTTTCAATTTCTTCAGACCCCTTCTTTACAAGTAGTCTTCCTCCTATCGTGTGTGTGTGTGTGTGTGTGTGTGTGTGTGTGTGTGTGTGTGTGCATGTGTGTCCGCGTGCGCACAGGTCTTGTGTGTGCAACCATAGCACTTGTCTGTTAATTATTTTATTAGCTACTACATAACCAGAAGACAGCATTTCATAGGACTCTTCCTTATCCACCAACCATAATAATGTTTCTCTTTTCTCTGATGCTCTGTGGTTCATGGAGGGGATAATAGAAAAGTCCCATTTAGGAATGAAGACTGGAACCATCCATTATCCATATTTCAAAAGTCTTTCCTAGAAACTCAAGTAGTTCAGTTTCTTCTATATATTATGTGAGTAGAGTTTTAATTTATGAATTTAAAATAAAATTACATAACTTTAGGCGGTGGCATTGTTCACAGTGTTTTAGTGCAGGAATGCAACTACACATGAAGGAGACACTCAGATTAAAGTAATGCTTGTGTCCTACCAGCACATGTGACAGAAGTATAAGAAGTCTAGAACACTGAGAGTATTGTGCCAGACCAGATAGATGGTGTGGAAAATGACAGAATTGGTGGAATGAAGATTTTATTGATGTTGAAAAATGTTCTGTTGTATGAAGCAATAGATACTGATGCCGTGGGTGAAAATATAAATCCTCCATTATGATTCTCACTTTTTCCTAATATCTCCATTCATATTTCTCTGAGGAAAAAAAATAGCAGCCAAGTGAAAAGATCACCAACTTCCCATCTGTCATGTCGTCTCCCCATCTGCTAGCTGACCCGGCTCTGTAAACTTTCCATGAACTCGTTCCTCTCTCATGAATTTAAGGATAAACGACTCATAATCCTCACCCTCCACTTCACCCTCACCCTGGAACGAATTCATCACCTCCAAAATGAAATGTTGCTATTTTTCATTTCAAATTGACCTAACTCCACCCAGCAGATTTCTCTTAATTACCTATTACTTACCAGTTATTAACACAACACTCTATGCTCCCTCCTTTTGCCATAAAATACCTTAAAAGTAGCATCTCTAGCCATCAGTTAGACCATCTATTTTCCTTTCCTTTCTCAGTCCCTACCCAGTTGCTCTTTGTATCTCCACATTTAGAGTTACCTTCCTTCTAAACAATGGCCCCCAAGATTGTCAGGCCAATGAAAAGTTCTTAATCATCTCTCTAGATCAGCTCCCAGTATTACCTAAATCACTTACTAATATGTGATTGTGGTTCTGTTTTTAGCTTCTTCGTTTAGTGCATCCAGGAGCTACTGCACATCAAGCTGAGAAAGTTGGAGTAGAGCTGAGTTCCACAGTCACCAGACTGGAAAGAATGAAGCAAAGTCCTGAGTTGTGTGTTGGGTTAGTGGGATTCTGGTACAGCAGTGAGTTCAGGGGGAAGAAGATGTTCTCTAGAGATTTCAGTGTTACAGTTTTATTGTGTTATACCCTTTCACAGAACATTCAATGAAATAGCTCTTTTAGATGATATTCAATGAAATAGCATGTGCATTTTATTGGGGCAAACAAGGACTATATAAACCATGAAAAATGGGAAGGGGTTCTTCTTAGGGACAAGTTTCATTATCTGAGCATTACGGTTCTTGGGATACCTCACTTGCATGGAGAGGCATTCTAGCAAGTTGAACCTGTAATTTCACCAAGAATTACATGACATTCCTGAGATAGAAGGGTGTGTGTGTGTGTGTGTGTGTGTGTGTGTGTGTGTGTGTTGTGGCTCTCCTGATAAGATAGACAAAATGAAGCCCTGCTGGGAAAGGGAGTCCAGCATTTTTTGCAGAGCTCAGGAGAGCTATCTGACATGGTAGACTTCTACTTTAATCCACAGGGTTTCCCAACACATCTCATATCATATTTTTGATGCTTTTAGTTCTTCTAACTTGTGTGTTTTTTTTTATCACGGGTTACTTTTGTTTCCTTCCTTTACTGATTTCTCATTTATAAAGCCCTTCATAATACAGAATATTAGTTTGAAACTCAATTGCGTTACATGCACTCTTTCCATAATCTCACTCAATTCCATGAATTTAAATGGACTAGAACACTGGTTAGACATACAGAAACATTTCCAAACTGAGAGTGCACCAAGCTTAGGTCTCGTTTTTCTTATTGGACATTTCCATTCAAACATTGATTAAAAAATTTAACCTTAACATGTCCTGAGACAATCTCAGAAGTTTCTACCCCAAATTGTATTTGCAACACAAGCCATATTTGTTTCTTGCAACTGAAAATATATATGTTTGAGCTACATCTAATGTACCTTTTCCTTACAAACCATTTGTATCAATGTATAATCTCAATTATTTTGAGACAGGGTTATCATAAATTTCTTCTTATATATCCCTCATCTCATTTCCTCTAGTGTAGCCTATGTTTACAGCAGTAGATGTATGGTTTTGTTCCTTCTGTCCTTATCCTTGTACAATCTTTCTACACTGCACGAAGATAACCATTTAAAAATATTATTTATAGTGAATAATTCCTGTAATGTCCTTAGTGTTTTCGCATCTTAAAGACTTAAACCTTTACCCTGTACTACAAAGAATTATATAAATGGATCCTCTGTTGTCTCACTGATTTCTGAGATGCTCAGAAGCGTAGCCACTTCATTGCCAGTTATTTAATTCCTTTGTAGCATGCCCCTGTGTTTTGTACACTAAGGATTTGGAGGCTGAACGTTTTTATCCCAGCAAAGAGCCTTTTTCCTGCTCTCAGCAGTACAGTTAATGCACTCCATTGAGAAGAATAGCATCATTAAGCTGATCTACAACAAGCACGCACTACAATGACAGACACGATCCTAGTGACTCAGCATTCTGACGTACAGCACAACTGTCCCAAAATGCACACTGCAGTTTCCCATGTGAAAGCAAGTACTTGCGTAAATCTTGACCTCAGATCCCATTTTAAATGAAACCCATTTCCTTATTTTCCCTTTACCAACTCCAGTTCGTTCTCATCCAGCTTTCATATCTTCACTTTCATTTGTGGAGAAGCCAAAATACCCATTTGCGTGCCTTGTTTCCACTGAAGGAAAAAAAATCTCTCAATTACCTTGCTTTGATTTAGCATTTTCTTTACTGTGTATAAGGTATCTTTTATTCTATCAGCTGCTGTTGGTAAATTTTTGACATCAAGCCTACTCCATTCAGAAAAAAGATGTGGAAATGAAATAAAGCAAATAAGAAAGGCTTAAAAGAAATTCCTTTCTTCATGTCTTGTTTTATTTTATTTTTTTTTTGAGACAGGGTTTCTTTAGCTAACAAAAAAAATGGGATTTAAAATTTAAATGTGTACTAGCTTTGCCTCAACTTCCAAGTTTGGGCTTATAGACCTATATCACCGTGCCCTGCTCCATGTTTACATATTCAGGTTACTACCAGTGTTCTTAAGATGTGTCTTCTTTTAATTGGAATGTGCATCTACTCCTCTGTCAATTGTCAGATCTCATTGGTTCGCTCAAATGCCATCAGTATTGCCTTGGAAGGAAGTCATTGGTCAAAGGACAAAGCAGCAGCACAATATTTTCCATTTTTATCCTTCCTTACTTTTCTTTCTCCATTTACATTGTGTACCCTTGCTTGGCCTTGAATCTCCCCTACTCTAGATTTCCTTGACACTTGTCTTCTCAAGGGACACAGGAAAACAGGCACAGCTCCACTTTGTTTCTCACAGTAGGCTGAGAAGTTCTCTCTCTCTCTCTCTCTCTCTCTCTCTCTCTGTCTCTCTCTCTCTCTCTCTCTCTCTCTCTCTCTCTTTCTCTCTCTCTCTCTCTCTGCCCCCTCCTTGGAGTATGATGGACCTTGGCTCACGCAGAACAAAATATCAAAACAATCCAGTATGAAGCAGAGTTGGGAACCAATAAAGACACTTTAATATCTACTGAAGCTTAAATGTTAACAGAAGAAAGGGGGCATTTGGAGAGAAAGCAAGACATACCTATAGTACTAGTATGGGTGTAATATTGTCTAATAAAGTGTCAGAGCTTATTAAAGAAATTTTGCTTAAATGTTAAGGATGTGTGGTAGACACTCAGGAAAAATACAACATAGAATATGTAAATGGAATTTTTAAGACACAAAATGTTGGGCTAAGGGGTGATGACATTTATAAAATAATATAAGGCACACCCAAAAATATGAGTGTGTGCTTCTTTAAGATGATAGCACTTAGATGCTAGCACATAGGATATTTACTTAAAACAAAAGGTTTTGAGAATTCCTAAAACTTTCTGGTGAAAGGGACAAGGCCTTAATGAAAAATCTTATTACCTTCATGTTTACAACCTTTAAAGGTACGTGCTTAAGTATGATTGGGGGGGTTGAGAAACTCACTTTCCTTTTCATCTTTCCCTAATTTTTCCATATCTGTCACTATCTCCTTTCTCTTCCACTGTCTCACCTTTTCTGGTCCCTGTGTCGCTGTTAGCCCTAGGAATTGATCTTTCTAAAATGTTTGATTCTTTAAGAAGGCCTTCTGGTGGCATTCCCTTATCTAACAATCCACTGGTTATAGAATACCATATCTGATTTTGCAGAACCTCCAGGGCAAATTCTCAAGCTCTGTGAGGGTGTTTTCAGACTGTATTTTATCTGGCCAGAAAGTCCCCATGATATTTAGCAAAGAATCAGTGGCTCTGTAGTTGAAGATTCTTCTGAGTCTCAGATAATATTTTGATAAACTTCATGACCATTTAATCCTATTGCCCACAGACCAAAGTGATTTGTCCTGATAGAAAATGCTGGCACACACAGTGGTACTTCTGAGACCTCCAGGGGTCTTGATAGTGTGGCTTTGTGAGGGGTCTTGGAAGGCGAGAAGTTGGTTGTCATGGAAACTCTTTAGACCCTGAGGACAGGGAACTATTTTCTCTTCAGAAGAAGGTGTAAGAATGGCTTTCTTACATGTACCACACTGAGGGATAGAAAGTTGTAGCCTCAATATTTTCTAGGTTCATGTTATAAGTAGTAGTCATATTCCAAATTGCTTAGAGGTGTTTTTTATAGAAATAAGACCTCACACATAAATCATTTTGGAAAAAAAGTATAGAGGAACTTTTCCCATAAACCATGAATCTAAATAAATGACTTTACAACAAAGTATTATTAAGAACAACATTAACGAAACAAGAACAGCAGTAGAATTTCATGCAACACCATGTGATGCTATTCAAGGTATAGGACAGACCAAAATGTGGATGCTCCAGTCCTTCTCAGAAAAGGGGACAAAATACTCACAGGAAGAAATACAGGGACAAAGTGTGGAACAGACACTGAAGGAAAGGCCATCCAGAGACTGCCCCACCTGGAGATCCATCCCACATGCCAGCACCAAACCCAGTCACTATTGCTGATGCCAAGAAGTAATGCTGACAGGAGGCTGAAATAGCTGTCTCCTGAGAGGCTCTGCCAGAGCCTAACTGATAGTGATGAGGATGCTTGCAGCTAACCATCTGCCTAAGTACAACAACTCCAATGGAGGTGTTAGAGAAAAGACTGAAGGAGATGAAGTGTTTTGCAACCCCATCAGAAGAACAACGATATCTACTAACCAAACGCCACCAGAGCTCCTGGAGACTAAACCACCAACCGAAGAGAACACATGGGGGAACCCATGGCTCGAGCCACATATGTAGCAGAGGAAGGCATTGTCTAGCATCAACAGGAGGAGAAACCCTTGGTCCTGTGAAGGATCATTTCCCCCGTGTAGGGGAATGCCAGGGTGTTGAGCTGGGAGTGGGTTGGAGGGAGTGGGAGCATCCTCATAGAAGCAGGGGATAGGGGATGGAAGGGGGAGGGGATGACATTTGAAATGTAAATACATAAAATATCCAGTAAAAATTACAACTCCAAAAAAAAAAGAAAAGAAAAGAAAAAGAAAAGACAGTTACCATTGGCCACCATGACGGAGAAAGTCTACAGATTTTAGGACTCCAGCCCAATTGTCCCACCTTCTCACTGACTGCTCATCTTTGAAAAATGAGTTCCTTAAGCTAAACGCAGCAGTTCACCACGCATCTCCTGGAGTTTGTTATCCAGGGAATGCAACCTACTTCCTGCACTGCTCTTCGGACCTTCTCTCAGTTTGCTGATAAGTCTTTTCTTCTTTAACTATCAAGTCAAAGTACGTACACCTCTACAATGTTCTTCAACTATGATGTTTTTACTGATTTCATTAAACTCAAAAAGAATTTAAGAACTGTTTAAATCTCATCACAGATAAAAGTCTCTAACTGCTTTACGTGTCCCAAGAGGATCTGGGGGAGGGGAAGCTGTGATTAGAATATATCGTTTGAAACATTTTCAACAGTTGCATTGCTGAAATTTTTCCTCTTGGTGATAAAATGATCTAACCTATTGACAGCATGTGGAGACCCATAATTTCTTTGAAGCTGCACTTACTTATGTGAACACATAATTTACAAGTGAAAATCTAAATATTCATGGTAAGACAGTAATTGACACAAAAAATAAGTTTCAGAAGTAAAACTGTCTTATTGATTCTGAATAATTGAAATCATTTTTTTTGTATGTGGTGACTATTTAGCATCATGGAAAGGTTCCCTGATATTATTTCTTTATAATAATCACTGGGGTAAGATACTGTACCTCTTAAGTAAAATCACAGACTAGAAAATATACTCTAGAGGTATTCAAATTGGGACCGCCACACCTTACCATCCTGTTGCTCCTTCAGATATGTGTTTCTATAGCTTAGTAATCCTATCACAGTTTACTTGTGGACCATCAATGTCTCAGCAAAGATACCTACAGCATTTGCCCTTGGTTTACTTAATACTATCCCATGAGCATTGTCACTAAGGGGTTTAAGCTGTCCAGAGAGGCTTTTTGATTTCTTCTTCTTCAAAAAAGCAAAATCCCTTTCCTGACTTCATTATGCTTATCTAATGTTATCAGAAACTATTACATTTGGTTAGAGAAAAACATTAGAAAAAAGGTACCTCAATGAGTGCATTTGAGGAGAGCATGCTCATGAATTAGGACATTTTCGCAACCACACAACTGCAGAAGGTAGGGGCTGGTGACTTTTTTTTCCACGCTAAATATGGGGAAGAAGCATCGAAAATATGGTTAATTAGAATGGGAAAACCTTAGCACTTTGTTGGCCCTTTCTACTTGGTAACATCTTTGCTTCAGTTTCCTGGTGGTGTTGGATTTTGGTTTACTTTCACAAGAATTTAATACACCAGAGCTAAACATATTGATGACCTCTCAAGTAAACCTTTTTAACATGTTAAGTGGTGTATGCAATTTTCTTCCCAAAGTGATCTTTCAATGGTAATTTTAATAGAAACTTGCTGGGCTTCAAAGAGGAAAATGAGTATTCTAAGTATGCATCCCCAGCTAACAATAATTTTGAGGCTATTAGGATGGTAAATTATAGAAAAGAAAACATGAAATAGTACAAATATGAACAATCAATACCATCCATTTACATTTTTATGAAAACCCTACTTATGGCTATGTGGAATAACGTCATCTCAATAGAAAAGATTCATAGGTTTTATTGTTTTGTTTCATTTTGTTTTGTTTTTTAGAAAAGGCTAGTTTAGTATTTTTTTCTACTAGCTGAACTTCTTTATTGCTGATAATAAGGGTCTGTTTAGAGAAGCCAAAAGAGTAGCCAATTTTCTTTGTTGAAATAGATGATTCAAAATTCCAATAGTGGCTACTCAACCATCAACAGCATCTAATTTCTCCTAAATATCAGGATGGGAAGAGCCACAATGTCATTCTGTTATTCACAGACATCTTCATTAGCAGAAAGAAGGACCCCAGCTTCAGGAAGAGGCAACTTCTATTGCTCTTTAGATAGAAGCACTAAAAAAAAAATTACTGAGTGAATAGCACTGGTATTGAGGCAACCCACACTAGAGTAGTCATCTTATTTAGAAAGTAGGGAAAATATATGGTAAGGTAACAAGTTTTAAAATGTCAATGAACTGATTCCTAATGATATTCTGCTATTCTCATTGACTAAAACCTAGGCCAGCTGGCATGAGAAAGGATTCGTTCAGCAATTGATGGCAGCAACGGGTAGAGGTCACCACAGGAACAAGCCCTACAGAATCAACTAACCTGGACTCACAAAGGCTCCCAAAGACTGAAGCAACAATAAAGGACCTGTATGGGTCTGAGTTATTTCCTCTGCATATATATTATGGTTGTAGGTTTGGTGTGCCTCTTGGTCTTTCTAAGAGTAGTATTGGGCTGTCTCTGATGATTGTGCCTTTTGAGATCGTTTCCCTCCTACTGAATTGATTCATCTAGTCTTGATATCTGGTTCATATCCCTAAGAAACCTGCTCTTTCATGAAGCAAAAAGAGTGAGGAGTGGATCTGGGGGAGAGGAGAAATGGGGTACAGGTATTGGGAGGAGAGGAGGGAGGGGAATATGTGCTCAGGAGATAATATATGAAGGAAGAATAATTTTTAAAAAGAGAGAGAGAAAAGATACATGCATTTGCTTCATTATGTTTTTTTTTAAGTAAAGAGGAACTCATGGAAATACATCTATTATATTTCGTATTTGTACATTGAAAGAGGATGAATCACAGAAAAAGTTCTAGTATAAAGAAGTGAGTTTCCCACAACACTAAGAGCACCACCATCAGTCCTTGGTAAGTTAGCACCTTTTTGTACCATCATAAGGAAATTATTAATAGTGATATTGAATGCAAATCAATCATTTCTTTTATGAATATTGTATAAACCTACTTTATAAAAAGTTTGTTGAGAAGTTAATGATTTTGCAGTATGTATTTAATACCATTAGATACATAGGAAGTATATATTCACATGTATGTATCTGTGGGTGTGTGTTTGTATATTGCCTAGTGCTGACTGGAATGTTCCCCTTCCAAAATTCACAAGGTGAAACCTAGTCCCCAGTATAAAAGTCATGGAAGGTGGAGTATTTTGAGAGAATAAAATTATGATGACTTTCCTTCAAAATTGGATCAATGCAATTATGAAAAAAATACATATAGAATTAGGATAAACCACCTCTGTTGGTATAAATCGATAAATGCAAAGCTTGGGTGTAGGCTTAGATTTTTCAAAACCTAAGGGTTTTAATAAGGGTTCTCAAACACGTTGACACCTCTTCTATTCCACCACCCAAAGGTAGGAGAGAAAAGAAGGTAAGTAAGACAAGGGAATGTGAACCTGTTTAGAAGTAATTCTTTGGGGGAATTCTAACCTCCATTTGTCAGGACACTAAACAGGAATCAGAAGTGGTATATGCTCCAGCAGAAACAGCCAGGCTTCCACCAAGTCAGCATGAGTCAGAGGGACAATCAGAACCAAAAGGGATACCAGGAGAAATTCTCTGCCATACTTCTCTCAACCAAGTAAAGATCAGCAAAGATGTGAGACCAATGAAGCATTCAAGTCTAGCTATGCAAGTATGCTGTCACTGTCTGTTGAGTGTATTTATACTTTCTCCAAACATCACATGTCATCCCCCTGGGTCTTGCCTTAGCAAAACACCATGTGAGTCTGCATCACATGACACAATCAGAAACTTCCATTCCACTTGTGTCCAAAAACTCTGACTAGGGGTAGCCAGATACTGAAGAAAGGACAGATATTCAGATAGACACACACACAGTGGTGAAAATGGTATTTAGGTGCAGTTTTACAGCACTCCTACTCTAGCCTGGAATCTCAACATGTTAGTTAGACTCAGCATGGGGTTTGGTTTGCATAGTCCTTCTCAGGATATAAACATCTAGGAGGATGAAGTCATGGTTGCTAGTCTTTACACACTCTGATTCATCATTTATAAGAACTTCAACCCAGCCTCCCAAGGAAAACTCTCACATTTCTCTTTAGCCTGGCCCATATGGGTAATGGCTTTGCCAATTCCTCATGAGTCAGTTGACCTTAGAGTCCTTGACATGTCCATGCCTATGTAAAAATACACATTCAGTCAGCACATCACTCACTTAGGGCTCCCTTTGCTCCTCCTTCAATCAATATTTATTGCTTTTTCTCCTTTGACTTTCTGTCAGTTGATAATATAACAAGATAATCCTGACAGATGCTGACACTTTGTTGTTGGACATGCTGACTCTAAGAATGATATAAAATATGTTCTTTTGCTTTAAAATCTCTATAGTCTGGAACAGAGACTGAACAAAAGGCCATCCAGAGACTGCCCCACTTGGTGATCCAGCCCATATACATACAGCCACCAAACCCAGACAATATTGCTGATGCCAAGAAGTGCATGCTGATAGGAGCCTGATATAGCTATCTCCTGAGAGGCTATGCCAGAGTATGACAAATGCAGATGGCAGATGCTTACAGCCAACCAATGAACTGAGAACCAGGTCCCCATTGGAGGAGTTAGAGGAAGGATTGAAGGAGCTGAAGGTGTTTGCAACACCATAAGAACAATACCAATCAACCAGAGCTCCCAGGGATTAAACCACCATCCAAAGAGTGGATGGACAGACCTATGACTCCAGTTGCATATGTTGCAGAGGATGGCCTTGTTGGGTACCAATGTGAGGAGAAGCCCTTGGTCCTGCCAAGGGTGGGTAGGTGGGAAAGGGTGGGTGTCTGGGTGAGGGAACACCCTCATAGAAGAAATGGGGGGTTGGCTAGGGGCCTTATGGGTGGGAAAGCAGGAAAGGGGATAATATTTGCAATGTAAATAAATAAAAAATAGTCCAATAAAAACTTTATAGTCAGGGCCACTCTTTTGTATGAATACTTACAGGGATGACTGTATATTATGAGAATAGATATACAGGCTCAGAACAATTAGCCTCCACTTACTGGTACAGGGTTTGTGTAGACTGAGAGACCTTTTTTATGTAATACTTTCTTTGAAAATCACAGCATTCTGGATCACCATTGGTGCTGCTGGCTCTTGAGCTATGGATCACACCTGTGGAATCTCTTTTACTCACAAATGGAATGATTCAAACTTTTGTATATCGCACTTGCAACTAACCCAAACTTTTATCTCTACCTTTTGAATGAGAGCTCACCATCTCTGTCTGCAAGCTGGCAAGTACCCACATCTTATCCAATACTTTTTCTGTATCATCCTACAGTCACTTATAAAAATCAAGAGCTTCCAACGTTATTAGAATTATTTGACTTGTTGGGGATTTAGCTCAGTGGTAGAGCGCTTGCCTAGGAAGCGCAAGGCCCTGGGTTCGGTCCCCAGCTCCGAAAAAAAGAATCAAAAAAAAAAAAAAAAGAATTATTTGACTTTAGAGAAAAATTTAGTTATTACACTTTGTAAAGTACCCATATAATTTATCTCAATATAGATTAAATACCTCTTTAGAAGAAAAAGACGTTACACGAACTCTTCAAATGTTGAAAAGTTTTCTGTGCAACACCTTCTTCTCTCAGGCAATGTTCTGAAATACTCTACTCTTTTGAGGCTCACTGGCAGGTACAATCTCACAAGGCTTAGTGCAGACTTTTCCTGTGTCTCTCTGTAAGCTGAAATCAATTGCCTCAACCTCATTTTCTCCTTGGCAAAGTTCCCCTTCAGGTTGAAGTGTCTGGGCACTCTGAACACAAAAGGATTAGGTCATGGATAAGTAAGATCAGCTAATCAAAACTCTTATATTACAATTAGTCATGTCATACCAGATGTATAGGTATATATTATTTGTATATACTTATATAAAGATAGGTAAGTAAAAATCACTAACTCAGAAGGAGTAAGGACAAAGAGGAAAATTCACGTAGACTTTCCATTAGCACAACATCAGATGTCTTATCAAAGCACACTCCTCTACAGCTATTCACTTCTCCATCAACTTGGAATATAAAAATAAGATTTAGTGCTGGAATAATTGTTCAGTGGTTAAAGGCACAAGCTGCTCCTCCAGGGGACCCAAGTACCATTATAAGCACCCACATAATGTCTCATAACTGTCTGTATGTAACTCCAGTTCCACAGAATTGGATACCTCTTCTAGCCTCTGCAGGTGATCACTGGATATGTTGGATAGATCTGCAATGGAGACAAAATACCTATACACATAAAATAAAAATGAATCCTTTAAAATTGTCGATTTATTTGTGTCTTTATTTCATTATGAATCCCTCTACAACTCATAAAACCCACACTATATAAAAACATAACTTTGTCTTCTCAGTTTATTTCAGGACCCTGAGCCACTAACCTAGTGGTTAGTAAATCAAAGATAACTATTTCCCCCTACATGCCTGAAGGGGTTGACCCTTACCCAGATGACATTTTATATTCTATAAATTAACTTTAGTGAAGTAACATTTGAAACTGTGGTATAATAATTGTCACTTTGAAAAGACTGGAATAAAAATAACTAAGTATTTTTGTACACCAATAATGTATTTTTTGTTGTTTTAATCTTACCTCTATGTCATACTCCCAGCTGACAGTTTTCTTCTATTAATATTTAGTTCTGTGACCTATTGTAGAAAATAAATATTTTCGTATGATTATTTCTACTAATATATATATAATATATCCACAAGCACATTCATCCACCTATCAATCCATCCATCCACCCATCTACCCACACACTGACCCACCCATCAATCCATCAATCATCCATATCATTGACCATCCATCCATCCATCCATCCATCCATCCATCCATCCATCCATCTGTCCGTCCGTCTGTCCATCTGTCCGTCTGTCCATCCATCCATCTATCTCTAACAAGCTTTCCAACAAGAAACACAGTGTGCTCAAAATCAGTGTGTTCAATAATTAGTCAGCAGGGTGCCTAAGGTTATGGGCAGTCTCAGGCAGAAATGTACTGGTGTGTGTTGTGAACTGGCACTGATACAATAGATATGCAAGAGAGGGTGGTGGCATAATAAACCACAGTGATCACATTAAAGGCTGGTCCTGCTTGGGAATAAAAAAGGAAGAGAAAAGTAAGGGAAGGAACAGTAGATGAATGATCTCAATACTAAGTTCCAAACCAATACAACAAGTTGTCTTAAGAACTAACATTCAACATTAATCACAAGGTAGTAAAATACTAAAGATTTACTAATCTTCCACTCCCCATCCATACAATAGTTTTGAACATTTTTATTAATATCCACTAACATATCACAAAGAGTAACCATCTATTACAATTTCTTCATCTGAAAGAAAAATAAAAATTATATTCTAACTAAAACATTTGAAAAAATTGTTTATAAAAATAATATCAATATTTTAATGTTGAAAGTGATTATTATCTGTTTCTTTTCCCAGAACATCATATACATCATTCATAAGCAGAATCAAATTGTTTATGGCATTTCTGAAATAATAGTGTGTGTATGTGTGTGTGTGTGTGTGTGTGTGTGTGTACAAGGGTCAGGAACAAGAAAGAATATTTACTTAGGCTTTAATTTTTAAATACATTTGTATTGTTTCTAAATTAATTCTAACACAAGATTGTTTGCATCTTAAGAATTTTAACATAGTCATTGTTGGTTAACATCACAAAAATTCATTTATTATCTTTGTATAGCTTTTCAGTCTCATTGTGAAAACAGCCACATTTTTAAAACATCGTTGATTTATTCATGTCATAGTTTGTTTTACAAAAGTCATAATTTAGAACTTTTAAATTATTTTAAGTATATGCCTTTCCACTAAGGTATTAACCAATGATTAGCCCATATGGTACTTTTCATTAACACCCAAAACTTTAACAAAACAATAATCTAACGTTGTAAAACCAGATCTTTTATATATAAAAATATCTAATGCATGAACAGCATTTACTGAAGCAGACAATATAAATTTTATTTCAGCTTTCCTTACATTTTGGAACAGTGTAAGGTTGATATATTATTGAGTTTCCAATTTTGAAAAACTTTCTTCCGCCCCTATAATTCTCTGAATCTAGTCCCTAGATGAGCAAAACAGTTTTTGTAAGGTTTTAAAAGATTATGACTAAATGTTAAAGTGTGAACCAAAACAGTAATGGAATCTAATTAATTTGAGTCCAAATACTTTATTATTTTTTCAAACTCACTAAAGCTTCAGAATTTTAAGTCACATGGATAATATTACTTATCTTGAGGAAGTCTGTATTTGTTTTGGCTCAACACAACTCTGGAACTTTGTGGATTCCTCTGGGTCCTTTGTTATTTATACTTCCAAATAGATATTCGTAATAGAATTTACTTGTGTTATAATGAATTTATAGCTTAATCATTTAGTGTTGCCAACATCTGACTAAACAGTATCTGATTTAATGAATGCATTACATGAATGTGCATGTAGAATCAAAATAAAATGTAAATTCTCTTTGAATCAGTCCATTTAGACAAGAGAGTAGAGGCCTATGTCTACCACAAGGAAGAGTGTTTGGAAAAATGTATGCCTGGTTGAGTCTTCCATCATTGGAAACTGAGTTTTGAAAATCCGAAAGCTGTGTATCAAAGAGGAGACACCATTTATATCCTGATACTTCACCATACTGATGTCCCACCATGTTCAGCATCGTTGTTGACTTTGACTTTGGAAGTGGGCCAATACAATCCTTTATTATCCCCTTATAATATGATCCCTTTGGGCTGCCATTCTTTGACATGGCTGTTCATTTTGTTTTCTTAAATTAAAATTTATAGCTTTCCTAGAAAGTTTTCAGTTCACAAGTCTAGGGTTATATGCACTTAGTAAAGAGTTATACGGTATCTTTCTCACATTTAAATGACTTTCTTGGTATAGTAGTATTTGTTACAGTACTCACATTAAACATAGTTTGATGTTATATAACATGAGCTATCCCCAATTTCAATGTACTAATAGCATCTAATTGATAAACAACAGTGGCCTAATTACTGTGGTTGCATAGTAAGAAATAACACATTGAAAATAAAAATGTAACAAAGGTTGAAGAAAATGGAGTATCCAGGGAATGTATGTACAATAAAAATCATATAAAAGAAAAAAAAGGAGTACATTAAGGAGACCAAAGAAGAGGAAGATATTATTAGTAGAAAATAAATAGTGTGAATCAAAGTAGTAAATCTATAGCATTACTGTTATCAATAAGTGCATTGTTTAGAAGTTATAGTGGAGAAGGGAAACAGACTAGAGTTGCATGGGTGGTAGACTTCATCTGGAAGATGGGTGAAGCGTGAAGAGAATATTTTTTTTTTGGTTCTTTTTTTCGGAGCTGGGGACCGAACCCAGGGCCTTGCACTTCATGAAGAGAATATTTTATATGAAAAGAATCTATTTAAAATAAAAATATTTGAAAAGGAAAATATTTTAAAGAAGCATTCGTCTCTTGCTTATGAAACAAATGGATAGGAATATATGTCATGTGAAAATAACTGAAGGCTACTCAGAAAAGAACCAGCAAAAGCAATTTACTTGAAGTTCCCTATGAAACAAGGGGTTCAGTACCATGGCTTGCATTTGGCAGAGACTCAAAAGCAAAGAGGAATGTGTGAAAGCTTCCTAGTGATAAAAGAGAAGGCTTTGAATAGAGGTTGTGTGCATGAGGTAGTCAGAGATTGGCTGAGTACAAGCAGGGCATCCTGTGTGATTGGGAAAGCCAGGCCCTTTGGCTTTCCCTGGTTGGAAGGAGAAGCAAACTTAGGGAGGCTGGCATTTATTGAGCAAAGCACACCATTTCTTCCCGAAGTTTTCGCTCAGCTTTCTGGAGTAGAAGCTGCACAGTTTGCAGTTTAGAATCCTATTTCTTTTGTTTTTGACATAATAATATAAGATGTAACGAGAACAAAAGCTAAGAGGTGGGAATCGGACAAAATGAACAGCAGAGGGACCGGGATCAAGAGCACAAGGAACAGAGACGCTCCTCATCCCCACACTCCGGAAAGATTCCTATTTATTAATATTCTGAGGTCAAATCTGACTTATGCTTTCAGTTCCCATCAGGTTTCTGAGAAATAGACATGGACAGGCATCGAACCTTAGGTCCCACCAACTCAGTTCTCTGACAGCACACCCTCCCACACAAATTTCTCACTTCCCTTTATGCTTCCAATGAAATTAATGGTTCGATATATCAGAGCTTCTTTACTATCTTATGGAGGGTCCCCACAATGAATATCTATATCTATGTATTTTGTACCAATATCCATATTCACGCTCATGCACACACATATATACATACACTTATACATATTTATCTGTATTGTGTGTGAGAGAGAGATAGACAGTGACAGAGAGGGGAGAGAGGGAGAGAGAGAGGGAGAGAGAGAGAGAGAGAGAGAGAGAGAGAGAGAGAGAGAGAGAGAGATTCTCAAAAGAAAAAATGATTACCTTTCAGTGGCTTTAATCTTGGACTTGTTTTCCTCCCTGTAAAACCATGCTTTTGGATGGAGAAGCATGCTATTTCTTATAAATTAAAAAATAAATGTCTACATAAACACAGATATTAATAATAGAGACAATTTCTTATTTTAAACAAAATTCTACTTTAAATATAACCATGTAAGATAACTAAATAACTTAGTTTTACTCATTTAGTATTTCGACAGATATTGAATATATAGTAAAGTGTGGATGTGGGTGAGTTTCAACTGAATCATTGGATATACTATACTTTTCATGCATTATAGTCTAAAAAACCAAAACAACATTTCCAATGAGGAGCTCGATGTACATGGTGCCATGTGAGCCTTCCTTTCAATGACCAGTGCCTGACTTGCAGAGGTGGACAGCTGCAGCGGATGAGAGGCAGAGAAGAATAGGTGATGTTCACCTCAGCTCTGCCTACTGTCCAGTGAATCCTGACCTCTCACAATCCTCTTTTACCACAAACCCATCACTGTGTATGCCACCAGAGAAGTACTTCTTTCTTCTTACCTCCTATAAATATTTAAAATCAAAACATAGTTCAACAAAACATCACATCTTAAGAAAAAGATAAATAACATGTTTCTTATTTTAAATTCAAATTTCTCTTTTGAACTTAAATATGCAAACAAAATCTCTATAGCAACAGCAACAGACAACACCTGGCCCACTTCAGGGGTTTATAATCTTATTCTGGGTCCAACAAACTTTACCAGTTCATCTCTTTCCGATGCCTTAAAACATATATGGTTGCTTCCTGAGATGTATTAACATTGCCGAATGACTGATTCCTTGATTTCTGTAATACAGCAGGTAGAAAATAAATCTAAGAATTCTAATAAGGCAAGTTTAAGTAATTTAAGAAGAAGCATAATAATTCCACACACCTGAGACCAGCAAAGCAAATTAGAAAATTCCAATAGCTGCTTTTCAATAAATAATTAGAAATGCTTTTGGTTTTATACTCTATTTCCTTTCTGGTTAAGCTCCCACTTAGGAGCCTTGGTGCCTACATTCAGTGAAAATCAGCTTGTCTCATTTTCCTCTGCAGACCCTCCAGGAGGAAGTATCAAGTTTAGGCCACTGCTGGTCCTACGATGTCTTAGCATTGCTCCTTCATTGATTTCTACTACTTGGCTTATTTATGTTCATCTCTCTACTGAACTACCTGGAGCAGATTGTCTCCCCAATTTTACCTGATTGCCCTCATCGCCTCTAGAATGAATCCATAAATAATAGGGACTAAAAGCAGTAGCAAGGACTGGAGAGATGGCTCAATGTTTAAGAGCACAGACTGCTGGTCCAGAGGTCCTGAGTTCAATTACCAGCAACCACATGATGGCTCACAACCATCTGATGCCCTCTTCTGGTGTGTCTGAAGACAGTTACAGTGTACTCATATAAATAAATAACTTAAAAAAAAAATAAAGCAGTAGTAAGTGCTCCAAAAAGCAAAGAGGCTTCAAAGACCAGGGTACAAGGAAAGTTTACAAATGGCAAGTGGGAAAGTCCTCATATTGAAGTAGGAAAAAGAGAAGAAAATATTAATGTAGAAGCAAGTAAATGTCAGCTAAATTTATGTTATCTTAAATTTGCTCCTTCCTTGTAAACCATTGTTTCTTGGCACATTAGCAGCAATTGAGACCATGATGTAGGTGAGTTCTGGTTCCAGGAATATCTCAGCAAAGTACTGAGTCTCCAGAGAAAGGCAGCTGAGTTAGGTTATGCAAATAAAGCCTTAGAGAATGCCAGGGAGATCTGTAAGTCCTTAGTGCATAACAGCAGCAGAACAATGTATGTGCAACACAAAGTCGACCTGAAATTGCAGAAATTTTCTAGACAGGTGGGGAATTAATGTGGCTTGAGACATTGCCCAGGCATGGCTCCTAAGGGAAGAATTGCTGTCTATCTACGAGTGGTCTGGCAGAAGAGAATTGCTAGCCACAAAGCCACAATACTTAAGAATCAGTTATAAATGTAGTAAAAAATTGAAAAACAAGCAGGGACATGACTGAATGAAAGAAGTTAATGGTGAAAGATCAAACATAGGGCTTCCAAATCGATTCTTATTGTCCGATTCCTCAGGTTATGTAAGACCGCGGAACCACAAGGGAGACCTTCGAAGAGGACAGGGGAGACTCTGAACAACTGAGATTGTATGTTTATGGTTTTATGGAGCAGCATTCAAAATAGACAGCAAATCACATTTGTAGGAAAAAAAGTTGTTTTACACATCAGTAAATGGAATTTTTCCACGAGGTAAGAAAGTTTACTGAGAAATCTATTAATACCATTATGAAAATAATAGTATTTAAAATTGTCACAGGATCTGAACAGTATACATATATTTTAAATTATAATAAGAAATTCAAAATGACTAAGAGTGTATTGTTGGAATCCTATAAATTAACTAACAATTTTATTGTTTTGCCAATATATCTTTTCTCCTACGTCTTAAAATTATGATGTATAAATAGAGGGATAGCTGAGAAATATTTAAAGAAATCTTGTATGCACACATGTGTGTTTTCACAATGGAAAATTGTATGTGCCAAATCTATAGCCAGTACAAATTTAACATTGGGGTACAAAATATTCCTATTTTATAGCTTCACTTTAATATCAACTGTCTTCAACTAAGACTCCTAAGTTTAAAATTACTTAAATGGTGGCTTCTGAACATTTTCAATTTGGTACTGAAATGGTAAATTTAATAGTAAAGGCTTTTACTACATTTATGGTGAAGAAAAACATTTTTATACACACAGAGATAATTCTGCCACCCAGCATGAACAACTTACTGGTCACAATATGTTTTCTGAATTTCTTTAAAGTGAAAAATAATTATATCCTTGCAAAGGGTAAACAGTGAGATAAAGTGAAAGAATTCATTGTTTATATAACAGGTCGCTCACAAATTTAAATTATTTAGCAGCTATCTTTCAAGGGTGAACATTCACATTCAACAACTGTAAACCAAACTGTGAATTATTGTACTGTACTTGACAATAGCCCTGTAACGGAAATTAACTTAAAGTGTTAGAAGAATAAAATTGATCAAAGTTATATAAGAAGTCTTTCTGCTTTCCGCATGTGGTTGAATTTTTACTGTTAGTTTTTAACTTAATGAAATAATAATTAATGAGAAACGAGGTTCTCTATTTGAAAGAGTAAGGGATGTTGCGATGGGGGCTTTGGAGGGAGGAGTGCCAAGCAAGGAATGGGACGATTATAATTTCAAAAAGAAAAGAAATAATAAGATCCAGTTACCAAAACATATTCAACTTTTAGTGACTCCTTTAGAAACGTCTCCCTGTGGCTTCTTTATAGCGATCACATTGACATAGGTCATAAATCTGAGGAATGTTCTTTCACACTTAAAGTTCTATATTAATGTGATTCTGAGTATTTTGTTCACAGATTCCCGACACAAGGAAGTTGCTGTGGTACTCTCTCTCCATTAAACTCTCTTCCTCAATGTGTAGAAACTCATTTTAGCAAACAAGAAACAAAATAATCCTATAATTTAAAATCAGAGATTTTTCTGACAAGACCGATGTCTATAAATTTCTACCTATCATGAAAATGTCAGCATTGCTGGGCATGGTGTTGTGTGGAGTTTTTTAAAACAGACACAGGTGATAAGTTTACATGTGCTGATGCGCTGTTGATTCCCTCAAATGATGCCCTATTACAGATGCCGACTGCCCCAGGTTTTTTTTTTGTCTTTTTTTTTCTTTATTAACTTGAGTATTTCTTATTTACATTTCGAGTGTTATTCCCTTTCCCGGTTTCCGGGCCAACATCCCCCTAACCCTCCCTCTCCCCTTCTATGTTCATTTTTTTTTCTTTATTAACGTGAGTATTTCTTATTTACATTTCGAGTGTTATTCCCTTTCCCGGTTTCCGGGCCAACATCCCCCTAACCCTCCCCATCCTCCCCCCATTGCCGCCCTCCCCCCATAGACTAGTTCACTGGGGGTTCAGTCTTGGCAGGACACAGGGCTTCCCCTTCCACTGGTGCTCTTACTAGGATATTCATTGCTACCTATGGGGTCAGAGTCCAGGGTCAGTCCGTGTATAGTCTTTGGGTAGTGGCTTAGTCCCTGGAAGCTCTGGTTGGTTGGCATTGTTGTACATATGGGGTCTCGAGCCCCTTCAAGCTCTTCCAGTCCTTTCTCTGATTCCTTCAACGGGGGTCCCGTTCTCAGTTCAGTGGTTTGCTGCTGGCATTCGCCTATGTATTTGCTGTATTCTGGCTGTGTCTCTCAGGAGAGATCTACACCCGGTCCCTGTCGGTCTGCACTTCTTTGCTTCATCCATCTTATCTAATTGGGTGGCTGTATATGTATGGGCCACATGTGGGGCAGGCTCTGAATGGGTGTTCCTTCTGTGTCTGTTTTAATCTTTGCCTCTCTATTCCCTGCCAAGGGTATTCTTGTTCCCCTTTTCAAGAAGGAGCGAGGCATTCACATTTTAATCATCAGTCTTGAGTTTCATGTGTTCTGTGCATCTAGGATAATTTAAACATTTGGGCTAATAGCCACTTATCAATGAGTGCACTGCCCCAGGTTTTACAAGGCTTTTTCACTCCTTCTTTCAAACGATCCCACAGAATTTGGAGTAAATTTCTTGACATAGGTCCCCCATTTATAGCAGGTAATTTCACAGTCTCATTCTTTGGACATGAGTCAGTGTTGGTCTCTCTATTAATTGCTCTTCTGTATAAAAAGAAGCTTCTCTGGAGGATTAAGATATTCATTCATCAATGGGTATAAAGATAAGAGCCCCAGGGACAGTTTATTACTCTGTCCACTTGAAAGTATAGCTGTGTGAAGTTCTCCTCCAGGGCCTCTGAGCTAGCCAGCCACAGATTTATCACCCAGGTAACCGTAACAAACGTGAGTTCCATCGTGTGGCATGGGATTTGAATTCATTCAGGAACAGGTGTGTTATTTTCATAATATTCATACTACTACTGCACCACTTGACATATCTTGCAGACCAGTTAAAGCATTCAGGGTTCACAGAAGGGTAAGGTTTTTTTTTCCTTCGTGAGGTGCATGTGTAGTACTTTGTAGGACTATGAAAGCTAGAAGGAATTGATGAAGCTTCAAGGTCCTTACCAACTTAATTTCTCCATGTCCTACGATTCAAGTATGTGGTGTTCTCAGCAACACGATCTTTAACAAGTTCTGGAGGATAATCAAGTGCAGTGGCTATAACCTTAACAACTGAGGTAGTCTATGGAGACCCACTTTATATTTAAATGTATTTTTATTATAGCTTTTTCCTCTCCTGTGTCTTTCCACAGACTTTCATCCTTCATAGACATCCACCTGTAATTTATTTCTCAAAAAAACAAACATGTACTCATGGTGAGAAAACATTAGAACATTATATGTGTGTGTGTGTGTATGTATATATATATATATATATATATATATATATATTCCTATTATTGAGAACACTGCGTACTTGAGTCAAATTATATATATTCAAAATTGGTAGAGGGACACCAAGTATGGTTCATCAGTTGACCCTTTATTGACATCTCATACTTGAAGAGATACTTTAACAAAAATAGAAAATCACAAACTTACAACTACAAGTCATTGAGCACCAATTTTACATCTCTTCCATAATTCACCATGTTTCAGTTTAGCGAAAGGTAAATTATAAAGAACTTATAAAGAACTCGTCAGCTCATGAATTACTTTGTTTTAAACCTGGATATTTCTTTGGTGAAACATAACGAGAAGATAGGGTCTATACCACGGTACATCTGTCAATTACTAACTTATAAAGGTCTTAGTAGGCCCTTTGCAACAACCTATGAAAAGCACTTAGGTCTTTTTCCCCTTTACAGAATGACTATTAAGAAACTATTCCCTGAATCTTCATGAAATAGCAACAGTGAAGGGTAAGATACAAATCCGTAAGTGGTATTTATTGTTTGAATGTATGACCCAAGGTCTATGGTTTTGGAACTTGATTCCCAAAATAAGAGTGTTTGGAAGTAGAGCTTAAAGCTGCATTGGTTTGATGAATTAATGTTGCCACTGAAGGTACCCATTAGTACCATAAGACCAGATGTGACATTAACTTTGGCCTTTTATTCTTACACTTGTCTGTCTTTTACCAGCTGTGATAGTTCCCAACACGTGTGGTTTCCTGGAATTTGAATATTCCATTCTAGAACTGTTACAAATATATGCTGTTTTCAATCACTCAGTGTCAGGCATTCTAATATAGAAGTTCCAGCAAAGTAGAAAAGTATGATAAAGATCATAAGTAATCTTTAAGGGTGGCTGTTAAAGATGAAGAGAGAGGGATGGCATTTCTTCTAATTGTGCATCCCAGGTTTTTATTCCTATATTAAGCTGCTTTGATTATTTATAAAGGTATGTACATTTAGGAGTTAATAATTTCATATCCACAGAAGAAAGATCAAGGCCTGTTATACATAGCCGTAGCCATCTCCTTATACCTCTGCCTTAGAACTGGGGATTTCTTACCTGCTTTAGATTCATTCCAACTACATTTTTCAAGTCTGTTCATGGAAGATAGTAGTATGAAACATGATATTCTGTAGCTTTCTTGATTTACTTCTGACTTCTCTAGAATCATGTGCTATCTATTACATTCATTAGTAGTGACACAGTGAATGTTGCCATCCTACAACTAAAAGAAGAACAGGAGCAAAAAATGGAGCAGAGACTGAAGGAAGGGCTATTTGGGAGCTGCCCCAAACTGGGGATCCATCATGTCTGCAGACACAAAACCCAACACTGTTGCCATGGTCAAGAAGCGCTTGTTGACAGGAAACTGGTATGGCTGTTCCGTGGGAGCTCAGGCCAGCAACTGACCAATGCAGATGTGTATGTTTGGAGCCAACCATCAGAATGAGCTCAGAGAACATGGTGGGGGAGCTGGCAGAAGGACTGAAGGAGCAGAGGGGGATTGCAACCCCATTGGAAGAACAACATAGGCTGGCCTGACTAATCAGTTCCCCCAGAGACTAGACCACTAACCAAGGAGTGTACTTGGAGAGATCCATGGCTCCAGATACATAGATAACAGAAGATGGCCTTATTTTGCAGCAATGGGAGGGGAGGTCCTTGGTCCTAGGGAGGATTGATGCCCCACTGTTGATGGATGCTGGAGCAGTGAGGCAGGAGAGGGTGAGTGGGTGGGTGAACACCCACATGCAGGCAATTGGGAGGGGGAAGGACAGATGTGGAATGGGGGGGTTGATGGACGGATAACCAAGAAGTGGGATATCGGGGTTGGGGATTTAGCTCAGTGGTAGAGCGCTTGCCTAGGAAGCGCAAGGCCCTGGGTTCGATCCCCAGCTCCAAAAAAAAAAAAAAAAAAAAAAAAAAAAGAAGTGGGATATCATTTGAGATGTAAATGAATGGAATGATTAATTTAAAAAACAGAAAAAGAAAAAGTTATTTTAAATATGAAGGCAAACATTTTCCATCATTGACAGACTACATACTACATAAGGTAGTTCCCTGTTTTCTAGAATTCTATACTAATACTGAGTATAAAACTTCTTCTGTATTATCTTTCAAAGCCTGGCTATCATTTGAATGAGAGGATTAATGTAAGAAAGCTCACATTTTGCACAACTCCTTTTTTCCGGTTTATCTTCCTGTAGAATTGTTTGAATGAATATCATTAGACCTTGTAATAATATGATGGAAATATTCATTGATCCTAATAAATTGCATATGCCTTTCAAAGGTGCTATGTATAAATAGGAATATAAAATTATATGATTTAAACTATGTGTTCTCAATCCATACGATGACAATAATAGTATATTAAATGAAAATATTACCTAAAATAAATTTAAATCACTTCACAGGCAGATAGAACTAAGTTAATACTAATATCATGTATCTTTTTCAGCTACTGTATGAAATGCAGTGGTGCTAGAATCTGTGAAGATCATTATATTATTCTAGTTTGCTGTTTACTCATTTCCTTTTAGGCTTTGACTTAATCTATTTTGATGTGGAAAAAGATGCTTTTTGATAAATATTTCCAGTTCACAAAATATTTAATAGTACAGAGTCTATTTTTTAAAATATCAATGATATTTCCCCAGAATTATCAGTGTTTATGGAAATGAGTTGTCCACAATCTAGCCTTTCTCTTTTTTTGTATGATTGACCTCAATTGTGTTATGTGAGCCATTTGTATTTTTGCTTCTTATCTGGAGAGGGGAATGAGAAATGTTAGCATTTATCTGCTCTTGACAGATAGGCGTCATAAAACAGGCATCTGCTGTAGGACAGCAGGTCGAGAATGCACACAGTTCCCATCACTTATACTTGACCATGGTCCCTGAGACAGATTTTACGCAGATAAATTAGCTCACATGATCATTATACATCGTCAATTTAACAGAATAGTTCTGTGTATTACATAAATATTTAATACTTTCCCATTCGTATTCACTTTATCATAATTTTAGGATATTCTAGGCACTTAACCTTTTAAAAAATACTTCTGTATAATAAAAGATGGTTATTTCCAAATGTACTTACAATTCAGAGTTGATGAGTTTTCCGTTATTTTTCCTTTATTTTTCTTGTTTGTTTGTTTCCATGGACAAATATTTTTTGAGAAAACATAAAATGTTCAATAATTATGTTCACTAAATGAATATGTATGAATGATACTTTGTACGGAGAACATTGTGATATCTGTATATGTAGCATACATAACTTACTGAAGCAGGAGGATCTTCTCTTCTGTTAGAATCTTTCCAGGTAATTCTGGCTGGCCTTGACTCATCACCTTCCCATCTTGACTATCCAAGTACTGAGATAATAGAACTACATTATTGCTACATGCTTTCATTTATTTTTAATTATCTTGTTAACACAAATTACACCTAAAAATTACATAACTGAAATATCAATTAAAGTCATTTAACTATCACAAGTTTTTGACAGAGTTCTCCTTAACTTTATGAATTTTATTTTCTTACTATTTTAATTGTCCATATTTTTCCAATTTAATTAATTAATTCATTCATTCATTCATTCATTTTTGCCTGCTCACTTTTCAACCATTTACCCTCAGGTCAAATTGCACATATGCTACATATGAGGGGGGAGGCCTAGGTCCAACCTGTGTGTTCTTTTGTAGGTGGTTCAAACTTTGAGAACCCCAAAGGTCTGGGTTAGTTGCCTCTGTTGTTCTTCCTGTGGAGTTGCTATCCCCTTTGAAGGCTGAAATCATTCCTCCTACTCTTAAATAATAGTCCCCAAGCTCCATCCATTGTTCGGCTGTGCTTGTCTGTATCTATCTTAGTCAGCTGCTGGGTAGAGCCTATCAGAGGACAACGTGCTCCTATCTGCAAGCATAATAGAGTATCATTAATAGTGTCAAGGATTAGTGCTTGCCTATGGGTTGGGTCTCAAGTTAGGCAAGTTATTAGTTAATTGCCTATAGTTCTAAATGGCCCAATTTATATATGATGATCTGTTTCTTACAGTGAGCATGTGCTTCTTAATAAAATTGAGATCACAGTAAATTCATATTAAAAACCATTCTTCCTTCTCTTATCCATCAACACTTAAATTCTAACTTCCCCTAAAGTAACTTTCATCTTAAAAATGAGTTATATATTTTCAGTCTGGAGGTTCCTCAGAAAATTGGACATTGAACTGCCTGAGGATCCAGCTGTACCCTCTCTTGGGCATATACCCACAAGATGCCCCAACATATAAAAAAGACACGTGCTCCACTATGATCATTGCAGCCTTATTTATAATAGCCAGAAGCTGGAAAGAACCCAGATGCCCTTCAACAGAGGAATGGATACAGAAAATGTGGTACATCTACGCAATGGAATATTACTCAGCTATCAAAAACAATGACTTTATGAAATTCGTAGGCAAATGGTTGGAACTGGAAAATATCATCCTAAGTGAGGTAACCCAATCACAGAAAAACACACATGGTATGCACTCATTGATAAGTGGCTATTAGCCCAAATGCTTGAATTACCCTAGATGCCTAGAACAAATGAAACTCAAGACAGATGATCAAAATGTGAATGCTTCACTCCTTCTTTAAAAGCGGAATAAGAATACCCTTGGCAGGGAATAGAGAGGCAAAGATTAAAACAGAGACAGAAGGAACACCCATTCAGAGCCTGCCCCACATGTGGCCCATACATATACAGCCATCCAATTAGACAAGATGGATGAAGCAAAGAAGTGCAGGCCGACAGGAGCCGGATGTAGATCTCTCCTGAGAGACAGCCAGAATACAGCAAACACAGAGGCGAATGCCAGCAGCAAACCACTGAACTGAGAATAGGACCCCCGTTGAAGGAATCAGAGAAAGAACTGGAAGAGCTTGAAGGGGCTCGAGACCCCATATGTACAACAATGCCAAGCAACCAGAGCTTCCAGGGACTAAGCCACTACCCAAAGACTATACATGGACTGACCGTGGACTCTGACCTCATAGGTAACAATGAATATCCTAGTAAGAGCACCAGTGGAAGGGGAAGCCCTGGGTCCTGCTAAGACTGAACCCCCAGTGAACTAGATTGTTGGGGGGAGGGCGGCAATGGGGGGAGGAGGGGGAGGGGAACACCCATAAAGAAGGGGAGGGGGAGGGATTAGGGGGATTTTTGCCAGGAAACCGGGAAAGGGAATAACACTCGAAATGTATATAAGAAATACGCCAGTTAATTAAAAAAAATGAGTTATGTAATATACAAATGATTGATTTAATTTCTAATGATAACTTATATACTCTTTATTTAAAAGATTAAATAATATTTGAGGATAAACACAATATTTTATATTTTAGTTATGGAGTATAAAATGTTACTTTGATAAAATGAATAGTAATTTTAAAATAACTTTTAAAAAGCATTTTTAGAAGTATCTATATGAACTGCATTCATAACTTTTAATTTTAAAACTTTTGATCTTAATAATTTCTATTTTCTTCTTCTAAACACCAAAATGTTAAATGATTTTAGTGCCTAAGAATGTATCATATGTATAAATATGTATACATTTCTGAAAAATACTTGTGATTTTTAATTAAAAATTCTAAGTAAAATTCAAAGTTAAATTAGAACTAAGAGTTTAATGGTCTGCCATTAATTTAAGGAAATACATCAAATCTTTTTTTTATTTTCCTAAGGCTCGAATTTGTAAGTAAACAAAAAGTTGCATAAGGCATGGCTGTTGCTATCCTGCAGTACAAGAAATGAAAGCATTTGTTCAGCTTCAGAGCCAAAGCCAGAAAAAATTATGATGTATTAATTTAATTATTTAATTTCAGCCAAAAGTCCAACTAGTAAGTTCAAACATCACATACTTAGAATTTTAATATTTCCACCCTTTTTTCTATAAATTTTATGGATAGAGAGAAGAGTCTCGAGCAGAAATAAGATAAACAATTCAACGTAGAAACACTATTTAGTTTGATGTTTCCATGCATAGGCTTTGAGAGTAGAGACGGTTTTTGAAATATTTTACATATATATGATTAGGTAGCCTTTCTAGGTTGTTATTTCTTTTTTAAGGAAGTGAGCAAAAGGAATAAATTGCTCTGCTTATAAAAGCTTATCACTCGCTGATATTTGTGTTTAAGTCTGTTGTGGGGGTAAATTAAGAATTGTGATTGATTTTGCTAAAGCAACCAAACAACCACCATGCAAGTAATGGATGAAAGAAGAAACATGCATAAACACTGATTAAAGGAATATGATTGCATTGAGTATAATTATTTTATTGTCACCCCAAAGTAATTTTAAATTTTTCACCCCTCATGTGAATTCTCCACGAAGAGATCTCAGCGGCAATTATCCAAGACCATATGAAAAGATTAAAATGTGTACAGAATATGGCATTTCTGATAAGGTGTAAGATGTTTTCAAATAACTATCAACAAAACTAGCAAATACAAAATGGCCAAATAATTGTGTTATGTGATCATAGGTGATTCAATTACAACTCTACTTAACTATCCTTTCTTGCTTGCCTATAACAGCCAACTCTTTTGTTATCAGCATTTCTAACATTTTTCTCACTACTGAAAACATTACTTGAAGCAAAAGATCAGATGTATGCCTAGCATTTAAGGAGTTCAATGAAATGCTGTTAAAAAGAGAACATGAAACAGAAGGGGAGTTTTTGCTTTTCTTCTTTGTGATTGTAGAGAAGAAATTCAAGCTTTGTATTCATGTCTGGTAGAGTGAACTTCCTACACAAATTCTCCCTGTAGTTAAGCTCCATGAAAAAATTTAAATTAAAATTACTTGGCCATTTCTGCTGCGTTTTTTAAAAATAAAAATATCTAGGTTGATATAGTCCTTTAACTTTAAAATGGAAAATACATTTTCTTAGTGAGGGTTTATTTAATTTGGAGGAAATTTTAAGTTACTGGTATACTACTTGGCTATTAATGTTGTTAAATGTTTCTTGTTATCAAATATTAGGTAATAGAGGTAAATATAAATATATTAGAAAGGCATGGCAATGACAATGTATCATCTCTGAAGAAAGACAAGGATGTATGTATGATTTTCTTGTAGATAAGTTCAGGAGAAATTAGGGTCAAAATGACCTATAAATTTTGAATCCTGACCATTGCAGGACTCTAAAAAAGGGGTCATCAAACTGTGTCAAAGTAATTTGAAGACTGACAAGTACTTCCCGGTAAGATATAATGGGATAAAGAAAACAATTGGTGCTCTGCTCCCAGACCCAGTGAGAGAGAGACCCAACAGCCTGGTCAGGTGGGCACTCCTGAGGCTGCGGAGCGGAAGAGACCACCAACTCTGCTCACCCCTGCCCACATCCCTGGCCCAAGAGGAAACTGTATAAGGCCTCTGGGCTCCCGTGGGGGAGGGCCCAGGAGCAGCAGGACCCCTGCCTGAGACACCGCCGGAACCTGAAAGAAACAGACCGGATAAACAGTTCTCTGCACCCAAATCCCGTGGGAGGGAGAGCTAAACCTTCAGAGAGGCAGACAAGCCTGGGAAACCAGAAGAGACTGCTCCCTGCACACACATCTCGGACGCCAGAGGAAAAAGCCAAAGACCATCTGGAACCCTGGTGCACTGAAGCTCCCAGAAGGGGCGGCACAGGTCTTCCTGGTTGCTGCCGCTGCAGAGAGCCCGTGGGCAGCACCCCACGAGCGAACTTGAGCCTCAGGACCACAGGTAAGACCAAATTTTCTGCTGCAAGAAAGCTGCCTGGTGAACTCAAGACACAGGCCCACAGGAACAGCTGAAGACCTGTAGAGAGGAAAAACTACACGCCCGAAAGCAGAACACTGTCCCCATAACTGACTGAAAGAGAGGAAAACAGGTCTACAGCACTCCTGACACACAGGCTTATAGGACAGTCTAGCCACTGTCAGAAATAGCAGAACAAAGTAACACTAGAGATAATCTGATGGCGAGAGGCAAGCGCAGGAACCCAAGCAACAGAAACCAAGACTACATGGCACCATCGGAGCCCAATTCTCCCATCAAAACAAACATGGAATATCCAAACACACCAGAAAAGCAAGATCTATTTTAAAAATCATATTTGATCATGATGCTGGAGGACTTCAAGAAAGACAGGAAGAACTCCCTTAGAGAACAAGTAGAAGCCTACAGAGAGGAATCGCAAAAATGCCTGAAAGAATCGCAAAAATCCCTGAAAGAATTCCAGGAAAACATAAATAAACAAGTAGAAGCCCATAGAGAGGAGACACAAAAATCCCTGAAAGAATTGAGGGAAACATAAATAAACAAGTAGAAGCCCATAGAGAGGAGACACAAAAATCCCTGAAAGAATTCCAGGAAAACACAATCAAACAGTTGAAGGAATTAAAAATGGAAATAGAAGCAATCAAGAAAGAACACATGGAAACAACCCTGGATATAGAAAACCAAAAGAAGAGACAAGGAGCTGTAGATACAAGCTTCACCAACAGAATACAAGAGATGGAAGAGAGAATCTCAGGAGCAGAAGATTCAATAGAAATCATTGACTCAACTGTCAAAGATAATGTAAAGCAGAAAAAGCTACTGGTCCAAAACATACAGGAAATCCAGGACTCAATGAGAAGATCAAACCTAAGGATAATAGGTATAGAAGAGAGTGAAGACTCCCAGCTCAAAGGACCAGTAAATATCTTCAACAAAATCATAGAAGAAAACTTCCCTAACCTAAAAAAAGAGATACCCATAGACATACAAGAAGCCTACAGAACTCCAAATAGATTGGACGGGAAAAGAAACACCTCCCGTCACATAATTGTCAAAACACCAAACGCACAAAATAAAGAAAGAATATTGAAAGCAGTAAGGGAAAAAGGTCAAGTAACATATAAAGGGAGACCTATCAGAATCACACCAGACTTCTCGCCAGAAACTATGAAGGCCAGAAGATCCTGGACTGATATCATGCAGACCCTAAGAGAACACAAATGCCAGCCCAGGTTACTGTATCCAGCAAAACTCTCAATTAACATTGATGGAGAAACCGAGATATTCCATGACAAAATCAAATTTACACAATATCTTTCTACAAATCCAGCACTACAAAGATAATAAATGGTAAAGCCCAACATAAGGAGGCAAGCTATACCCTAGAAGAAGCAAGAAACTAATCGTCTTGGCAACAAAACAAAGAGAATGAAAGCACACAAACATAACCTCACATCCAAATATGAATATAAAGGGAAGCAATAATCACTATTCCTTAATATCTCTCAATATCAATGGCCTCAACTCCCCAATAAAAAGACATAGATTAACAAACTGGATACGCAACGAGGACCATGCATTCTGCTGCCTACAGGAAACACACCTCAGAGACAAAGACAGACACTACCTCAGAGTGAAAGGCTGGAAAACAACTTTCCAAGCAAATGGTCAGAAGAAGCAAGCTGGAGTAGCCATTCTAATATCAAATAAAATCAATTTCCAACTAAAAGTCATCAAAAAAGATACGGAAGGACACTTCATATTCATCAAAGGAAAAATCCACCAAGATGAACTCTCAATCCTAAATATCTATGCCCCAAATACAAGGGCACCTACATACGTAAAAGAAACCTTACTAAAGCTCAAAACACACATTGCACCTCACACAATAATAGTGGGAGATTTCAACACACCACTCTCATCAATGGACAGATCATGGAAACAGAAATTAAACAGTGATGTCGACAGACTAAGAGAAGTCATGAGCCAAATGGACTTAACGGATATTTATAGAACATTGTATCCTAAAGCAAAAGGATATACCTTCTTCTCAGCTCCTCATGGTACTTTCTCCAAAATTGACCATATAATTGGTCAAAAAACGGGCCTCAACAGGTACAGAAAGATAGAAATAATCCCATGCGTGCTATCGGACCACCACGGCCTAAAACTGGTCTTCAATAACAATAAGGGAAGAATGCCCACATATACGTGGAAATTGAACAATGCTCTACTCAATGATAACCTGGTCAAGGAAGAAATAAAGAAAGAAATTAAAAACTTTTTAGAATTTAATGAAAATGAAGATACAACATACCCAAACTTATGGGACACAATGAAAGCTGTGCTAAGAGGAAAACTCATAGCGCTGAGTGCCTGCAGAAAGAAACAGGAAAGAGCATATGTCAGCAGCTTGACAGCACACCTAAAAGCTCTAGAACAAAAAGAAGCAAATACACCCAGGAGGAGTAGAAGGCAGGAAATAATCAAACTCAGAGCTGAAATCAACCAAGTAGAAACAAAAAGGACCATAGAAAGAATCAACAGAACCAAAAGTTGGTTCTTTGAGAAAATCAACAAGATAGATAAACCCTTAGCCAGACTAACGAGAGGACACAGAGAGTGCGTCCAAACTAACAAAATCAGAAATGAAAAGGGAGACATAACTACAGATTCAGAGGAAATTCAAAAAATCATCAGATCTTACTATAAAAACCTATATTCAACAAAATTTGAAAATCTTCAGGAAATGGACAATTTCCTAGACAGATACCAGGTATCGAAGTTAAATCAGGAACAGATAAACCAGTTAAACAACCCCATAACTCCTAAGGAAATAGAAGCAGTCATTAAAGGTCTCCCAACCAAAAAGAGCCCAGGTCCAGACAGGTTTAGTGCAGAATTCTATCAAACCTTCACAGAAGACCTCATACCAATATTATCCAAACTATTCCACAAAATTGAAACAGATGGAGCACTACCGAATTCCTTCTACGAAGCCACAATTACTCTTATACCTAAACCACACAAAGACACAACAAAGAAAGAGAACTTCAGACCAATTTCCCTTATGAATATCGACGCCAAAATACTCAATAAAATTCTGGCAAACCGAATTCAAGAGCACATCAAAACAATCATCCACCATGATCAAGTAGGCTTCATCCCAGGCATGCAGGGATGGTTTAATATACGGAAAACCATCAACGTGATCCATTATATAAACAAACTGAAAGAACAGAACCACATGATCATTTCATTAGATGCTGAGAAAGCATTTGACAAAATTCAACACCCCTTCATGATAAAAGTCCTGGAAAGAATAGGAATTCAAGGCCCATACCTAAACATAGTAAAAGCCATATACAGCAAACCAGTTGCTAACATTAAACTAAATGGAGAGAAACTTGAAGCAATCCCACTAAAATCAGGGACTAGACAAGGCTGCCCACTCTCTCCCTACTTATTCAATATAGTTCTTGAAGTTCTAGCCAGAGCAATCAGACAACAAAAGGAGATCAAGGGGATACAGATCGGAAAGAAGAGGTCAAAATATCACTATTTGCAGATGACATGATAGTATATTTAAGTGATCCCAAAAGTTCCACCAGAGAACTACTAAAGCTGATAAACAACTTCAGCAAAGTGGCTGGGTATAAAATTAACTCAAATAAATCAGTTGCCTTCCTCTATACAAAAGAGAAACAAGCCGAGAAAGAAATTAGGGAAACGACACCCTTCATAATAGACCCAAATAATATAAAGTACCTCGGTGTGACTTTAACCAAGCAAGTAAAAGATCTGTACAATAAGAACTTCAAGACACTGAGGAAAGAAATTGAAGAAGACCTCAGAAGATGGAAAGATCTCCCATGCTCATGGATTGGCAGGATTAATATAGTAAAAATGGCCATTTTACCAAAAGCAATCTACAGATTCAATGCAATCCCCATCAAAATACCAATCCAATTCTTCAAAGACTTAGACAGAACAATTTGCAAATTCATCTGGAATAACAAAAAACCCAGGATAGCTAAGGCTATACTCAACAAGAAAAGGACTTCAGGGGGAATCACTATCCCTGAACTCAAGCAGTATTACAGAGCAATAGTGATAAAAACTGCATGGTATTGGTACAGAGACAGACAGATAGACCAATGGAATAGAATTGAAGACCCAGAAATGAACCCACACACCTATGGTCACTTGATTTTTGACAAAGGAGCCAAAACCATCCAATGGAAAAAAGATAGCATTTTCAGCAAATGGTGCTGGTTCAACTGGAGGGCAACATGTAGAAGAATGCAGATCGATCCATGCTTATCACCCTGTACAAAGCTTAAGTCCAAGTGGATCAAGGACCTCCACATCAAACCAGACACACTCAAACTAATAGAAGAAAAACTAGGGAAGCATCTGGAACACATGGGCACTGGAAAAAATTTCCTGAACAAAACACCAATGGCTTATGCTCTAAGATCAAGAATCGACAAATGGGATCTCATAAAACTGCAAAGCTTCTGTAAGGCAAAGGACACTGTGGTTAGGACAAAACGGCAACCAACAGATTGGGAAAAGATCTTTACCAATCCTACAACAGATAGAGGCCTTATATCCAAAATATATAAAGAACTCAAGAAGTTAGACCGCAGGGAAACAAATAACCCTATTAAAAAATGGGGTTCAGAGCTAAACAAAGAATTCACAGCTGAGGAATGCCGAATGGCTCAGAAACACCTAAAGAAATGTTCAACATCTTTAGTCATAAGGGAAATGCAAATCAAAACAACCCTGAGATTTCACCTCACACCAGTGAGAATGGCTAAGATCAAAAAATCAGGTGACAGCAGATGCTGGCGAGGATGTGGAGAAAGAGGAACACTCCACCATTGTTGGTGGGATTGCAGACTGGTAAAACCATTCTGGAAATCAGTCTGGAGGTTCCTCAGAAAATTGGACATTGAACTGCCTGAGGATCAAGCTATACCTCTCTTGGGCATATACCCAAAAGATGCCTCAACATATAAAAGAGACACGTGCTCCACTATGTTCATCGCAGCCTTATTTATAATAGCCAGAAAATGGAAAGAACCCAGATGCCCTTCAACAGAGGAATGGATACAGAAAATGTGGTACATCTACACAATGGAATATTACTCAGCTATCAAAAACAACGAGTTTATGAAATTCGTAGGCAAATGGTTGGAACTGGAAAATATCATCCTGAGTGAGGTAACCCAATCACAGAAAGACATACATGGTATGCACTCATTGATAAGTGGCTATTAGCCCAAATGCTTGAATTACCCTAGATCCCTAGAACAAACGAAACTCAAGACGGATGATCAAAATGTGAATGCTTCACTCCTTCTTTAAATGAGGAAAAAGAATACCCTTGGCAGGGAAGGGAGAGGCAAAGATTAAAACAGAGACTGAAGGAACACCCATTCAGAGCCTGCCCCACATGTGGCCCATACATATACAGCCACCCAATTAGACAAGATGGATGAAGCAAAGAAGTGCAGACCGACAGGAGCCGGATGTAGATCGCTCCTGAGAGACACAGCCAGAATAGAGCAAACACAGAGGCGAATGCCAGCAGCAAACCACTGAACTGAGTATAGGTCCCCTGTTGAAGGAATCAGAGAAAGAACTGGAAGAGCTTGAAGGGGCTCGAGACCCCAAAAGTACAATAATGCCAAGCAACCAGAGCTTCCAGGGACTAAGCCACTTCCTAAAGACTATACATGGACTGACCCTGGACTCTGACCCCATAGGTAGCAATGAATATCCTAGTAAGAGCACCAGTGGAAGGGGAAGCCCTGGGTCCTGCTAAGACTGAACCCCCAGTGAACTAGTCTATGGGGGGAGGGCGGCAATGGGGGGAGGGTTGGGAGGGGAACACCCATAAGGAAGGGGAGGGGGGAGGGGTATGTTTGCCCGGAAACCGGGAAAGGGAATAACACTCGAAATGTATATAAGAAATACTCAAGTTAATTAAAAAAAAAAAAAGAAAACAGTTGGTGTCAGAGATTGATTCTTGTTCATGGGATGATTCTCAAGTGGAGCCAGTCATTGGTTGGCCATTCCCTCAGTCCCTGCTCCATGGTTTTCCCTGAACTTCGTTTAAGCAGGACAAATTTTGAATTGAAAATTTTATCGGAGTGGGGTCTTTACTCCTCTACTAGGAGTTAGTAGTGGATATAGAAAGTGGCCACTTCAGGGTCTATGCAACCCCTGCTACAGGTCTTGATTAGAGTCACCCTAATAGGTTCCCTGGAGCCTCTGTAATCTCAAGTGTCTACCATGTCCTAAAGATGCCCCACCCTTTTCCATTCATCCTCCCACCCTTTTACCCCAAGTTCTTCCCACATCTCAGCTCCTCACTTCACCTCATTCCCCTCCCCTTCCCCTCTACCATGGAGTTCCCTCCCTTCATCAACCTCCAATGACTATGACTATTTTCTTTTTCTTTTCTTTTCTGAGTGAGATTCAAAAGTTCTCCTTTGGGCTCTGCTTGCTACTTCAGCTTTTTTTTTTTTTTTTTTTTTTTTTTTTTTTTTTTTTTTTTTTTTTTTTTGGTCTGTGGACCGAAATAGCATGAATATCCTGTCCTTTGTGGTTAATATTCACTTATAACGGAGTCAGACCATGCATGTCCTTCTGGGTTTCCCGTTAACCTCACTCAGGATATGTTCTATTTCATCCATTTGCCTGCAAATTACACAATGTCCTTGTTTTAAATAGTTGAGTGGTATTCCGTTGTGTAAATGAGCCACATTTTCTGGATTCACTCTTCCACTGTGGGACATCTGGCTTGTTTCCACTTTGTGGCTATTATGAATAAAGCTGCTATAAACCCAGTCAAGCAAGTATCCCTGTGGTATAGTGGAATATCTTTTGGATATAAGCTCAGGAGTGTTATAACTGGGTCTTGAGGTAGAACTATTTCCAGTTTTCTGAGAAACTGCCAGAGTTATTTGCAAAGGGATTTTACAAGTTTGCACTCTAGTCACCAAAGGAGGAGTGTTCCTCTTCCTCCACATCCTCACGAGCCATTCTGATGAGTTTAAGATAAAATCTCCCAGTTGTCTTGAGCATAGACTTAGGGAATGGCCAACCAATGACAGGTCTAACTTGAAACCAATTCCAAGAACAGGAACCAATCCCTGATACTGTTAATGACACTCTAGTATGCTTGCAGACGGAAGTCTAGAATAACTGTCTTCTGAGAGGTTCCACCCAGTAGCAGACCAAAACAGAAACAGAGATCAACAATCAAACATTAGACTGATTTCAGAGGTTCTTGTGGAAGAGCTCAAGGAAGGATTGAGGGATCCAGAGAGGATTGGAGCTCCACAGCAAGACAAACAGAGTCAACTAACATGGACCCTTGGCCGTTCCCAGAGACTGACCTACCAACCAAAGAGCATACATACCATGGGCCTAGGAAGGCCTGCACGTATGCAGCAAATATACAGCTTGGTTTTCTTCATGGGCATTCTCCAACAACTGGAGCAGGGGCTGTCTTTGACTCTGTAGCCTGCCTGTGAATCCTTTTCTCCTAACAGGGCTGACCCATTTGGCCTCATTGGGTATGTGGCTAGTCCTGCACATGACATGTTGTGCCAAGGCGGGTTGTGGAAAGTCCACCTTCTCAGAGAAGAAGGAACGGTATATAAGGGGGCACTGGGAGCAAAGGGGGAATTATGATCGGGATGTAAAATGGATAATGAATAAATAAATAAATAAATAAATAAATAAATAAATAAATAAGAAAGAAAGAAAAGGAAAAAAAGAAAAGAAAATGGAGGATAACAAAAAAGAATCCAGAAAGCACCAGCATCTGTGCCAATGGCATCTGCATAGCCACATAACGCTTTTAGAGAACAATTCTACATGCTGTGCTTTACTACAATATTGTCATCCATTATACCCTATTAGCTATACTAAAGACTTATAAGTAAAATGCAGGCAAAAGAGAAGTAACACTGACCATGTGTCAGTATCAAATAATAAAAGGAAGCTTAGAATTAGATTAACAGCAGAGCTTAGAAACTGATACACTAGATGAAATTAGATTGCTGGCACTGTGAGGTAAATGGATTTCTTTCAATTAAAATAAGCCAAAATGTTACTGTGACAATAATCTAGGCAAAAAATAAAACGTGGAATGTACATGGGAAACTGAAGAATATGGTGGTCTTTTTCATACAGTGACAGATAATAGAACAGAAGTTGAAAAAAATCTGTTCAGGTCCCAGTGATAAGCCAGGGAATCAGGACTGTTAAAGGGGAAGAAGAAGAAGACTGGATATGATGCAAGAGGAGGATCGTGAGGGAAAGCACAAGTCCCTTCATTTATTCCTAATGCAATATGACAGCCACTTATAATTTTAATTAAAGCAATAGCAGCACCATATTCTTATTTTAATGATAGCTTGGTTGCTGTGACTGAAATTGGTTGGGAATGAAAGGAAAGTAGGAGTGTTGGAGAAAACGAATTAAGATATTACAGACAATAAAAGGGGGTAGAAGACTAGAACTACAGAAAACTTGTCAAAGTGGATGTCTGTGTGAGCCCGATAGAACCAGCACGGCATGATATTTAGGGTATGTGAAGGCTATGCTGCTTTCTGTCTTTAGAACTTAATGCTGAAACTAGAAAATATTATACTGAGTAGGGTACCTGAACTTAGACAAATGTCTTATAATCTTTTATTTGAGGTGCTTAACTTCTATATAGATATGAGTATATAACCAAAAGTAACCACAGAAACCAGATGGCCAGGCATGATGAGAACTCTAGACTGGAGAATGTCAGGACACAGGTACTGTGAAGAGATAAATGAGAAAAGTGTGTGGGGGGTTTAACTGGGGAAAGGAAGGAGGACTCTACAGAGGCAAAGGGAAGGGTAATTAGTTTTGAATATTTTTGAAAAGGACTTTGGGAACCATTGTAGTTTATAATTATCAAAAGTTACATATAACTAATATGTTTATGTATAAATAAGAATCAAAAATATGAAATAATATATTTATCTTTTTGGGTCCAGGTTACCTCATTCATATATATGTGCTAATAATGCCCTGCCAAAGGGCCTTAGATTAAACAAAAACCCAGCAGCAGCAACCATGAAAATTTCTAGAGCTGTTCGTCAAGTATATGAGTTAAACAGACTTCCAAAAATCATAGATGATTATTGTTATTCTTGATTGTCTCTCAGAATTTAAAGTTAGAAGCCTAGCATTGTTGCTAGACACAGGATTTGGAGGACTCAAGCTGGACTCAGTCTACTGAAAGACTAGGTCACATAGTTTCAGATGGCGCTGTGCATGTCAAAGGAGAAGAGCAAGTCTATGCAGATGGACAGCAAATGAAACACAGCAAAGACTACAATGACAAAAATATTTGTAATTATGTAACAGTGGCATTTTTAACTTAGCAATGACCAACAAGTCCCTAGTTGTTTCCGACCCAACAGGATGGAATTCACACCTAGTACTGCACGCCAAATACCAATGGCTGGAGTGGCCATAGTGGCAAGAGAACCTACTTATTCTTGGTTCCTAAAATAATGTATTTCTAACCTTTCTCTAAAGAACATTTCTTATCCACATAGATAAAGGTAGCGCTCAAACTTTTTTTTGCAACAGAAGCTATCGCAGTTCTGCAGCTGGCCACAGAGAGTAAGTGACTATGTCATGAACAAACCCATTTGAAACATCTATAATACAACCCTCATACCTATGGATCAGGGAAGTCATGCAGTGGGAGGGGGCCAGAAAGATTGTAAGGTCCTGAGTCCCAGGATGTCTTGAGATAGTATCTTCTGTATTCAAAGGAAAGCTTAACCCATGATTACAGGACAATATGGTTGTCTAAGCAGAACCACAGAAATGATAATACCAGTTGACATGCCAGTATAAACAGGGTATAAGGAGTTCATAAGGAATCTACCCTAGAAAAACAGATACAGGTGATTCATGGCTGTTTAGAGAGGGAGAATCAAGAACTAACTTCCTCTAGGGTTAAACTCCATGTACTGATTTCAATCCCAAATCAGTCTTTGATATGTACGTGTGTGTGTGTGTGTGTGTGTGTGTGTGTGTGTGTGTGTGTGTGTATGTGTATGTGTGGTATACATGTTCTGTGTATGTGAATATGTTGTTTTGTGTATGGTTTCATGGTTTTTACATGTGTGGTTCTGTGTATGAGTGTATGTGGTTTTGATGTATGTGTCTCTGTCGTGTGTGTGCGTGCATGTTATGTGCGTGCATTTGTGTGTGCATGCATGCGTGTGTGTGTGTGCATGCATATGCATGTGCGTGTGTGTGTGTGTGTGTGTTAGTCTGTCTGTCTGTAATAGTAAGGAAAAAATAACTTTGGGAGAAAGTTTACTAGAGGTGTTGGAGAAGGTAGAGTGTAGGGTCTGGGTGACAGACACAGTGCTCATATATAAAATTCTTTTAACATCATTAAAACTTAGAAAAGAATCCATTTTGATCACCTTAAATTGCGATGTTTGTCAATGTTTAGGGCGTTTATAAATGCCTTGATTACTGCTGAAGAGGCCAAAAACCCAGATGCAGAACTAGTGTTCATTTTATACTTTTGGGAGAGATATCAATACATAAATGTGTTTAAAGATTCTGGACTACACAAACATTGCATACATCAAATACACGAGAAAAAAAGAAAGTTTTGAAAAAGATTACTGAAGACGACTAAAGAAAGACATTGTGCTGCGCTATTAGGTACTTTTTGTTATGGCTCTGAAAGATTTGCTACCAAACTGGAGGATATTTTTCTTCCCCACAGTTGGAAGGCACAGTCTGTCATGATGGGGAAAACCCTATATCAGAAGCAGCTCAGTGCCCTAGCCATGAGCACCTGTGCTGAGGGCTTGAGGATTTAGCTCAGTGCTTGCCTAACAAGTGCAAGGCTCTGGGTTTTGTCCTCAGCTCTGAAAAACAACAGCAGTGAGGAAGCAGAGGGTTCAAGAGGTAGAAACAGGATATAACTCTCAGCACCTATCTTAGTTACTATGATGAGACCATGACCACCATTCTTATAGCCATATCAATTCAAAATGCATTCAGTCCAACTTCAAAGGTCCCATACTCTTTCACAGTCTCAATACTATTTAAAAGTTTAAATTCCAAAGTCTCTTCTGAAACTCAAGACTATCTCTCAACTTTAAACCCCTATAAAATCAAAATTCAAAAGCAGATCATAAACTTTCAAGACACTGTGGCACAGAAAGGGAGCATAGTGAAGAAATACTGGACCAACGCTAGACCAAAAGCAGCAAGGCAAACTCCTTCCATATCTTAGTCAAAGTACTATATAGATCTCCAACTCCTTTCAGCTTTGTTGACTGCGACAAACTTCCTTCTCTTGGGCTGATTCTACACTCAGAATACAGCTCTCCTTAGCAGATGCTCCATGAACGTGACACCACCAACGCCTTGGAGTCTCCAACACAATATTGGCTTTCCTCACACAGCTTCAGAAAATGGTCTCTCTAGGCCTCAGTGTAGAGACATCCCTCAACCACACCTGACCTCAACATCTACTTATAACTACAAAGGAGGATTCACAATCCCTTTCTTGTATTTTTGAATCTAAAGCCAGAATCATGTAGCCGACCTCCCAAGTTCTTCTGCCACTTGCTAGGGCTAGATCACCATCTCTCCTGAATTCCTTACATCCCAATCAGCTTTCTGCTGTTGATGGTTTCTTTCACTGCTCAAACTTTATTTCCACTTTACAAATTGGAAGCTTAGCTGGGTGGGGTCTTGTTCTGTGGTTATCACTGTCTTTATTCCGTTTAGTGTTAGCTTCTCCTTAAACGTTTTGTCCCATTGAGTACTAGATTTAGATCTATTACATTTCCCAGTTCTCCTTTCCTCTTTCATCTGGACAGTTTATATTTTTTTCTTTGCTAAATTTTCTCCTTCTCATTATAGACCTGTGTAAGAGTGACCACCAATAACCACACAATACACCTCATACTACTAGGCTATTTTGAAATCCCCACTGGCAGTCCTCTTAATCCAAAACTCCTTGATTTAGTCTCAAGCAGAGACTTGGTTTTAGACAAGGGCAGGGAACAGTCACATTCTTCACCAAAATATCACAAGCACGATTGCTAGACCACTTAATAATATTGTTTTCCTCTGAAACTCGTTTCGTGACTGTTAGGACATTTCTCTGAGCATCACCATCCACTGTGTTCCAACAAGGATGGCGCACTAAGCTTTGCTTAAAGTTTTCAATTGCTTTCCTTATCCAATACCCCAAGTCTACATTCCACCAACAAGCACCTGCTCAGACCTTTTATAGCAATACCCCACTCCCTGGTACCATCTTCTGTCTTAATCAGTTTCTATTTGTCCTGAGACACAGCGTGATCACGAGAAGCCATGTAAAAGAAGAGATTTAATTGGAGCTTGCTTATCATTTCAAAGGTTTAGTCCAATATAATCATGGCAAGAGCATGGTCCAAAACAGACAGACGTGTTGCCAGAGAAGTAGCTGAGAGTTCTATATCCAGATCCTTAGGCATTGAACCTGGGCAAGACATGAGTTTTTGAAGCCTCGGAGCTTATACCCAGTGACACACTTCCTCCAAGACCACATCTACTTCAACAAGGCCACACCATCTACTCATTCAAAATGGTACCATCTACTGATGACTAAGCCTTGAAATATATGAGAGTATGGGGTACATTCTTATTCAAACCACCATAGCCATCGCTTCCTCTAATGACTCATTTATGTTACTTGTGATTAGCCTTTTTAAAGTTCTTCACTCTTCCTAATGTGCAAACAGCTGAGGTCTACATATTTTTTGTTAAAAGTAAAAATCCTGTGGGAAGACATCTTATATACAAATCATAACAGTTATGTAAACCAGAAATAGCTAACAAAGAAATCTTAGCAAAGTTGGGCAAATTTAAAACATAAATCAATTATTAGTGAGAAGAAAGGTAAGGAAAGGTCTTTCAGGCATAAGGTCATTGGTGATTGTCGCAAAGGAAAGGTGGACAGTGCTGGAATAAAAAAAAAAACTATGCTTTTCTATTCAAAGAGAATACTAGATGATCAATCCCTATACCATGCCTGAATTACCTTATAGGAAAAAATGACTTAAATGTCTCTATTATGTAACATATGACAGAGTAATTAATTTCTTACATAAAATCTGAATCTACATGGCATAGGTTTTTTAGAGTCATGTGTGTTATCCTAGTTAAAAGATACTTTTATGTTTGCATTGCCATGTAAACACCCTTGAAATATAACGTAATAAATATTCTAGTAATGTTACAGGAAAGAAAGGAATAATGTGAAGTTGACAAATATTGACTATAAATGGCAAATGGAATGAATGTGAAAAATTGTTTCAAGGAAATTGATTTTAGCCGTTTTGGAATCCACTCCTCATTTAGCAGGGAAGAAAGCTGAACCACTAAAATAACAGTCTCTTCATCCAGGATTTTGTGGAAAAAAATGGTCTCTTTCATTGTAATGAATGCTAATCTTCTGAATTCAGTAAATATTAGTTAATTTTAAAACATTTCTTACAGAAATGGCTGGAGATGAATTTGGCTGGAGATGACCAAGGCAGTTCTTTTTATCCAGTTGACTCTAGGTTAGAGAATGAAAACTCTTAATCTGTTTAGGTGACTGTACAACGTGATCCCAGCACTCGTGATTCATAGGCAGGAGATTCACAAAATGGAGGTCAGCATGACCAACACAGTAACTGTGATACTAGCTTCAACCACACCGGGTGACCACTTCAAAAACAAAAAGCAAACCAGAGTCCACCTACTACTTAAATATGTTGTGTCCTAGCAAACTGCAAAGACTATCTCTCTAAGGATCTACATTTCAAGAAGAGATGAGATTTGGTTTTGGAGGCTCACGTACACTTTCTTCTGTAGTGCTCTGCATCCCAGACAGGTTTTATTTATATCTCAGATGGCTAAAGCAAGAAGGACATTTCGGAAGAAAAGGAAGATAGAAATGTGTATTGTCTCCGTGCCCTCCATAAATACAGAACAGTGTTTCGCTTGATTTCTCTTTAGGGTGGGGTCATAATCCTTTTCCTCTAAAACAATTAACATAGCTCTCATAAATATAAGAACAATGACAGTTATATATACTTCTTAGTACCATTTCACTGTAAAGTATCTAAAATGACATGTCACTAATTTAGAAAATATCATTGTGCATTTAAAATAAATAATAAAATCCGAAACATTAGGGCTGATGACACATTTCAGCAGATAAAGTCGTCTCCCACAAAGCCCAACACTGAATTCAATTGATGTGAGTTGGGACCTACATGGGCATAGGAAAGAAGTGACTTACACAATTTTCTACTTTTGTGTTATAATACATTCACAGCTGTATACAGACATAGACACACACACAAACACACACACACATACATGCTTGTGTACATGCACAGAAAACATAAAGAATATATAAGTATTTTAAATTCAAAGTAATGCAAAATGTTGATTTCCATTAAGCTGCCATTGTCCACTGAATCCTGACATTGCATATTTAACAAAACAAATGGGTATGCTGGAAATGCCTATATAGCAAGTACTAAGAGAATATTCCCAAGTCAAGCCATCTAGTAACTACAGTCTAAAGTCCTACAGACTATAAGAAATTAAATTTTGCTAAAACTTCAAACCAGAAATAGACCACAGATTCCAGTCGTAAAATGAGATTATAGTCATAGGCACACATCCAGACTGAGACCCTCCAAGAACACTTGTAACAGAGGACCCAGCTGTGTCCACACTAGACTTCTGGATAGAGAGTAAGCTAGCAAATGCTTTTAACCAAATAATTATATCCAAGGAAATTTGAAAAAAACTAATAAAATGACCTAAGTCTAAGTAATTTCATCGAAATTTTTTCATGTATATCTCCATATGTAAATTGAGTTCTGAAATTAATATTTTATTTAATAAATTAACCAGGCCTCTGAGAATCTTCTTTTTTTACTCTTTTAGGGTGAGGTCCTATGAAATTTAAAATTTTACCAAGATTATTTGTGAGTACAAACGAGTTAGAAACATAATGATTTCAAATCGAAATAGTGACAAAAGTAATTTGGAAATAAATGGACTGAACCATACCTCACATAAGTGAAAATTATTGTTTTTCTAAGAAGCCCTAAATATCTTAAGGTCACCTCAAAAGTATTTATCCCAATCTTATGTACAAAATTTGCTAATTAAAGCAAAGTACTATACAGAGTCAGTAATAAAGAAACTCATGTTTTATTAGAAGAATAAAACTTGAAAGGACACTTTAGGTTTTCTTTGCTGGCTTTGATCAAGGAAGGAGAACCCACATACGGTTTGCAGGCATGTGTGTGTATGCCACAGGCAGACACAGGACATGCTACTTCAGCTTCTAGAAGAACAACAAACACTGTCACAAGGGAGACTGCCACTAGCAAAAGAAATAAAAGAAAAGGTTTTATAAAAAATAAATTATAGTATTTTCTAATGCCTTATGCCAATGTTGTATAAAATATGAAAAGGGTAAAGAAAGGAAAATGAAACAAGTTAAAAACTATGTCTAAGAAGTGTGTGTATGAATAAATATAAAGTTGAAGTATACTATGACTTTGTATTGCAGATTATGGATGTTATATGGAAAGGTGAACTTTAATGAGCAAATGTACATGTATTAAAAGAAAAACATGAAATAGATAAAATATAGAAGAGAGAAATATTTTAAGTTACATTTTAGCATTTTAATCTCAGCTGGTATAGAAACTACTGTGTTTTGTGTGGACATGAAACAGCACAGTAGAATTGGTAAGTGATGTATAAGTAGTGTATGCCCTTATAAGATACTTGCTTTACGCAACTATATGCTGGAAGGATTCAATATATTAAAATAGACCTCTGGGGTAAAATCCAAAATGATGTTTAAAGTGAAAAATTAAAAATAAAACTTGTGGTCCACATGATTAGTCACAAGAAAAATAATGTAACTTATTTTCTGCTGAACTAGAGCCTTAACATCATTAAGGTAGCTGTAGGTAGCTCATTAATACATAAAATGATATTTTCTAAGTGTTAAAAATATATATATCTAAACCTGCTTTCTATTCACAGTGTTTAGAAGCTCAAGAAAATACAGAAAAAATCTAACTTTTAAAACAATTATAGCTACATGAGCCATTTTTCCTTGAACATATGAAAGATATTCTTTCTCTAAATCACAATTTTATGTAGCAGGATTCAGAAAGATACTCCCTATTGAGTTTTAAGCAGAAATGGTTCTAGTTCATTCTCATAATTAAATTTGATTGGTATATATTTAAAGAATGTACTACACAAAGATCTCCAAAAAATACCTATTTAGAAGGAAAAGGATAAAAAAAATTCTTCTCAGTAGGGGCAAATCAAATAGAGGGAGGACAAGGAATGCAAGACATACGAATAATAAGATAAGCATGGCTGCTTGTGTTAGGTGAAAGGAGGCAGAAACCAATCCCCAATCTCCTTGGTTTGAGGTTTGAGCAAGGAGAAGGTGAGGGTGGCATTTCTTTAAACTGCCATCACTAGTAAAAGACAAGCAAAAAACAAGAAAACAAAATAACAAGCAAAACAAACAAAAAATTCCTGGATCCTATTTCTTGCCTCTTGCAGCAGACTGAACTTTATCAAACAAAGATCATAGTATTTGGATGCCACGCATTCATCTACACGTGGTCTTCTTTCCTTCTTCTGTACCTTGTTGTGTTGTTGTGACTGCACTGACAATGAAGAGGATGTCACCTAATATCTAAGCCTGTCATCAAGACTCACTCATCAGACGCTCATGCCTAATAGTTGGTAATCAGGTTGTAGGAAGCTCAGACTACAATGTAGTTCCTGACCTAATAACCCAGTATCAGCTGCTTGACTGAGACTTAAGGCAGATTCCAGACCCCAGGCTTTGTAATATTCCTAGCTGATACTAAGGACAGTAGAGATAAGCTGTTATCCTCAAATGCAGTTAAAGTGCAGACTTGTGAACAAAATATATCACGACCTTCAAATCATGATGTTTGGGAGTTTCGATATTGAGTCATAAAGATCAGTTGACTGTTTCAGAAGTGTTCGAGTGTAAGACATGTACATCCATACACGTTTGTCTGCTTTGGGAGAAAAGGGATGCTTACGTAGCTGGTCAGTAGTTCACGATCTTCTCCATGAGAAATATGTCAGTTGACATGTCAGTTGTGCTGTGAAACAGATGGACTCAGAGTTGGAAGATTTAGTCCAGAAATATAAAATTCTGATATGTTACAACAGATCACAAATAAAAGCAGGAAGTAGAGCATGAACAAGCTACTTAAATAGATTAAAAGTTATGTAGATAATTATTGCTATTAAGTATAATAAATGCTATGACCTTCAAACAATGAGACTTTGTTTCAGAATAATGCAGTAACAGAAAAAAGATCACTGATTTAGTTTACTGACAGCTATATGGAATGTTCTAGAGCTAAGCTATACATAGAACAACTGTGATAAGTTTAAGGTTGTGGAAAAGGGATACATAAAGATATTAAATTTTTTTCATTTGATCAAACCTAGAAAGTAGAATATTTAGCCTTTGAAAGTTAACGTCATGTAAAAGACAAAGTAGCTAATTATCTACAGGATTTAATTGGTTCACAGTACTACTAGGTGGGAAATCCAGAATAAATGTGGGTGTCACTTGGAGGACCAAAGAGAAGACAAGTAAAAGTACGGGTTGAATAGCAAACATCCTTTTTAAAATAACCCAATCAATTTATAAAGAACTCATTAATTCTGCATTCCTTTTAAGCTTCATTTGTAAATACAGTCTCATTTGGGCATTCATATTTTGATGCTTTCTGGGTAGAATATTAAAAATGCAGCAAAGAGAATGAAACTATGCCATAATCATGTAATTAATAGCTGTTAAGATGCTGTTTGAATTCATCCCATTGTGCCCCTTTAAACCTTTTAGAAAATTTTCATATCAAAAGATGATATCCTATGACCTATGTGTGTGCTGCATAATTTTCAAATATGTGATGTTAGTGTTTAGAAAAACACAAAAAATTTAAAGTATTTACTATTGTATTGTTCGATTCCTGAATGGTGACCACTCATTATCTTTCAGTGGATTCATTTGAAATTGACTACTCTTAAAGACTGATTAATTCTTATAAATTGGAAATTCTCATACTTTGATAGACTGAATTTATTTTTTCCTTAAGAGACAAAACTAATCTTACATCTTTTAAAATTAATTTTTTTAAATGGAGGAAAATGTATGCTCTGAAATAAATCTGACTTTAATGATGTCCCATACATGGACATGATGTTGACTAGATTGGCTACGACATAAATAATAGCAATAAAAATGAACTCACAAAGTAATATTCCATTTTTCTACATTTCTATCTAATTTAATCAAGCCACCTTAAAAATAGTGCCTCTCTACACAGACTGAAGTTCTACTCTCTTTCCTCTGCTTTTTCATTGCTACTGCTGAATAATGAAGGAAATATAAAACGGTTGTAATTTTCCTTAATACTTATTTCTTTACAAGCTCTAACCTAACGTTCTAATGATTTGTGAGAATTTTTAGGGTCTAGTCAGGGTGCAATATAATGCTTATTGGCATCGTGATAGTAAATTAAACACTCAGGTGTTTCGGACTTCTAAAGTGATTAGCCTTCAAGGCGATATAAAGAGGATGTGGTCCAGGAGGGAAGACTGGGCAGGAAGAACCAGAGCTGTAGCATCTTAGTGACTCAGGGCAAAAGGACAACATCAGGATTTCTGAGACAAGTCTCCTTCAGGAGCCAGTGTAGACGGTGCAGCAGAAGCCAGAGGTCTGGAACCACACCAATGACTCATGGCAACAAATAAATCGGAGCGAAAGGGAACGCTCTGTAACACACTGCCGCCACAAAGTGTTTTGGAGGGTTTAGTTTGTTTTTGTTTTGTTTGTTTTGTTTGTTTTGTTTTTTAATTTTTCTTTTGGGAGAGAGTTACAAGGGTGGAGAATGGTGGTGTGGGAATTTAAAAAAGAAGATACACCAACCCACAGTATTGCTGGCAATAGTGGGCCACGTGGCTTCTGTGGGGGTATTTTCATCTTAATCAGCAAGAGGTCTCCACCCGACTCCCTAAATTCCTAATTTCCATCCAAGGTTGCCTCAGGCTACTCTCTGAGCCCTGTGGTAGGTAATCCCAGTGATCTCTGCCAGCCATAGCCAAACCCAGAAACGACTGTTCTTCTAATTTCCATGGCACAGGTCAGCGCCATGCCAACCCCATTCAGCCATCCTCCCTCTATGGCTATAGTCTCATTTCCCAATATCTTGGTAAAAATCAAAACTATAGAAGCTTGTAATTTATCAATCAGATTTATATCAGTAAATTCTCACCCCACAAAACGTCCTCACGATAAACTCAAAGCCAATTGATATTGATCTAAACTGTTCACCTAGATAAGACAAATTGTCCTGGAATCATCCCTCCCTTATAAGATATTCATAACTACCTACGACTAGTTAAAGCCACATTGATCTGGATCATCCTTCTCCTTCTCCGTCTTACTTCTTTTTCTTTCTCATCTCTCCTGCCTTACAAAAACTGTCCCGGCCTTTCTTTTTGACTGCCCAAACACAGTCCTTGCCTTATCTTGTGCCTGCCCTCACCTTCATACAGACATCAATCCACAGAATGGATATGGAAGGACTGTGAAATGAGTAATACTTGGTGTACGAGATGTGAAACTAAAAAGAAATCATAAAAGATTATGATTTGAAAATTTGTTCTAGAGGTGGATCCATTTATTTCTGAAAGAGGTAAGAATTTACATGGCTTAACAGCTCTGAGCACTGGTGGGTTTCCCAAATTACGGAATCTACATAGGGAATATATTTAAATTTTCAAATACAGATTCCCAGAGTCCTGCATCTCATTCTTGCAAATCATAATACATTGTATGTGGTAGTGGGTGTGTTCTATTACATTTTACTTCCAAGGCATGCATAATTTTTTGGTTTTGTTCCACTTTCTCCTTAATAATGGTTTACTTACCCTTATCAAATAAGCTTTCCTTTAATTTCACAAGAAAAATAAGTATAAAAGAGTTATTATATTACTGTCATAATCTAGAAATTTCTACCATGTCCTTCCTCTTCTGTGGTATTAAATCTGAATCCTTGGGGAACACACATGGCAGTTGGATGGCGTCCTGGGAAGCCCTGTTTTCTGTAAGAAGAAGAAGTCAACAAGGCAGCTTTTGTACAGTGCTACTGTACTCTGTGTACAGTTAAACCACAATAGAAAAAAACAAGAATTTCCAAGCAAACCTGACGAAAGTTGATCTCTTTATGTAATAACAACTGGTGAATTTGACAAGCCTTTTAAAATAATTTATTTATTTTTCAAAATTTCTCCTTTTATTCAAAATAGATTCTCCTTTTATTTAAAATAGATTCTTTTCTCATATAGTGTATAATATATGAGAATATTCGATCATAGTATATATAGTACATACTGATTACATTTTTTTTTTGGTAAGGTCTTGTTACTGAAATCTACAAAACAGGATTTATTTATTTTTATTAATCAATTATTTATTTGCATCCCAGATACTGCCCCCCACCCCCTGCTGACCCCACCTCTCAAAGTTCTCCCCCCATCCTCCATCCTCTTCTCTGAGAGGGCAACCTCCCAGGCAAAGCAGGATTTAAAGTAGATACAGAAATGAATCAAATCAGCTCTTCAGAGGTGGTTTTTTTGTTTTTTAAGAAAACATGGTGTATCTGATGTTTTAGTTTCTTCTGGGCCTGGAGAAATGGTTCAATAGTTAAGAGCTGCCCTTTCAGAGGATCTGAGCTCGATTCCCAGCACCTATATGCCAGCTTATAACTGTCTGTGACTCTGGTTCCAGTGGACCAGATACCCTCACACAGTCATGTGTGCTGGCAAAACACTAATTAATGCACATAAAATAAAAATAAATAAATCACTTTAAAAAAAAGATTCCTGGGGGAAAAAAACCCTCAAGTGTACTTAGATTAAGTGTCAACACCACAATCTTCCCAGGTGAAGACTGGACTTCTGAAGGTTAAAGTGGTAGTGGGAGAGCTCACGTTTTGGCCATCGTAAATCCTGTTTGGCACGAGGGCAGGTATGTGAGACAGATGAAGTGACTACTTCAGGGCCCAGCTGCTTTCTGTTGCTATTTTCTTCCTCTGAAGTAGCTTTTACATGGCCCTGCAACCTAGGGCATTTTGTAGCTCCACGTTTTGAGAGGGGCAGCTGCAGTAGGAGCTGGACATGCTCTGCGTAAGAGCTGATCGGGGAGGAAAGTGTTGGAGCACAGAGTTTCTCACTGCCCTGTTAGAATGTGCATCAACATCTCTCCCTTCCTTTCAAATACAACCGCGAAAACGGAAGACCCCTGGGGAGAACAAACATACGATTATTTTGCAGTACTCTTCCAACCCAAGAGGAGATTGAAAGTCTTTCCGCCTTCCCTCGGGAGAAGCTGAGCCTGCGCCTTCTGTTGGGAAGTGGAGCTTTTGGAGAAGTGTATGAGGGCACAGCTGTAGACATCCTAGGACGGGGAAGTGGAGAAATCAAGGTGGCCGTGAAGGTAACGTGGATCTCCGAACCCTGTCACGCTATGGCTGCATAAACACTCAGAGCTACTGGTTGAAAAGAGGCCTTCTAGCACAGCTAGCAGGATGTGTGGTGTGCTTCGTGGCAGAATCTCTATAAAATTACTAATAAAGAAATGAGAAGAGTTGAAGGTGATAACTAGTTAGTGGCAATGGTTCATCCATTACCCAACAGACATATAAATCCAAACATCACATTGTATAGCTAAATTATATACAAATAGTATGTCGATTAAGAAATATAATAAATCTGGGGCTGGAGAGAGGGATCGGTGGTTGAGAGTACTTGCTGCTCTTACAGATGGCTTGGGTTTTGTTCTCAGAACTTACACAGTGGTTTCAGCAATCCATCTCCAGGTCCAGGGGATCCCAACACCCTCCAATGGCACCAGGCACACATGTGATCAGGCACACGTGTGGTACATATACATACAAGCAGACAAAACACTCACACACATAAAGTAAGTGAACATTTAAAAAAAATAAGGCAAAATCTGTTACTAGATACAAAAGCTAGTTTCCCCATTTTTTTTTCTCCATTTCTTACTCCGGCTTTTAAAAAGGAGTAGCTATTCAGGCTTTATGATTCTAAGGCTATTACTTAGGTGACACCTGGCAGAGTTTAATTTCCCATTAATTCTTATTTCAGAATGCTCAAGTTTTAGAGTCCTTGCCTAGTACTTCAAAAGCACTGAGTTCGGGCCCCAGCACTGCATAAAACAAGGTGCACTATGTATGCCTGAATTCCCAACAATACAGAGGAATATACTTCACATGAATTAGAACTGTGCAATATACTCTTTATTTTTTTTTTTATTAACTTGAGTATTTCTTATATACATTTCGAGTGTTATTCCCTTTCCCGGTTTCCGGGCAAACATACCCCTCCCCCCTCCCCTTCCTTATGGGTGTTCCCCTCCCAACCCTCCCCCCATTGCCGCCCTCCCCCCATAGACTAGTTCACTGGGGGTTCAGTCTTAGCAGGACCCAGGGCTTCCCCTTCCACTGGTGCTCTTACTAGGATATTCATTGCTACCTATGGGGTCAGAGTCCAGGGTCAGTCCATGTATAGTCTTTAGGTAGTGGCTTAGTCCCTGGAAGCTCTGGTTGCTTGGCATTGTTGTACTTTTGGGGTCTCGAGTCCCTTCAAGCTCTTCCAGTTCTTTCTCTGATTCCTTCAATAGGGGACCTATTCTCAGTTCAGTGGTTTGCTGCTGGCATTCGCCTCTATATTTGCTGTATTCTGGCTGTGTCTCTCAGGAGCGATCTACATCCGGCTCCTGTCAGTCTGCACTTCTTTGCTTCATCCATCTTGTCTAATTGGGTGGCTGTATATGTATGGGCCACATGTGGGGCAGGCTCTGAATGGGTGTTCCTTCAGTCTCTGTTTTAATCTTTGCCTCTCTATTCCCTGCCAAGGGTATTCTTTTTCCTCATTTAAAGAAGGAGTGAAGCATTCACATTTTGATCATCCGTCTTGAGTTTCGTTTGTTCTAGGGATCTAGGGTAATTCAAGCATTTGGGCTAATAGCCACTTATCAATGAGTGCATACCATGTATGTCTTTCTGTGATTGGGTTACCTCACTCAGGATGATATTTTCCAGTTCCAACCATTTGCCTACGAATTTCATAAACTCGTTGTTTTTGATAGCTGAGTAATATTCCATTGTGTAGATGTACCACATTTTCTGTATCCATTCCTCTATTGAAGGGCATCTGGGTTCTTTCCATTTTCTGGCTATTATAAATAAGGCTGCGATGAACATAGTGGAGCACGTGTCTCTTTTATATGTTGAGGCATCTTTTGGGTATATGCCCAAGAGAGGTATAGCTGGATCCTCAGGCAGTTCAATGTCCAATTTTCTGAGGAACCTCCAGACTGATTTCCAGAATGGTTTTACCAGTCTGCAATCCCACCAACAATGGAGGAGTGTTCCTCTTTCTCCACATCCTCGCCAGCATCTGCTGTCACCTGAGTTTTTGATCTTAGCCAATCGCACTGGTGTGAGGTGAAATCTCAGGGTTGTTTTGATTTGCATTTCCCTTATGACTAAAGATGTTGAACATTTCTTTAGGTGTTTCTCAGCCATTAGGCATTCCTCAGCTGTGAATTCTTTGTTTAGCTCTGAACCCCATTTTTTAATAGGGTTATTTGTTTCCCAGCGGTCTAACTTCTTGAGTTCTTTGTATATTTTGGATATAAGGCCTCTATCTGTTGTAGGATTGGTAAAGATCTTTTCCCAATCTGTTGGTTGCCGTTTTGTCCTAACCACAGTGTCCTTTGCCTTACAGAAGCTTTGCAGTTTTATGAGATCCCATTTGTCGATTCTTGATCTTAGAGCATAAGCCATTGGTGTTTTGTTCAGGAAATTTTTTCCAGTGCCCATGTGTTCCAGATGCTTCCCTAGTTTTTCTTCTATTAGTTTGAGTGTGTCTGGTTTGATGTGGAGGTCCTTGATCCACTTGGACTTAAGCTTTGTACAGGGTGATAAGCATGGATCGATCTGCATTCTTCTACATGTTGCCCTCCAGTTGAACCAGCACCATTTGCTGATAATGCTATCTTTTTTCCATTTGATGGTTTTGGCTCCTTTGTCAAAAATCAAGTGACCATAGGTGTGTGGGTTCATTTCTGGGTCTTCAATTCTATTCCATTGGTCTATCTGTCTGTCTCTGTACCAATACCATGCAGTTTTTATCACTATTGCTCTGTAATACTGCTTGAGTTCAGGGATAGTGATTCCCCCTGAAGTCCTTTTATTGTTGAGGATAGCTTTAGCTATCCTGGGTTTTTTGTTATTCCAGATGAATTTGCAAATTGTTCTGTCTAACTCTTTGAAGAATTGGATTGGTATTTTGATGGGGATTGCATTGAATCTGTAGATTGCTTTTGGTAAAATGGCCATTTTTACTATATTAATCCTGCCAATCCATGAGCATGGGAGATCTTTCCATCTTCTGAGGTCTTCTTCAATTTCTTTCCTCAGTGTCTTGAAGTTCTTATTGTACAGATCTTTTACTTGCTTGGTTAAAGTCACACCGAGGTACTTTATATTATTTGGGTCTATTATGAAGGGTGTCGTTTCCCTAATTTCTTTCTCGGCTTGTTTCTCTTTTGTATAGAGGAAGGCAACTGATTTATTTGAGTTAATTTTATACCCAGCCACTTTGCTGAAGTTGTTTATCAGCTTTAGTAGTTCTCTGGTGGAACTTTTGGGATCACTTAAATATACTATCATGTCATCTGCAAATAGTGATATTTTGACCTCTTCTTTTCCGATCTGTATCCCTTTGATCTCCTTTTGTTGTCTGATTGCTCTGGCTAGAACTTCAAGAACTATATTGAATAAGTAGGGAGAGAGTGGGCAGCCTTGTCTAGTCCCTGATTTTAGTGGGATTGCTTCAAGTTTCTCTCCATTTAGTTTAATGTTAGCAACTGGTTTGCTGTATATGGCTTTTACTATGTTTAGGTATGGTCCTTGAATTCCTATTCTTTCCAGGACTTTTATCATGAAGGGGTGTTGAATTTTGTCAAATGCTTTCTCAGCATCTAATGAAATGATCATGTGGTTCTGTTCTTTCAGGTTGTTTATATAATGGATCACGTTGATGGTTTTCCGTATATTAAACCATCCCTGCATGCCTGGGATGAAGCCTACTTGATCATGATGGATGATTGTTTTGATGTGCTCTTGAATTCGGTTTGCCAGAATTTTATTGAGTATTTTAGCGTCGATATTCATAAGGGAAATTGGTCTGAAGTTCTCTTTCTTTGTTGTGTCTTTGTGTGGTTTAGGTATAAGAGTAATTGTGGCTTCGTAGAAGGAATTCGGTAGGGCTCCATCTGTTTCAATTTTGTGGAATAGTTTGGATAATATTGGTATGAGGTCTTCTATGAAGGTTTGATAGAATTCTGCACTAAACCCGTCTGGACCTGGGCTCTTTTTGGTTGGGAGACCTTTAATGACTGCTTCTATTTCCTTAGGAGTTATGGGGTTGTTTAACTGGTTTATCTGTTCCTGATTTAACTTCGATACCTGGTATCTGTCTAGGAAATTGTCCATTTCCTGAAGATTTTCAAATTTTGTTGAATATAGGTTTTTATAGTAAGATCTGATGATTTTTTGAATTTCCTCCGAATCTGTAGTTATGTCTCCCTTTTCATTTCTGATTTTGTTAATTTGGACACACTCTCTGTGTCCTCTCGTTAGTCTGGCTAAGGGTTTATCTATCTTATTGATTTTCTCAAAGAACCAACTTTTGGTTCTGTTGATTCTTTCTATGGTCCTTTTTGTTTCTACTTGGTTGATTTCAGCTCTGAGTTTGATTATTTCCTGCCTTCTACTCCTCCTGGGTGTATTTGCTTCTTTTTGTTCTAGAGCTTTTAGGTGTGCTGTCAAGCTGCTGACATATGCTCTTTCCTGTTTCTTTCTGCAGGCACTCAGCGCTATGAGTTTTCCTCTTAGCACAGCTTTCATTGTGTCCCATAAGTTTGAGTATGTTGTATCTTCATTTTCATTAAATTCTAAAAAGTTTTTAATTTCTTTCTTTATTTCTTCCTTGACCAGGTTATCATTGAGTAGAGCATTGTTCAATTTCCACGTATATGTGGGCATTCTTCTCTTATTGTTATTGAAGACCAGTTTTAGGCCGTGGTGGTCCGATAGCACGCATGGGATTATTTCTATCTTTCTGTACCTGTTGAGGCCCGTTTTTTGACCAATTATATGGTCAATTTTGGAGAAAGTACCATGAGGAGCTGAGAAGAAGGTATATCCTTTTGCTTTAGGATAGAATGTTCTATAAATATCCGTTAAGTCCATTTGGCTCATGACTTCTCTTAGTCTGTCTACATCACTGTTTAATTTCTGTTTCCATGATCTGTCCATTGATGAGAGTGGGGTGTTGAAATCTCCCACTATTATTGTGTGAGGTGCAATGTGTGTTTTGAGCTTTAGTAAGGTTTCTTTTACGTATGTAGGTGCCCTTTTATTTGGGGCATAGATATTTAGGATTGAGAGTTCATCTTGGTTGATTTTTCCTTTGATGAATATGAAGTGTCCTTCCTTATCTTTTTTGATGACTTTTAGTTGGAAATTGATTTTATTTGATATTAGAATGGCTACTCCAGCTTGCTTCTTCTGACCATTTGCTTGGAAAGTTGTTTTCCAGCCTTTCACTCTGAGGTAGTGTCTGTCTTTGTCTCTGAGGTGTGTTTCCTGTAGGCAGCAGAATGCAGGGTCCTCGTTGCGTATCCAGTTTGTTAATCTATGTCTTTTTATTGGGGAGTTGAGGCCATTGATATTGAGAGATATTAAGGAATAGTGATTATTGCTTCCCGTTATATTCATATTTGGATGTGAGGTTATGTTTGTGTGCTTTCATTCTCTTTGTTTTGTTGCCAAGACGATTAGTTTCTTGCTTCTTCTAGGGTATAGCTTGCCTCCTTATGTTGGGCTTTACCATTTATTATCCTTTGTAGTGCTGGATTTGTAGAAAGATATTGTGTAAATTTGGTTTTGTCATGGAATATCTTGGTTTCTCCATCAATGTTAATTGAGAGTTTTGCTGGATACAGTAACCTGGGCTGGCATTTGTGTTCTCTTAGTGTCTGTATGACATCAGTCCAGGATCTTCTGGCCTTCATAGTTTCTGGCGAGAAGTCTGGTGTGATTCTGATAGGTCTCCCTTTATATGTTACTTGACCTTTTTCCCTTACTGCTTTTAATATTCTTTCTTTATTTTGTGCGTTTGGTGTTTTGACAATTATGTGACGGGAGGTGTTTCTTTTCCCGTCCAATCTATTTGGAGTTCTGTAGGCTTCTTGTATGTCTATGGGTATCTCTTTTTTTAGGTTAGGGAAGTTTTCTTCTATGATTTTGTTGAAGATATTTACTGGTCCTTTGAGCTGGGAGTCTTCACTCTCTTCTATACCTATTATCCTTAGGTTTGATCTTCTCATTGAGTCCTGGATTTCCTGTATGTTTTGGACCAGTAGCTTTTTCTGCTTTACATTATCTTTGACAGTTGAGTCAATGATTTCTATGGAATCTTCTGCTCCTGAGATTCTCTCTTCCATCTCTTGTATTCTGTTGGTGAAGCTTGTATCTACAGCTCCTTGTCTCTTCTTTTGGTTTTCTATATCCAGGGTTGTTTCCATGTGTTCTTTCTTGATTGCTTCTATTTCCATTTTGAATTCCTTCAACTGTTTGATTGTGTTTTCCTGGAATTCTTTCAGGGATTTTTGCGATTCCTCTCTGTAGGCTTTTACTTGTTTATTAATGTTTTCCTGTGCTTCCCTAAGTGTGTTCATGTCTTTCTTGAAGTCCTCCAGCATCATGATCAAATATGATTTTGAAACTAGATCTTGCTTTTCTGGTGTGTTTGGATATTCCATGTTTGTTTTGGTGGGAGAATTGGGCTCCGATGATGGCATGTAGTCTTGGTTTCTGTTGCTTGGGTTCCTGCGCTTGCCTCTCGCCATCAGATTATCTCTAGTGTTACTTTGTTCTGCTGTTTCTGACAGTGGCTAGACTGTCCTATAAGCCTGTGTGTCAGGAGTGCTGTAGACCTGTGTTCCTCTCTTTCAGTCAGTTATGGGGACAGTGTTCTGCTTTCGGGCGTGTGGTTTTTCCTCTGTACAGGTCTTCAGCTGTTCCTGTGGGCCTGTGTCTTGAGTTCACCAGGCAGCTTTCTTGCAGCAGAAAAGTTGGTCTTACCTGTGGTCCCGAGGCTCAGGTTCGCTCGTGGGGTGCTGCCCAGGGGCTCTCTGCAGCGGCAGCAACCAGGAAGACCTGTGCCGCCCCTTCCGGGAGCTTCAGTGCACCAGGGTTCCAGATGGTCTTTGGCTTTTTCCTCTGGCGTCCGAGATGTGTGTGCAGGGAGCAGTCTCTTCTGGTTTCCCAGGCTTGTCCGCCTCTCTGAAGGTTTAGCTCTCCCTCCCACGGGATTTGGGTGCAGAGAACTGTTTATCAGGTCTGTTTCCTTCAGGGTCCGGCGGGGTCCTGCCGCTCCTGGGCCCTCCCCCACGGGAGCCCAGAGGCCTTATACAGTTTCCTCTTGGGCCAGGGATGTGGGCAGGGGTGAGCAGTGTTGGTGGTCTCTTCCGCCCTGCAGTCTCAGGAGTGCCCACCTGACCAGGCGGTTGGGTTTCTCTCACCGGGTCTGGGAGCAGAGAGCTGCTGTGGGCCGGGATCCGCGGGTGGGGGACTTCCCTGTGCAATATACTCTTAAGGAATCAGGTTAGGACTTCTTTACATATGCGTAGCCCAGGGAGTCCACATTTTCATTCATAGATATACTATGTCTTATGAAGACCGATGTTCCCTGAGCAGGTCATTTAGTATTTTGCAAATATGACCACATATTCAAACAGACAAAGGTAATGTTTTCTGAAAAACTTTCCTATCATTTTCTAAAGATTAGTGTTCCGTTAACTTTCCTTACAATTTTATGATTAGTTTTATATACACACCCTAATCTATTCTCATGTTTGTGTTAATTTTTCAATAAGTTTTCCTGTCATGCATATATTACCATGTCCTTTAATATGGTATTTTAAAATATCTAAATACATAAAAAACTAATGACATAAAAAAGATATACAAACATTACAATGTAAGGGAATGTGAAAATTAGTGTTATTTTTCAATGCCTAATGATTTCTATAAAATTGGGCCCAAAAACGGTTACCTTAAGTTTACTTGGATATGTTAATAAACTCATTTGTCTTACAGTCTTATTGAGTTAAAAGGTTGTGTGAGCTGGGGCTTTAAAGTTTTATTTCAGTATGTTCAATCCACATAAGTCTGGGGAAGACACAAATCCATAGATCCAGAGATGATCTGAAACAATGAATGGATCCAAAGACGAGCTGTAACAATGTGGCCCACTCACCCTGTGTCCCACATCGTGTTGTTTTTCATGATGTTATTTTTGGCAAGTATTTCTCATAGCAATGTAATATGATGACTGAGAGTATGATTTTAGAGTTGATAGAATTGGTTTCCAGAATCATATGCTCAAATTTCTAATTTCTTTCCTTTACGATACATTACTTACACTTGACTACCTACTCAGTTGCTTGGAGCTCTGCACTGACTTTGACAGATTCCCAACAGATTTCCCTTCGTGTCGCAGTGACTTCCTTCTCTAATCATTGTGGTCAATCGTCTTGTCTAGTCTAGTTTTCCTGCAGTTGGTTCATAGTCTCTGCATAAGTAGGTTTGGTCTTTGCTGCCAGAACTTAACTCGTGCCTATGTCACTCCAGTGTCCTGTGCTTTTCTCCACCACATTGCAGTTCCATTAGCACAGCAAACGATAACTGCTCGCACCCTTGACAATGAGCTTGGGAAAGGAAGATGCATGGGAAGAAGTGAACATGTGGACTTGTGAACTGAGACTTTGAGTAGCAGCAGGTGGTTTTTGTATGCTCATATCGTCCTCCTGAGAAAACTGTGCCTGGGAGGCCCCGTTCTCAGTGAATGAGATTTATAGTTAGATCAGAGCCCAATCTCCAGTCAACAGCAAACCGAGAAGATTTTTAGTTTAAAGACAAGTTGCCTCAGCTGACCTATAAAACTATAAAAGAGTAGCTGTAAATGTTTATTGTTATGAGCCGCTGATATCTGGGGCTCTTTGTTATATAACAAAAACTGAGTTATACTTTTCCTTTACCTTGCTTTCCTATGGAAAAAACGTACCCTTTTGGTTTTAACAACTATAATACTACTATAATTCTCCCTTTTACTGGTCAAGTGCTTTATTGTAACCAGCCGCCTAATGAAATAGCCAGATATTTTAAGCTCACCGCTCACAGCCAAGCCATCCTAGTACATATACAAAGATACCTTAAAATAAATATATTCTGTCCATCACAGTGATACACTGAATGTTATAAAGCATCTGTCTTCAACTTCTTGGTCTGCCTTGTAGGTCAATATCTGTTCCTTTGATGTGGCCTTCACAGTCTCCTTTTGGCAATAACTACATTAAATTTAAATGATGACTATAAAATTTGTTTCTTGGGAAAATAGCAATCATCTAGTAATGTTGAAGGATACCTAGACTGTTGGGTTCTATAGGGAGAACAAACTAATACCGCCCCGTGATTTCTTGAAAGGCTTCAAGCTGCAAATACTAAATGATTATCTATTTTTTGTTTAAATGGCTAATATGTGCATTGTAGAAACACACTCTTCCACATAGACACTGTTTTCTCAACCATGCTAAATAGGCTATGTAAGTGTTTAAAAGAAAACAATTGCATACTTCTTTACCTCAAGTAAGATCATTAATAAGACATAAGATGAAAACTGTATCTTAACATTGGGATTTAATCATAGAGATGTCAGTATACCTTGATCTTCTTTTTAATTTTTACTATTTTAATTTAAATTCTCATTATTTTGCTACCATATTTTGATATTTGAATCTTCTCAAGACTGCCAGATTACCTAATACTTGCAGCATTCTTGATAGTTTTCTGCCAAATCACAAAGACTTATCTACCCATTCCAGTCAAATATCATCTGCTATCAAATTTCAACCCTTATTGAAATGGCATTCTGTATTCTACCTAACATATTAGGTATTCCAATTAATGAATTCAAATCTCCCAGATAAACATTAACATTTTACCAAAGGTCTTGGATTTAGCCGCCAATTCTAAACGGTAGTCTATATAATGTTGGCAGAACTGTGGGGGTGCCACACCTTTAATCACAGCACTCGAGAGATAGAGACAGAGGGATTTCTATGAAATTAAAGGCAGCCAAATCTACACTGTAAACATAACTTTTATTCAACTGTCATCAGAAGTCTACCGCTAAATAAGTTTACTCTTTCTAGTTTCTGTACTCTGACTGGCTAGTTCAACTCAGCTGTTGTGTCTCAACTTTTTCTTCAAACATTCAATTTGGCTTCTCACTGAATTGCCCTGCTTGTCCTCACACTAACTGTGGAAATCTGTTCTAATCTGGTTCCTTATCGTTCTCTGGCTCATTCTATCTCACCTGCAACCTATCCCCATAAGATTATCCAGGAAAACCTGCCTCCTCCCTCTCTTTCTCTGCATTGCTTTTTTAAATAGCTTCTCTCCTGTGTAGTTCTCACAAGAGTTTGGATATGTCTGGTCTCTGACTTACTCTGGCAAATCTTTCTCTGATTTATCACTTATTTGGCCCCTCCGTCTCATGTCACTTTCAAACATGGCTGCTTCGTTCTACAAACTAACCTTACCTACGTTGTTCAGTATTAAAGGTATATACTAAAGGCATGTCTCTATTCCTTCTAGAGTAGCCATGTTGCTGGATTAAAATTTCTTTACAGCGAATAGTGAGTTCCTGTAGAGGCAGGACTTTATAGAAAGACCACGTCCAAACCAACCAACCAACCAAACAAAACAAACAAAGAAAACCCTAAGGGCACAGTGTGACCCTATCAATCTATAGTTATAAGAGTACAAGTTTCTTAATGTTTTATATATCCTAGATCCTGACAAATTGTTCATGAAATATTCATGGTTCACTTAAAGCTTCACTTTAAGATTAAAAATTTTTAAATCTCTAAATTGTATGAAGTCTTTCTGAAGAGACCCTGATTCATTCTGAGAGTTCTAAACCTCACAAAGTTATTTTAACTTTTGATTCAGTCCTTTTGGATTTATTACTTTTCATCAAAATCCTGTTGACCTATGGTTGCCATTCTTCTAGAATCAACCACCAAAGACTGCAAAGCCAACTGGATGGTTTCTAGCAATGTAGAATTGATAATACAGTTCCAGAGCACACAGCTATGCTATGTATCTCTCTAGATTTAGAGAGTTGAAATATGTGCTAAATGGAAGAAAAATTGAAAAGGAAATGATCACACCATTTTTTGTTTGATTCTAATTTAGATGTCCTTTCTGAGCATAGATTAAACTGACAAAAGCTACATTTTATGCAAGGAGGAAACAGTCTGAAAGCCAAATTTACATGCAGATAGCTGCTTTTAAAAATGCCTATCAAATTTGAAAATTCTAAATTCATAGCATGATGCCATCATGGAGGTTTGGTTATTCAGACTGCCTGCTAGACACTCAATAAATATATGACAACAATTGATTAAACTGCAGATGCAGTTTAGTGATTAAGTACCACACACCTATAATGCTGTATCTGTGACAAACAGCTGTTCACTTTATCAAAATAAAAAATCACCGGATTTAGCATTAATGTGGTGGCTACAAAATATTTGCCCTTTGGGAGAACTTGACATAATGATTTTAATGTAGAAATGGAGTCTGACTTGCACTCAGAAATCTAAATGTTCCATGTTCCTCTGATATCCACAAATGAAAAGAAAATAGTTTTAAATAACACTAGACACAGATGTTACACTTAGTGATGACATTAAAGCAAGTTCAAATAGTCCAATTGTGCAGCTTCCTAGGCAAGTTTAATAGTTAAAAGAGCTTTGTGTGTCTATCATATGAAACAAGATAAAATTATTTCAATGCAGGCAGACAAGAAATAATAGCAAGCTTTAGTAGGTTTCTTCATCAAAAAAGGTAGCCGATCTGAATCTCTCCCATTCCAAGCTTTTGGAGTTGGGCAAAATACTTCCTGACTCCTAAGTATTATCAGATTCCTATTTTCTATATGTATTTAGAAGTTGTCATTCTCAATCAACATCGCACAGAAAGTGATAGCTCACAATCCTGTTGAGGAGAAAAGTTCAAGATGTAAAGCATTAAGACAGAATGAAAAGAAAATGAAAGCAATGGAAAAAGAAAATGGAAAGCAAGGAGAAAAATAAGTGAAGAGAAGAAAGAAAATCATAGGGAAGGAGAGAAGAGAAAGCAAGGAGACAAGGGAAAGGGAAGGAAAGAAGGAACAGGAAGAGGGGGAGGAAGAAGATAAAATGTGGGAAAAGGGAGGGGAAGGGGACAGAGAATAGGGAAAGGGAAGAGGAGAGTAGAGAAGGGAAGGGAAGAGAAGAAGAGAGAAGTGGAGGGAATGGGAAAGGAAGAGAAGGGAGGGGAGGGGAGAAAAGAGAGGGGAGAGGAGGACAGGAGAGGGGAGAAGAGGAGAGGGAAAGGGAAGCGAAGGGAAGTGAGGGGAAGCAAAAGGAAGGGGAGCACAGGGGAGGACAAGGGAAGGCAAGTAAGGGACAACAAAGGGAGGGGAGGAGAGAGGAGGTGAGGAAAGGGAAAAGAAGGGAGAAGGAAAGCTTTTTATTCAACTGGATTAAATCAATATCTTGAAAAGATAATTTGTAAAGATTGACTTTCATCTATTAATAGCATCTATAGATTACATAAATTTTATACATGGTAGAAGTTATTTTATAATTTATGAAATCTATCTCACCTTCCCAATGTTGCCATGTTATGGTAAATACACTAAAATCAAAGGACTCTCAGCAAAATTTTGAATTATATACATATACACAGGCAAACATGTGCTAATGTAAACTCCAAGCAGAGAACAGTTTAAAAATAAACAACGATGTATACTGTAAAACGGTATATAAACAGCCTCTTAGAATTCAGTTAAAACCACTTTTCTTGGGAAGAGACATGTTAATGTAACTAAAAAACATTAGCAAAACTTCACTCTCCACAATGGGCTAGAAAGAGATCAGGCAGATATGAGAAAAGGATCAGTAAGGGGCAGAGAAACGAGCAAGGGAAAAGCAGCCTGAGAGATTCAACACAATGTCCTGGAGTGAAAAAGCAGTTGTGTTGAAGGACAAAAAAATAAAGTCTTAAGATACACATTGAGGCAAAAAAAATATTGACAGAAAATAATCATCCAAATTCCAAAGTGAAAGCCCAGAGAAGATGAGCTAGCAGAGTAAACTTATGCATGAAAATGTGAGAACTGTGAAAGAAACTATATGTCTGATATAAAATATAGTGATTTGTGAGGCATTAAGCTGGATCAAAAAGTAACTCAATGTGTAATTAGAATAGCAGTAACATTTAAGATTGTAGATCGGTAACATAATGCCGTTCCAAGTCTAACATGAAATTCAAGATCATCGATGTATTTTAGCTCATTAGGGACCTGACATTACACAACAGTAAGATAACCTGGTTGCCAGGGTAGCAGACTTTTCTCATTCAGTTACTATGGCTGTTTAGAACACATCAGGTTCTGATAAAGTTTGTCTGCATATTGTAGCTCTTATCTGGAGAAGGGCTCATGGAAATAATTCGTAGCAGACCCAGGGAACTGACTATGCACTCTGTGTGGTACAGGCTGACAATGCCTAAATTTTGAACACATGTCTCATCTGTGGAAGCATATTACTGCTCAGACTGCAAAATATGAGATGTGATCCACTGTTTCTGGGAACATGGTTCAGGACTATTTCTGAATAAAATGTAAGCAAGGTGTTTCTATAGACAAGGCAGGACATTCACTCTTCTCTGGTAATCCAATCCTTCTGCAAGACACAATGAGTGCCCCATGAAAAATCATATTTTCAGGTGCAAAAAAAAAACCTCAATAGGCCATTGTAATGACTAGAAGAAGGTAAGATGTCTGCTGGTAGGAATAAATACCTGCCCACATTAGATTCAGATAAATGTTGGAGGCTTCAAAGAGACAAATAAAGCATTGATTTTTTTTTCCTTTCCATTCTCCTGAGATCAAAGAATTCAAACACTGAAAAAAGGAAAACAATGAAGGGCCCCAGTTCCGGCTTGTTATCAGTAATATAACGACTATAAATTTGGTATTCAGTATTATAAAGATCTACTTTCCATAAAAAGTGAGAAATAACTAAACACGTGCACAAACCACAAGGCACAGAGAAAAGTAAGTGATTTTGGAAATCACTATATTGAACTATATTTCAATCAGGACAAATGTAACATAACAAACATGTAAGAAGTGGGAAAGGCATGGGTTTGAGAAAATGTCTATACTAGAAAGTGAGATCCTTTCAAGCAGCTAAGATTCTACTATAGAAACAAATGGATACCCAACCAATGGCCATAAAATAATGGCAAACATTAGTAAGAAGAAGAATGTAATGATTAAAAATGAAATAGAAAATAGAGGTACACTTAAGAAAAGTATGGGTATTCTGTTAGTCAATCAAGACTACAAAAAATAAAAAATAAAAACTACCTAATTTCTACTCAACTATCCAGAAAGAACTGCTAACATTCTGAATGAAGAATGACATATTTCATTACTTACCCAAAATAATTTGGACAATGAATGTAATTTTTTAAATCACTATATACTAATATGTTCAAAGGTTAAAATAAAATAATTAAAAGCTTTAGTATAAGAAATAAATCTCATTAAAATAGAAAATTTGACCTAAACTGTATTTCTTTTTTATAGTTCTTTTGTTGTTGGTTATTTTATTTATTTACATTTCAAATGTTATCCCCCTTCCAAGTTTCCCCTCCACAAACTTCCTATACCCTACTCCTTCCTCCTGCTTCAATGAAGGTACTCCCCCACCTACCCACTCTCTTGCCTCACTGTACTAGCATTCCCCTACACTGGGTCATCAAGCCTCTATGAGACCAATGGGCTCTCCTCCCACTGATGCCAGATAAGGCAAGCCTCTGCTACATTTGCAGCTGGAACCATGGGTCCCTCCGTGTGTACTCTTTGGTTGGTGATTTAATTCCTGGGAGCTTTGGGGTGTCTAGTTGGTTGATATTGTTGTTCTTCATATGGGATTATCTATGTAGTCCAACACATGTTCCTCTATGGTCATATCAGCCTTATTTATAATGGCCAGAACCTGGAAACAACGCGGATGTCCCTCAACAGAGGAATGGATGCAGAAAATGTGGAACATTTATACAGTGGGTACATATATACTACTCAGTGAGTAAAACAAGGACATCAAAGATTTTGCAGGAAAATAGGTGGAATTAGAAAATATCATCCTGAGTAAAGTAACCCAGTTACAAAAGAACACACATGGTATGTACTCACTGATAAGTGGATATTGGGGGGGGGGAGAGGTAGAATACCCAAGATACAATTCACAGACCATATGAAACTCAAGAATGAGGAAGACCAAAGTGTGAATGCTTCAGTCCTACTCAGAAGTGGGAAGAAAATAATAATTATGGAAGGTAGAGGGAGGAAGGGATCTAGGCGGGAGAGAGGAGGGGGAGGAAAAGAGGGAGGCAGGATCCGGTGTGGGAGGAAATGGGGAAATACAGAGGGTCAGGAAATTAAATGGCGGTGTCTAGTAGTGGGGGGCTAGGGAACTGGGGATGTCCACTAGAAAAACCCAGATAACAGGGTTCTCTGGGCCCAACGGGGATAACATTAGCCTAAATACCCAACGAAGTGGAGACAGAAGCTATAGAGACCATATCCAGTGGATAGGCATGATTCCCAGTTGAGGGATGGGGCCACTCACCCATCTCAAAAATATTAAACCAGAATTGCTCCTGTCAAAAGGAATAGCAGGGTCAAAGAGTAGAGACGAGACTGACAGAAAGGCCATCCAGAGACTGCTCCACCTAGAGATCTATCCCATAGGCTGACACCAAACCCAAATACGATTGCTGATGTCAAGAAAGTTCTTGATGACAGGAACCTGGTATAGCTGTCCCCTCACAGGCTATGCCAGATTCTGACTAACACAGATATTGATGCAAGCAGCCTACCACTGGACTGAATGTGGGGTCCCCTGTGGAGGAGCTGGGGGAAGGACTGAAGGAGCTGAGCTGCATTTCTAACTTCAGAAATGAAATTATAGTTTGCAAACAATCTTTTCAGAATCATCCCATTAAAACATAATCTAAAATTGCCATAGCCTTATGAGCACATTGATCAGAAGCATTGTCAGGCTTCATGTTAAATTACATGTTGTCCTGCATAGTGGTTTATTGCTGTGAAGAGACCCCTATAAAGGAAAGCATCAAATTAGAGCTGGCTTACAGTTTCAGAGTTCAGTTCATTATCATCGTGGTGAGAAGCATGGTAGCTTCCAGGCAGACACTGTGCTGCAGAAGGAGCTGAGGGTTCTACGTCTTGATCTGTAGGCAGCTGAGGAGATTGCCACATTAGGGGTAGCTTGAACATATGACAGCTCAAAACCTGCCTCCACAGTGATACACGTCATTCAACAAGGCCACACCTACTGCAACAAGGCTACACCTCCTAACAGGGCCACTCCCTATGGACCACACATTTAAACCCATGAGTCTCCAGGAGCCATTCCTCTTCAAACCATCACTCATGTACTTCAGTACAGCAACAGAGTACTGTATATAAGTTGCAAGTTCATTACTGTGAAGAGGCACCATGACAATGGCAATGATTATAAAACAAAACATTTAATTGGGGCTGGCTTACAATCTCAGAGGTGCAGTGCTGGAAATATGGCCGTGTGCATGCAGACATGGTGCTGGATAAGTAGCTGGGAGTTCTCCATCTTGATTGGCAGGGTACAGAAGGGGACTGTCTCACTGAATATATCTTGAGTATAGGAGACCTCAAAACCCACTCCAGCATCAGACCAAGCATTCAAATACATGAGTATATGGGGGACATATCTATTAAACAATAAATTTTCACTCTCTGGCCCCCATTGGCTTATATCCATAACATAAAGCAAATGCATTTAGTCAAACTTCAATAAATCCATAGTCTATAACACTCTCATACTTCTTTAATAGTATTAAGTCCAAAGTCTCTTCTGAAATGCATGAAATTTCTTAAATGTAACCCACTATAAAATAATAATAATAATAATAGTCGTCATCATCATCATCATATCACATGCTTCCAACATACTATAGAACAGGGTATGCATTACCATTCCAAAATGTATGGAAGGGAGCATAGTCAGGAAAGAGTAGCATAGTGAGGAAATACTGGACCAGACCAAATCAAGACAAAACTAGCTGGGCAAACTTCAAACTGCATCTCCATATCTGATGTCAAAATTCTCTTCAGGTCTCTAACACCTTTCCGCATTGTTGGCTGCAGCACATTTTTTTTTCTCTTAGGCTGATTTCATTTCCTGTTAGCAGCTTTCCTTTGCAGAAACACCAAGGCTCTGGCATGTCTAACCTCTTGTGGTCTCCAAAGCAACCCAGGCTTTACCTCAACAGTTCCACACAATGACCTTTATAGGTTTCCATGCAAAGACACCTCTGCTCCATGCCTGGCCTCAACAACTTTTTTAGTTGAGGAAGGAGATTCTATAACTCCTTTCATCTAACCTTGACGCTAAGGCCAGAACCATGTGACTGAAATACCAAGTTCTTCTTTGCTAGAGCAGATACATGACCCCCTTGCTCAATTACATTCCACAAGATTTCTATTTTCAATTGTTTCCTTTACTGCCTAAGTTTGACAGACCTGAAACTTGATCTGCAGAACAGGTTGACCTTGAACTCAGAGATTCTCCTACCTCTGCCTGTGGAATGCTAGAATCAATGGTATGAACCACCGTACCTGGACCTAAAATGTTCTTTATTTTGCTTTCGGCAGTTGGAAGCTTAGCTAGTTGGGATCTTGCCCTGAGCTCACCACTCCCTTTATGACATTTAGCATCTTTTTTTTTCATTTAATATGTTTATTTCCTGGAACAGAGGATTTAGCTCCATTCTTCCTGTGGCCCCTTGCTATAGACTTTTTATAAGTATGGCCATTAATAACCACAGGACAGTCTACACTAGGATAATCAATGCAATTAATACAAAACGCTTCAATATAGCATCAGGCAGATTTCTTGGACAAGGGTGTAAAGCACATACATTCTCTGCCAAAGTATCCCAAGAACAATCTTTAGACAATATACTCAAATTCTTTTCCTTTGAAGCCTCTGGAAGCAGGCCCCCATAGCTCAAATCACCCTCACTTCCTCCCATACTCACACTAGTATTATGTCTCATTAAGCAGCTCTGGATTCATTCTACTGCTTTCTTAACACAAAATACCAAAGGTCAGATTCCTCCAAATAAAAATAGGGTCCAATCACAGCAATAACCAGTCCCTGGTATCCATTTCCATTTTACCTGGAGCTCCATTGCTGGGGAATATCATGACCATGACAGCTTCCATAAAAGAAAGCATTTAACTGAGGCTGGCTTATAGTTAGGAATGTATTACCATCATAGCAGGACACATGGTGGTGTGCATGCAGACATGGTGCTGGAAAAGTACATGAAAGAGTTCTCCATCTTGATTGGCAGGGAGCAGAAGAGAACTACGTCATTGGACATAGCTAGAACATAGGAGACCTCAAAAACCCACTCCACCATGATGCACTTCCTCCAACAAGGCCACACCTACTGGAAAGGCCACACCTCCTAATAGTGCCACTCCCTATTAGCAATGCATTCAAACATAGAAGTCTATGAAGCTTATACCTAATCAAACCATCATACCTAGCTATAATGCAATATTTTGTTTTTATATTTACTATTATATAGGATATATTAGAATTAACTCCACATGTTGACTCCTTTTATCTTTTCCCTTACCAGGTAACTTCCAATGCCATGTCCACTCCTACCACTATCTGATTCCTAAATCTGAGGCAACCATATGAAGAGATTTAAGGTGTTATCTAAGTAATAAGTCTGTGGTGAATTGAATGAGAATGGACCTCATAGATTCACATATTTGAACACTTGGTCCCAACTTGGTAGAACTATTTGAGAATTAGTAGTTGTGGGCTTATTGGAAGTATGTGACTGGGAGCAATCTTGGTGGTTTCAAAACCTTTTAAGATTCTCAGAGTTTTCTCTCTGCTTCATGGTTGTGGAACAAGATGGGAACTTTCAGCTAATCCTTCCTCTACCCTTGAAGCCTTTGAAATTGTTAGCCAAATTATATTATTCTTGTATATATTTCCTTAGTTGCTATGTGATCACAGCAATAGAAAAGTAACCAAGACAAAGTTCGAAACGATTGTTGCCATCTCTGTTTGTCTTATGGACATCTATCAGGATACATTAATACTATAGCATTTATGATAAAAAACAAAAGCATAGATCTTTTGGAATGGACAAGATTAAGATTATTAAACACAGTAGTAAAGACTTTGATGTCCAACTTTCTGAGAGCAGGAAGCAGACTTAGAAAATGACTCTAAGTTTTAGAAAGTCATTCACCCAAATCCAAAAAATAGAATAAAAGGGGGATGTATCCTTCAAAATCTATCAAAGCCGGTAGATTAGAGTGGGTAAAATAGCCAATCCCAGAAAGTAAATCAGATGAACTTGCTACACATCTGGAGTAGAAAGTGTCCAGCTGTCATTGTTATGACTTATTTTATAGGGAGAAGCAACTTATTGTCTTGAGTTGTTCCACTTCAGGAACAAATGTTAAAGTGGAATAATGTAATGTCGTTTTTATACAAGTGATCAAATATTTACCTAACATAACCAGAAAGAGTAGGCATGGAGGCTAAGATCAAAAACTTAGGTGACAGCAAATGCTGGCGAGGATGCGGAGAAAGAGGAACACTCCTCCATTGTTGGTGGGATTGCAGACTGGTAAAACCATTCTGGAAATCAGTCTGGAGGATCCTCAGAAAATTGGACATTAAACTACCTGAGGATCCAGCTGTACCGCTCTTGGGCATATACCCAAAAGATGCCTCAACATATAAAAAAGACACCTGCTCCACTGTGTTCATAGCAGCCTTATTTATAATAGCCAGAAGCTGGAAAGAACCCAGATGCCCTTCAACAGAGGAATGGATACAGAAAATGTGGTACATCTACAGAATGGAATATTACTCAGCTATCAAAAACAATGACTTTATGAAATCGTAGGCAAATGGTTGGAACTGGAAAATATCATCCTGAGTGAGCTAACCCAATCACAGAAAGACATACATGGTATGCACTCATTGATAAGTGGCTATTAGCCCAAATGCTTGAATTACTCTAGATGACTAGAACAAATGAAACTCAAGATGGATGATCAAAATGTGAATGCTTCACTCCTTCTTTAAATGAGGAAAAAGAATACCCTTGGCAGGGAATAGAGAGGCAAAGATTAAAACAGAGACTGAAGGAACACCCGTTCAGAGCCTGCCCCACATGTGGCCCATACATATACAGCCACCCAATTAGACAAGATGGATGAAGCAAAGAAGTGCAGACCGACAGGAGCCGGATGTAGATCGCTCCTGAGAGACACAGTCAGAATACAGCAAATACAGAGGCGAATGCCAGCAGCAAACCACTGAGCTGAGAATAGGTCCCCCGTTGAAGGAATCAGAGAAAGAACTGGAAGAGCTTGAAGGGGCTCGAGACCCCATATGTACAACAATGCCAAGCAACCAGAGCTTCCAGGGACTAAGCCACTACCTAAAGACTATACATGGACTGACCCTGGACTCTGACCCCATAGGTAGCAATGAATATCCCAGTAAGAGCACCAGTGGAAGGGGAAGCCCTGGGTCCTGCTAAGACTGAACCCCCAGTGAACTAGACTATGGGGAGAGGGCGGCAATGGGGGGAGGGTTGGGAGGGGAACACCGATAAAGAAGTGGGGGGATTGGGGGGATGTTTGCCCGGAAACCGGGAAAGGGAATAACACTCGAAATGTAAATAAGAAATACTCAAGTTAATAAAAACAAAAGAGTTGGCATGAGGGTAACTTGTTCACACTAATAAAAATGAACTCTTCGTTTACTGAATTCTACAGACCAACAAATCACTGAAACAGAAATAAGAAGAAAGGTATGTGATGATGAGATGTGATGCGATGATGTGTACAGAGAAAGCACATTGGGCTGTACTATTGCACATAGGTCCCAGGAGACTACTCCTCAGCTCTCCTTGGACTCAGTTCAGCCTAGTTCAATGCTGTCCTTAACATCTCTATCACTGGTGTGCTAACTACATGAATCAACACTCTGCTTGTCTCTTTAAGTGCTAATTTCATTTATTCAAATACACGTAGATCTCAGACTTCTTATAACATATAATTGTGTAAAGTTTGATGTGTGATTTGAACGTTATAGGTATAATTTTTCACATTTTATTAATTATTCAAGAATGCCAAACATTGTATTTTGAACATTTTTATTTCACTCCTTGTTATAATTCCCCAGATCTGACTCCCTTTCAGTACACACCCACCTTGTTTCCTCGTTTAAAAAAAAAAAAACCAGCAGTACTAGTTATATGCTATTAGGTATTTGATCATCTACTTAGAGTGAAACAGTTTTCCTCAAGGGTTGTTCTGTGGTAGATATTGAAGAATTTGTATTTAGCATTGTCAAGGTTCCAAATGAAACCTGGACTGTTTGCTGAGATAAAGGTGATGAACTGCAGCTTTGTAACCCTAATATTACTTAGTCGGTTCTGATTATTGTAGAAAGAAACAAAGATATTGGTCTGTGTTAAAGGCTTCACTCACAACTGTAGGATCGAAACTAAAGAGTACCATTCACTCATCTTATAGTCTGGTAATACATCTTGACTGTAAGAAGAACTTTAAAAATCATTTATAGTCACTGAAAAAATGTCTCTGTTACAAGCACTTGATGAACCTGCATAGAACCTGAGACTCAGTTTCCAGCACCTACATAGTGGCTCACCACCACCTGTAACTCAAGCTTCAGAAGATCTTGTACCTTCTGACCTCAGTGGGTACCTGGCACATACGTGGTGCACATACATAAATGCAGGAATAATAATCACACATATAAAATAAAACAAATCTAGAGGCAGTTCCTATGTTTTATCTGCTAATTTCATTTTCTATGTACCTTTAAATAACGAGAAAATGTGAGTTATATGCAAAACATTGAAGTAATGTAAGAATTCTGTAATATTAAAACACATCAATAATAATCCATTTATATGATGTAAGATTGTTCTTTTAAAATAATGTAAAATTGTCATAAAATATTACATGATAGAAATCAGACTCACAAAGGAAATGATACTATCAATTTGCTAGAATATATAGAAGTTTAATGGAGCAAAAGGAATATTATGTATGGAACAGCACTTCAAGATGATCTTTACCATGTCTATCTAATTACAAGGGACCATGATTTCTGCTTTATCTTTTTATAGCTAATGTACTTTAAGTCCAGTTCATTATTGTGACAGACATGACAAATTTTATTTTTAAAATGTATTTACTAATTTCTATGAGTAAGACCAATTAGAAAAAACATATTCTGTATACCAAATATTTTTCCTGCCACAAATAGATATTAGCTCAGCTACAAATTAACCAATTATTTTTCATCTTATTAAAGCAATTTGAATAGGGAGATCATCATTAAAAGAGTGGATTACTCGAAAAAATTGAACATTTGTTTCAGTTACATCCAGTTAGAAATGACAACCTTCTCCTGGTTTTGTTTTTGTTTTAGTTAAAGAGCTAGGTAAAGTAGCACATACCTATAGTTCAGACAATCTAGAAGACATGGCTTGAGGATTACATGAGCCCTGGAATTAGATATCAACCAAGGAAATATAGTGGGACTTTCTCCAGAAATACAAAATGCAATTAAAGGAGGGGACAACTTTAATTGAAGAATAAAAGAAAAGGACAAAACTTAACAATATAAAAGAAAGAGAGACAAATTTGTACATGATTGAATACAAACCAGATACAGTTAAAAACTAAAACCTAAGATTAAAAAGCATAGAATAATTTTTTAGAAGTTTCCATTCATGTTAAGAATTTTCCCATACACATCTTTCATGAAGTTGAAAGATTCCATTATTACTTAAAATTTAGTCAGTGCTTTGACATTCCATTCATTTACATAATGCATGCCAGTCAGCCTTTCCCGCAGGTCTTTTCCTTCCCCTCACTTCTATTATCCCCTTCCACACACCTGTCCTTTTCTTAAAGCTGAACTCATGAGTTCTGGTTTAGTAACATATTTTGTTTGATCTGAGCCATGTGTATGAACATTGGGTTGGAAATACCCACTGGAGCCTGGAGAGGTCAGCAGGTTTTATACACCTGAGTCAAAGACCTCTTCTTCCCTTGAATCTAAAATGAAACATATTTCAGAAGTAAATGGTAGGGCCCTACGTACACTCCCCCTTCACTGTCTGGCTATTAATTGGGAAGATTGCAAAAATTCAGAGGAATAGTGCACTCATGTATTATTTCTGAGGTTTTATGATCTCAGTGGCTGCATATTACCCCAAGGATACAATTTTGCCCTACTATCTTTGTATTCTTATACTCTTTGCTTCCCATGTTCTTCAGTAATCCTTATACCTTAGGGGCATGATAGAAATGTCCTGCTTAGGATTGAGCACTCAATCATCATTTATTCCCCACACCAAGAACAGTCAGGACTGCATTTGTCTCAGTTAATTTAAATCCTAGAGTGTTAATTACTCATGGATATAAATATATATTTAGAGAGTGTTTCAACACTATGCTGATTTAGCTGAAAACACAACTAAGGACTTCTTCCAGGTTCTATGAATCCCACTACTATGGAGTTTTGAATGGGCTTACCATGACACACATGAATTCTCTTCTGTGAACCGGGCATCAAATCCAGAATATCAGGTAGTTAGTTCAATAATAACACTATTGCATAAATGGAACCTTCTTTCTAAGTAGGTTGGTGTCAGTATTACTTGTTGTTCTATTGTTATGAAGAGACATGATGACCAAAGCAATTCTAATAAAAGTAAAAAAAAATAGTTGGAAGCTTATTGACTCTTTCAGAGGATTAAATTATTATCATCTTGGCAGGAATGAAAAAGCCATGGCACTAAAGCAGAAGCTGGAAGCCTTACATCCTGACCCACAAGCAACAGACAAAGAGGGAGCAGAGGTCAGGAGGACATTAGAAGCCTAAAGCTCTCCCCACATGGCACACTTCCTCCAACAAGAACGGATCTATTCCAACAAGGCCTTACTTCCTAATCTGTCTCAAACTGAGGAAGAAGCATTCAAACATATGATCCCCTACTGTTTATTATTCTCATTCAAACCAACACAGTGTTACAGTTCTAGACTTCAACATTAGGCCTTTTCTCCTCCAGCACCATGCATAGCATTTTCTACATTATGAAAGCTAGAAAGCAAAGAAGAGCTCAGTTTCAGCTTGCTTTCTCCATATAATTTGGTGAGGGTGGAAGGTGGAAGCAACAATGGTTGGTTGCTTCAACCAAGAATGACAAAAGCCTTTATATGTTCGAATGCTTCTAGGGTCACCATGACTAGAAATCCATAAGAACTCCCCACTCCTGGCACTGCGAGGAGTTTTGTTAATGATCTACAGCTTCAAGGCAGAGCTTTTGTATTCCATGTAGGGAGTCTTACTTCCAACTTTGTTGTTGCTGTTGTTTAACCTAATATTTGAATATAGCTTTTACATATTTTTTTTTGGTTCTTTTTTTTTTTCGGAGCTGGGGACCGAACCCAGGGCCTTGCGCTTCCTAGGTAAGCGCTCTACCACTGAGCTAAATCCCCAGCCTACATATTTTTTTTTAAATTTAGGTGGGGCCTCCTTTCTGGTCCCTCATTTTAAAAATATTAACATCTTGAATTCTGTGATCTTCAAACTTCAGGCTTCTCTGCCAGCCAAAGAAAATATTTTTACCTAATATTTTTTTTAATTCTAGCATTAACTCCATCAAATATTTAGACCTTCTTTATTTTCCTCAATGTACATTGTTTCCCTAATGTTTTCCACTTCATTAGCTTCAATTTGGTAGCATTTGTGTATATGAATAAGAAATGCATCATACTCAACCCAGTTTTCATATCTGTACCCTGGAACTTTAAAAATGAAAATATTTAGTTGAACGTATCTGTGGTGCCTTTGGTGGTTTGAATATAATAGCCTTAATGTCATAGTCTCAAATGCTTGCATGCTTACTTACCAGGGTGTGACAGTACTTGAGAGGGATTACAAGTTGCAGCCTTGCTGGAATAGATATTGCCTAGTTGGATAAAGTTGATCACCGGGACAAACTTTGAGATTTCACAAGCCCAAGACAGGCCAGGGTTTCTCTTTTTCTCTTCCTGCTGCTTGTGAATCCAGATGTAGATCTCTCATCATCTTCTCCAGCATCATGACTGCCTGTACACCACAATGCTTTTCACTATGCTAATGATGCACTAAACTGCTGAAATTGTAAATAATCCCAATTAAATGCTTTTTTTATGAGTTGTTGGGTATGGTGTCGCTTCATAGCAATATAACAATGACTAAGACTGAAACTTGTATTAAGGAGTGGTGCATTTCTGTAATAATCCTGACCCTGATACTTGTTGGCAGAATGTGGACTTTGGAACTTTGGATTAGTAAAGCAGTTGAATACTTTTCAGAATGATGTAAAGGGACATACTAGAGGGAACATGGAAAACCATATTAGAGCAAGTAGTGTATGAACTTCTTAGCCTAACTTAAGAAGTTTCAGAGAAGAACATTCATCAGTGGCTTAGAGACTGTTCGTGTGATACTTTGATGAAGAATATGTTTTGTTTTGTTTTGTTTTTTTTGCCATTGTCCAAAAACTAATCTGCTTGAAGTTAAGTTGACTAGTTTTGAATTATGGGCATTGACAGAGGAGATTTCAAGATAGCCTAGTTTTGACTCCAGAATGAGGTTATTAGTGGTCACTCTTATAAAAATCTACAATAAAAAGGAAAAAGTTGAGTATGAAAAAATATTATAAAATGTACAGTTTGAGAAGAAAAGGGTCACCAGAAAGTTTAATGAAGCAAAAAGTCCAGTGATCCATGTTATAAAATGCGTAAAGAAAACCAGTTATTAAATGAAATAAAGGGAGTGGTAACCTCTGTGAAATTCCACACCCAGTTTAGCATCTAATTTGTGAAAAGAAACTAAAGATAAGCTTAAACCATTAAGGAAACCATCATATAAAGGAAGTTGATAAAGTATATTTGAATGAAGGAGTCAAGTTCCAGCCCAGCAAACCAAAGAACTTGAAAACTTTGGCCATGTGGTCCTGGCTTTAGAGCCAAAAATACAACAAAGAGGTTGTAAAAAGTTTCTGATAGCTAAGGAAAGTCATTGAGGCCCGGAATGTGTCAGGAGTATTCCTGTCTGGAGGTCCAAAGAGATCACTGCATGAAGCTGTGGAAATGGTGTAGGAGATGTCAGAGTTGTATGAACTTCCCCCAAAAGAGCTGATAGCAGGGTATGGAAACAGTAGCCTACTGTGAGGTGTCAGAGTACATGTGGCATTGTTAAAGGAATTGTATCATTCTGGATAAGGTTTGAGTTTCAGAATCCTAAGCCAAGCCCAGTGTCTCTCTCATTTCTTGCTGCCTGTAGACCCAGACACAGAACTCTCAGCTTCTTCTCCAGCACCATGCCTACCTACATACTGCTATACTTCTCACTATGCTGGTAATAAACAAAAGATCTGAAAGTATAAGCAAAGCCCTTATATGCTAACCAGCATTTTATCAAAGTGGTAAACTCAAGGTTGCTTTATCATGTCGATCCAATCACTGCCTAATTTTTTGCAATCTTCCCATTGAAAATTGTGTTCACTCTGTTTATTTATTTTTGTCTAGTCTAATATCTTTTCCACAGCACCAGCATTTCTTCTGAAATTATCTACTCTTGAGTTATATTTATTCGGTTTACTACAAGAAAGTCAAAATACTCTTATGTATGAAAACATCAATGACCTGCTAGAAGAGTATGCAAATATTATTTGCATATCTAAGACAGAATGCAATAGCATAATTTAGGACGAAATTTCATCATTCACATTGGTTTCAATCCCTTTCTGTGCTTCTTGTGCTTTAAGATGGCCTTTTGCTGTAACATTCCTCATACTCTGTTCTTTATGTGTTACTGCCATTTATACTTTGGAACTCATGAATATATCATGAACATTCAGGAGAATAATACAACTCTCACTAGATGTCAACATCCTGATCCTTTCATCTGTATGCTATCTTAATCAAAGGGACTTTATAGGTGTAATTATGTGGAAGATCTTGAGATAGGAAAGTAAACAGGATTATTCTGGTCTATCTGAAGTATTCACAAGGACTGTTTTAGCTAAAGAGAGAAATAGAAGGTTCATAGAAGCAAGAGGTTTTGGTGAGGTGATCATAGTTGAAATAGTGACACAGAAAAAATGTGGGTGATATTTAGAGTTCCCAAAGAAGGGATTTACTTCTAAAGTTTGAAGAACTAACGCATGCCTATCAGCATACTGATTTTAGCTTTGTGCAGCTGATTCACCATGGTTGCCCTTCAGAGCTGTTTCATAATAAACTCCATTGTTTTAAGTCATGGAGGAAAATGAATTAGGTAATAGATATGAGGAAACTAATAAATTAAAATGTTTTCTCTTTACCCATTTTTAAAAATATTTTGCATTTTCCTACCTGAAAGTTACTGCTCCCTTTTACTCAGCTAACATTTCCCTTGCCTTATTATTAGATAATAATTAGACTAATTATTAGTTCTTATGGAAAATTTCTCACATACATGTAGGTGTATCCTACTATGCATCTATATTTTAATATGTGCTTCACTTGATTATATCATGAGCCTTGAGGTCAGATTCGGTTTCCACTAATTAAAGTTAGAATGACAACAATCCTAGTTTCAGTTGAAGGGACTACTTTCTTGACAATCCAGTCTGCTATGTTACTGGCTTTTTGCACTTTCCCCACAGCACTGCAACCTTTTTGTCCAATGATTATTATAGTTTAATGTCAGCTGTGTGTTTGTGTGTGTGTGTGTGTGTGTGTGTGTGTGTGTGTGTGTGTGTGTAAAACATATGTGATCATGGGCAAACAAATGGAGGTCACAAGGGTGAGTTGCATCTGCTTTTTGCCTCAGTGTAGGGGAGATGGGATTATTAGGGAGTTACTATGTCCAACTGTTTCTGACTTTTGGGAATCCAAATGCAAGTCCTCAAACTTTTGGGATAAACATTTTAACACCTGAGCCATTTCCCTTGTCCAAACCTTTTATTCCTGTGGCATATCTACTAATAGTAACTCTGAACACATTATTTATTTACTTATTTATTAAAATTTTATATTTATTTATTTATTTATTATATTTTAATGTATTTATGTCCTTCTTGAATGTATGATTCTATGTCATGTACATTCCTGGTGTCAATGGACATCAAAGGAGGGTGTTGCATTTGACAGAACCGGAGTTATGGATGGTCTTGGGATACCTAGTGGGAGTTGGGAATTAAACTGAGCTTCTTTGCAGGAACAAATACTCTTTTCTTTTGCAGTTTTATTTTTCTTCTATTTTTTTTATTTTCTAAATTGACCATGGATTTTTCTCTCATGAAAAACCAGGGCTGGTGTTGGGACAGATGGTGGGATTCTCTCCAAAATCTAGCATTGGAAGCACATTGTTGAGGACAACATCCATGTAGCTCCTTGAATGGAGAGAAGATCAGCCAGTGTCTGCATGGGGCCTTTATTTACCCTTATATTCTATCCATTTTTTTCCTATAAGGCTACTCTGCAGAAACTTGAAAAAGAGAAACTTGGCCATAAAACAAGCTACAAATCAGTTGACCTACAATTTGTCCTGCCTGCAGGATGTGCTGGGACAATGGCAATGCAGAATATGTGGGAGTTGGCAACCAGTGTCTGGTTTAACAAGTTGATAATAATTTAGCTATTCCTCCTTCTCTATCTCTCTTTTTTATTAAGAACCCCTTGGTTACATCAATCCCATAGAGCTCATACAGAATAAATATGCAATTTCAATATGCTGGCTTTTATAATCTCTATAATGTTCAATTTGCCAAGTAACATTCACATTTGAAGACTGAAATCATCAAAGAATCACAATTCAGACTCTTATCTTCTACTATCATAAATGCCAATATGCAATGTTTTCATTAACAATGGTTTTTAAGCTTTTACATAACATATATGTGCATGGGTTATTATGCATTATTTAATATTTAGTTTTTTATATTTCTTGTGAAATTTATTGAATTGATTAAATCAGTGAAAACAAGATTTATGAGTGCATAGTAGACTTTCTGCACTAACATTTCATTCCTGTAGTTAAAATAATTTATAATTAGTGGCCAATATTTTTAACATGTGTTCTCTCCTCATCTTGTTTAATTTTTCTTACATTCTTTTGCTGAAATAAAATCTTTTCTAAGATTTACTTTTTAAATAAATTCAAATATCAGACAGCATTTGGTAAAAGATATTTTGTACATATTTGACTATATTTGTGCAATAATATTTAGGTTATAAGATGACAAGATATATAAGTGTTTTAAAAGCTACTTTGCTGTAGATTATTCTGGCTTCTTTTTGTTGCTGTTGTTGTGGTGGTGGTGATGGTGGTGGTGGTGGTTGGAAACATAATTGTTTTTTTTATTTTCTTTTATTGGATATTTATTTATTTACATTTCAAATGTTATTACCTTTCCTAGTTTTCTGGACATAATTCCCCTATCCCATCCCTCTCCCCTTCTAAAAGGGTGTTTCCCTCCCCATCCACCACTCCTTTCCATGCCCTTCCAACATTCCCCTACACTGGGGACTCCAACCTTGGCAGGACCAAGGGCTTCTCCTTCCATTGGTGTCCAACAAGGACATCTTCTACAACACATGCAGCTAGAGCCTGGCTCAGTCCATGTATAGCCTTTGAGTGATTGTTCAGTCCTTTGGAGCTCTGGTTATTTGGCATTGTTCTTATGGGGTTGTAAGCCCCTTCAGCTCTTTCAATCCTTTCTCTAATTCCTCCAAGGTGGATCCTTTCTCAGTTCAATGGTTTGCTGCTTGCATTCGCCTCTGTATTTGACATTCTCTGGCTGTGCCTCTCAGGAGACATCTATATCCAGTTCCTGCCAACATGTACTTCTTAGCTTCAATCTTATCTAGTTTTGGTGAATATATATATATATATATATATGTATATACATATATATACATAGATAGATAGATGATATAGATATAGATATAGATATAGATATAGATATAGATATAGATATAGATATAGATATAGATATAGATATAGATATAGATATAGATATAGATATAGATATAGATAGATATATAGATATATATTCTTTTTGTTGTTGTTGTTGTTGTGGTGGTGGTGGTGGTGGTAGTGGTAGTGGTGGCAGTGGTGGTGGTGGTGATGGTTGGAAACATAATTTTTTTCTTTTATTGAATGTAATGTATATGTATGTATGTGTGTATATATATATATATATATCTATCTATATATATATATATATGGACCCCCATGTGTGGCAGACTCAGAATAGCCTTTCCTCAGTCTCTGCTCTAAAGATTGCCTTCATATTTATTTCTATGAATATTTTTGTTCCCCATTTTAAGAAAAAGTGAAGCATCTGCACTTTGTTCGTCCTTCTTGAGCTTTATGTTGTCTTTGGATTACATCTTGGGTGATTCAAGCTTTGAGGCTAATATACAATTATCAGTGAGTACATACCATATGTGTTTTTCTGTGATTGAGTTACCTTACTCAGGAAGATATTTTCTAGTTCAATTCATTTAGCTATGAATTTCATGAAGTCATTGTTTTTGATAGCTGTCTGTAGATGTACCACATTTTCTGTATCCATTCCTCGGTTGAAGGGCATCTGGGTTCTTTCCAGGTTATGGTTGTTATAAATAAGGCTACTATGAACATAGTGGAGCATGTGTCATTGCTGTATTTTGGAGCATCTTTTGGGTATATGCCCAGGAGAGGTATAGCTGGGCTCTAAGGCAGTGAAATGTCCAATTTTCTGAGGAACCTCTAGACTGCTTTCAAGAATGGTTATACCAGTTTGCAATCCCACCAACAATGGAGGAGTGTTCCTCTTTCTAGACATCCTCACCAGCAACTGTTGTCATCTGAGTTTTTATCTTAGCCATTCCGACTTGTGTGATATGGAATCTCAGGGTTGTTGTGCTTTGCATTTCCCTGATGACTAAGGATGTTGAACATTTCTTTAGGTGCTTTTTAGCCATTCAATATTCCTCAGCTGAGAATTCTGTGTTTAGCTCTGTACTCCGTTTTTAAACAGGGTTATTTGACTCTGGAGTCTAACTTCTTGTGTTCTTTGTATATTTTGGATATTAGCCCTCTATCAGATGCAGGATTGGAAAAGATCTTTTCCAAATCTGTTGGTTGCCGTTTTGTCCTAATGACACTGTCCTTTGCCTTACAGAAGCTTTGCAGTTTTATGAGGTTCCATTTGCCGATTCTTGATCTTAAAGCATAAGCCATTGGTGTTTTGTTCAGGGAATTTTCTCTAGTGCCCATGTGATCGAGACTCTTCCCCACTTTTTCTTCTATTAGGTTGAGTGTATCTGGTTTTATGAGGAGGTCCTTGATCAACTTGGAGTTAAACTTTGTATCAGGTGATAAGAATGGATCGATTTTCATTCTTCTACATGCTGACCTCCAACGGTAGCATCACTGTTTGTTGAAAAGACTATCTTTTTTCCATTGGATAGTTTTAGCTCCTTTGTCAAAGATCAAGTGACCATAGGTGTGTGGGTTCATTTCTGGGTCTTTAATTCTATTCCACTGATCTACCAACCTGTCTCTGCGCCAATACCATCATAGAGATTTTATTATTATTGCTCTGTAACACTGCTTGACATCAGGGATGGTGATTCCCCAGAAGTTCTTATCATGTTGAGTATAGTTTTTGCTATTTTGGGTTTTTGTTATTGCAAATGAATTTGCAATTGCTCTTTCCATCTCTATGAAGAATTGAGTTGGAAGTTGATGGGGATTGCATTGAATCTATAGATTGCTTTTGGCAAAATGGCCATTTTGACTATATTAATCCTGCCAATCGATGAACATGGGAGGTCTTTCCATTTTCTGAGGTTGTCTTCAATTTCTTTTTTCAGAGACATAAAGCTCTTGTCATACAGATCTTTTAGTTGCTTGGTGAGAGTCACACCAAGTTATTTTATATTATTTGGTACTATTGTGAAGGGGGTCATTTCCCTAATTTCTTTCTCAGCCTGTTTATCCTTTGAGTAGAGGAAGGCTACTGATTTGTTAGAGTTAACTGTATACCCAGCCACTTTGCAGAAGTTGTTTATCAGGCTTAAAGTTCTCTGGTGGAACATTTGAGGTCACTTAGTTGTACTATCATATCATCTGCAAATAGTGATATTTTGACTTCTTCCTTTCCAATTTGTATCCCTTTGACCTCCTTTCATTGTCTGAGTGCTCTGGCAAGGACTTTGAGTGCAGTACTATATTGAGTAAGTAGGGAAAGAGTGGGCAGCCTTGTCTAGTCCCTGGTTTTAGTGGGATTGCTTCAAGTTTCTCTCCATTTATTTTAATGTTGGCTACTGGCGGATGTATACAGTTTTTATTATGTTTAGGTATGGGCCTTGAATTCCTGTTCTTTCCAGGACTTTTATCATGAAGAGGTGTTGAATTTTGTCAAATGCTTTGTCAGCCTCTAATGAAATGATCATGTTTTTATCTTTGAGTATATTTATGTAGTGGATTATGTTGATGGATTTTGAACAATCACTGCATATCTAGGGTGAAGCCTACCTGATCATGATGGATAGTTTATTGAGTATTTTTGCGTCAATATTCATAAGGGAACTTGGTCTGAAGTTCAATTTCTTTTATTTGGTCTTTATGTGGTTTAGGTATACGTGCAATCATGTCTTTATAGAAGGAATAGTGCTCTGTCTGTTTCTATTTTGTTGAATAGTTTGGACAGTATTGACATGAGTTCTTCTATGAAGGTCTGATAGAACTATGCACTAAACCCATCTGGTCCTGGGCTCTTTTTGGTTGGAGAGTTTTAATAACTACTTCTATTTCTTTAGGAGTTATAGAGTTGTTTAGATGGTTTATCTGATCCTGATTTAATTATGGTATTTTGTATTTGTCTAGCAAATTGTCCATTTCCTCCAGATTTTCCAGTTTTGTTGAATATAGACTTTGTAGTAGGATCTGATGAGTTTTGAATTTCCTCAGATTCTGTTGTTATGTCTTCCTTTTCATTTCTGATTTTGTTAATTTGGACACACTCTCTGTGACCTCTGGTTAGTCTGGCTAAGGGTTTATCTAGCTTCTTGGTTTTCTTTAAGAACCAGTTCCTGGTTTTGTTGATTCTTTGTATAGTCCTTTTTGTTTCTACTTAGTTGATTTCAAACCTGAGTTTGATTATCCCCTGCCTTCTACTCATTTTGGGTGTATTTGCTTCTTTTTGTTCTATAGCTTTTAGGTGTGCTGTCAAGTTGCTAATATATGCTCTCGCCTGTTTCATTTTGGAGGCACTCAGCTATGAGATTTCCTCTTAGTACTGCTTTTATTGTGTACCATAAGTTTGGGTATGTTGTGCCTTCATTTTCATTAAGTTTTTAAAAAATCTTTAATTTCTTTCTTTATTTCTTTCTTAACCAAGTTATCATTGAGTAGAGCATTGTTCAGCTTCCTTGCATATGTGTGCTTTCTGTTGTTTTTGTTGTTATTGTTGTTATTGAAGACCAGCCTTATTCCATGGTGATCTGAAAGGGTGCATGAGATTATTTCAATCTTCTTGTATCTGTTGAGGCCTGTTTTATGACCAGTTATATGGTCAATTTTGGAAAAGGTACCATGAGGTGCTCAGAAGAAGGTATATCTATTTGTTTTGGGATGAAATGATATTTAGGGTTGAGAGTTCATCTCGGTAGATTTTTCTTTGATGAATATAAAGTGTCTTTCTTTATCTTTTTGATAACTTTTGGTTGAAAGTTGATTTTATTTGATATTAGAATGGCTATTCCAGTTTGTTTCTTCAGAGTGTTTGCTTGGAAAGTTGTTTTCCAGGCTTTTACTCTGAGCTAGTGTCTGTCTTTGTCTCTGAGGTATGTTACTTTTATGAAGCAAAATGCTGGGTCCTTTTTACATATCCAGTGTGTGAGTCTGTGTCTTTTTATTGGGAAATTTAACCCATTGATGCTAACAGATATTAAATAATAGTGATTATTGCTTCCTGTTATTTTCATTGTTAGAGGTGGAATTATATTTGTGTGTCTCTCTTCTTTTGATTTCATGGCAATGAGATAATGTTTTTGCTTTTTCTAGGGTGTAGTTTCCCTTCTTGTGTTGGAGTTTTCTATCTATTATCCTTTGTAGGGCTGGATTTGTGGAAAGATATTGTGTAAACTTGGTGTTGTCATGGAATATATTGGTATCTCCATCTCTGTTAATTGAGAATTTTGTTGGATACAGTAACCTGGGCTGGCATTTGTGATCTCTTAGAGTCTGTATGACATCTGCCCAGGATCTTCTGGCTTTCATAGTGTCTGGTGAGAAGTCTGGTGTAATTCTGATAGGTCTGCCTTTATATGTTACTTGACCTTTTTCCCTTACTGCTTTTAAAATTCTTTCATTGTTTTGTGCATTGGTGTTTTGACTATTATGGGATTGGAGGAGCTTCTTTTCTGGTCCAATCTATTTGGAATTCTGTAGGCTTCTTGTATGATTATGGGCATTTCTTTCTTTAGGTTAGGGAAGTTTTCTTCTATAATTTTGCTGAAGATATTTACTGGCCTTAATTTGGGAGTCTTCTCTCTCTTCTATACCTATTATCCTTAGGTTTGATCATCTCATTGTGTGCTGGATTTCCTGGATATTTTATGCTAGGAGCTTTGTGCATTTTACATTATCTTTGATGGTCGGGTGGATGATTTTTATGGTGTCTTCTCCTCCTGAGATTCTCTCTTCTATTTCTTGTATTCTGTTGGTGATGCTTGCAGCTATGACTCCTGATCTCTTCCCTAGGTTTTCTATCTCCAGGGTTATCTCCCTTTGTGTTTTCTTTATTGTTTCTATTTCCATTATTTAATCCTGGTTGATTTTGTTCAATTCCTTCACCTGTTTAGTTGTGTTTTCCTCTAGTTCTTTTAGGGATTTTTGTGTTTCCTCTTTAAGGGTTTCTACTTCTTTACTTGTATTGTCCTGTATTACTTTAAGGAAGTTATTTAAGACCTTCTTAAAGTTCTCCATCATCATCTTACAGTGTGATTTTTTTTAATCCAAATCTTGCTTTTCTAGTGTGTTTGGCTATCCATTAGTTTCTTTGGTGGGAGAACTGGGCTCTGATGATGCCAAGTTGTCTTGGTTTCTGTTGCATAGGTTCCTGTGCTTGCCTCTTGCCATCAGGTTGTCTCTAGCGTTAGCTTGTCTTGCTGTCTCTGACTGTGCTGACCCTCTTGGAGGTCTTTGTGTCAGCACTTCTTATATTTGTTTTCTTTCAGCCAGATATGGGAACAGCGAGCTGCTCCTGGGTTTGTGTGACCTGAAGCCTCCAGGTGGGTCTATTGACACAGAAGAGTTGGTCTTACCCCTGCTCTCATGAATGTAGCTGCCCCTAGCGACTGAATTTCAGCTCTTGGTACAGGCAGAAACCCAAAGGATCCTGCTCCTGACTTCTCCTAGGTCCCTGTGACCAAAGGGCACAGATGGCACTAGGCAATTTCCTCTTGGGTCAGAAAAGTGGGCAGAAAGTAGTTATCTCCTCTGAGTTCTCAGGATTGTCAGCACTTCTGAGGGTGCAGGTGTCTCCCCAATGGGATTTGGGTGCAGGGTACTGTGGGACTGGTTCAGTTCTCTTCTGGGTACAGGTAGAAACCAGCAGGTTCCTGCCACTGACTGCTCCTGTAGTCATGTATCTAAAGGCATATACAGTTTCCTCTTGGGCCAGGTATATGAGCAGAAGTGGGCAGAAATGGCAGTTTCCCCTGAGGTTTCAGGATTGTCTGCACTTCTGGGAGTTCAGCATTGTCCCTAACATTTAGTTTTCTTATATTCTTTATAATGAGTTTAAAATGCATATGTTTGCCATGTAAATGATGTCTATTTTCACATTTGTATTTTGAAGACTAAAAGTAATTTCAAAACAAAACAAAAAAAGCTACAGTTCATCCAATCATTTTTCTAAAGAAAGCCATTTCATTTTGAAACTAGCAAATGTGAGCATAACTTCTGAGGAAGGCCTCTATGAAAGAGAAAGAGGTGCAATCATGTTAGGTGCACAAGTTTCCAGAACAATTTTATCATAGAGGTGACATTCAGTCATTTACATTATTTGTCCTTCATTACAACCATGGGGATGTTTTTTTAAAATAATCACTGAAAGAATGAGTAATATTGACACATCTAGAATCATTAAAATATTAACTGTTCTAGAATGTGTTTTCTAAGCTATATTAAGTGACAAACTAGTTTTGATATTTTTAAATGTAGCTGACATAGAGTACCTTATAAAACATAAGAAAGTAGACAATGTAAAATTAAAATTCATGCATTACTGAAAAAACGCAAATGCAGTGTAACTAAAAAAGGTTTCAGAAAACAGACATGTTCACTGAAAATTAGAAATGTTTATGTAGAGAATCACTTCCATTGCTAAACTTCTATCATTTTCAACTTGACTAGAAAGGTATAGATGAAATTTCTTCCCTGAAATAATCTAGAAGCCTCTAGATGAGTGCCATGCATGCCACTATTTAAAGTATTTAGCCTGACAAATTAGCCTGCTTCTGCATGATGGGTTATGCAATCAAGGTGAGACAGATGAAAATAGTATCCACATGGATACAGGATCTAAAGGCATGCCTGGCTTTTATTAATAGGACAAAAGAAGAAGCTAGTTTCTGAGAGCCTTGGTGAGAAGACAAGATCAGATTTACAGTGATTTCAGAAAACCATTGGCAGCTAATTTTTAACTCTAATTCTGGATAGAGCATGTTAGTTCCATTTTCAAGTTTAATTCTCAATCACTTTCAGTTGTAATTTTAATATTTTATACTATAAAATTCTAAATTTCATATTTTTATGACTAAATAGAAGAAGTTAAAACCTATCTTATCTGCCTATCTATCTATCTATCTATCTATCTATCTATCTATCTATCATCTATCTATCTATGTATCTATCTATCTATCTTCCCTTTTCCCTGTCCCTTGCTGACCTAGAGCTTAATATACAAACTAGTCAGGCATCAGACACACAAAGATATGTCTGATCATGCCCCTGTAGAAGTCATATTAAGAGAACCCAACAACACACTTGCTGATTGTGTCCTAGACTACTCACTGCCCAGCCCTACTTGCTTTTGGGTTTGCAGGTGAAGTGGCACTAAGTCAACAACACATACTCTGGAAGCAGGTGAGAAACTCCACAGCCAGCTCATGTGAACCCTTCTATAAGCTCCTTTAATACCCTCCACCTGTACCCCATTGGTATCAAGAAAGCATCTCTTCTAAATAGCAGTTGCTGAATGGCTGGTATTATCTGCATCAGCAATATTTGGTTTCTCAGTTGTCTTAAATTAGGTTCTCCTGCACGATATGCCTTTTCAACCTCCCTCCCCAGCACTTGGCATTTATATTAAATGACAGCTGTCACCGTTCCTTCTACACACACCCAGCTTGTTCTTAGCTGTTTAGGAAATTGAATGCACATATTTCTATAAAATGAAGCTCTTCAGTAGTAATTTTTCACCAGTAATACTGACATTCTCAACTTCTTTGACAAAAATTCTTACATTAAGAACTATGCCAAAGAATTTATGTTGTTGTTTTTCAAAGACATGTTGGATTTTAAATATTTCTTTGAAGGTGGGAAGGAGGGGAGGATGATTAATGAGATAAAGGAGGGAAAATAGTGGTCAGAATCTAATGCATGAAAAAATGTCTATGTTCAAAAAAGTTCATTTTAGTTCTGAGATTATAACATGATCACACCATTTCTCCCTTCACTTTTCTCCCTCCAAACCCTCAAATACCCTTCTTTGCTGCCTTTGAAATTCCTGAATGCATTTTTAAAATTAATTGTTGTTACATGTATTTTTGTATATACATATGTATTCCTAAATATAATTTACTGAGTTTATGTTGTTACTTCTACATATGCTTTCAGGGCTGACCATTTTTATTAAATAACCAAGTGGTATACTTTTTTCCTCAGGAAATAACTTTCTACTGCTCTTGACATTCATCAATTGCCTGCAGTTGTTCCATCCCACAAGTATCTATAGATGTTTGTTCATAGCCAATGCTGTATGCTCTTTTCCCCATCCACTTTGGTGTGTCTATTTTTGTTGTTTTAGGTAGTCACAGTAAGACTACACTAGATTTTCATCTTTGATATTTTGTCATTGAAAACAATATTGTCTTTTATCTTTACCAGTTAAAATTTTAAAACCCTGATGATGAGTAATAAGAACTAGAGGTAGTTTAAAGATTATGTGTTTTAACAAAGTGGTGGCAGTAGATAATCTCCAAAGATCCATTGGCTTCACTCTTTTGGAATAGTTGACTACGTTTCTAGTACCAGGACCAATTTCCCTCTAGTTGAGTGTACCTTAAGTCAACAGACAGCTGTTGGTTAACACCAGTATACGAGTACCACTAATGCATGGTATCATGTCCTGCTGGTCATTCTTATGATTCACAGGTATCGCATCTTGGTAAGACTGTTCTTCCTTCCTTTGGTAATCTACATTGTACTTTCTGGTTCTAAGCAAGCTAGATAGAAGGAAGTTAGATCTGACTCAAACAATGCAAATTGTTTGTCTTAAGTGTACCTTCAGCAATCAGGGCTTACATTCAGCCTCTGCCATGCAATCAGAGGCAACCGTAACAGACTATATTCTTTTGGAAGCTATCTGGATAGCCTTGAAAGGACTTTTCCGATAAATGTTGCTGGAGTTTTTAGAAGTCTGTAGTTCTCGTGGAAAGCATGGTAAGGCCTATTGGCATAACTGTGTTATATATAACATTATCATTTTATAACCACATTATATTATAAATCATATTGGTTTTGCCATATATATATATGTGTGTGTGTGTGTGTGTGTGTGTGTGTGTGTGTGTATAAAATAATGTGGTTCTTGAGGCTTTATTGGTGTTAATTGTTTCTTCTTACTATTTCTTCTCTTTCTTTCATCTCTTTTTCCCAGTTAGGACCTCTGTCCCTTGTTTTCCATTTTCCCCTTCATTCTACTTGTACCATGTTATCCCCCACCTCAAGTCACTCTCCCATGGCTCCACTTTACTTTCTTGCGTCTGCAATTATTCCATGTCGCATAATCACACCTAAAGATTTGGAGTCACTAACCACAGATGAAAGAGAAATAGTTTTTTGGTCTGGGTTAACTCTCTCAATCTAATCTTTTCTAGGTCCACACATTGACATGGAATTTTCATGATTTCATTTTCTTTAAGCTGAATAGTATCTCATTCTGTCTATGTATCACAGTTTCATTATCTGTTCACCTGTTAAAAGATCTTTAAGCTGTTTCTATTCCACAGCTATCACTCCTCATCAAACAAGCTTCTCTCTACAATAAATGGAGATCATTACAAAAAGCTACAACTGGACACAAATGTAAAAGCCAATGGATTATGAGGTGCTGAACTATGTGCTCCTACATTTGTGTCTTTGAGAACATCACAGGAAGGGAGACAGAATGTTTTATAAGCCAGGAAGACAAGAAGTCTGCTGAGTGACTGCCTCTTTTGGGAACAGCTACATAACTACATAAATATGACCTGAATATTGACAGTATTAGACATATAGCACAGAGAGCATCTCATGGTGTCCCAACCCTAGACACATTATGACAGGCAACTAATGATGGCCAAGAGAGGAAGAATTAGCTTCTTTCAGGGTGAGGCCACTGAATGGTCATCAAATATAATGTTGTCAGCCCTGAAACCACACACAGACAAACAGCAAACAAGAACTCAGTAGGTTGTATTTATGTATTTGTTCAGATGAGTGACTTTGGGTCTGTGTGTGCGTGTGTGTGTGTATGTATGAGAGAGAGAGAGAGAGAGAGAGAGAGAGAGAGAGAGAGAGAGGTGTATAAAACTATTAACTAAAGAAAAGAAGACTATCAATTTGAAAGTGGAGAACATGGTGGGAGAAAGTTGGAGAGGAGGTATAGTGATGTAGTTTTTATGTATTTATTGTTTAACACATTATATATTTAATTACAAAGAAATGGAAATAACCTTTAAAACATTATGACTGATGAATGTATGAAGACAATCTATTCAATTTACATCTTTGAAAATTTGAGATCAATCCTATTTTAGTGCCCAGATATAGCAAAGACTTATTTAGTAATTCAGTTGTTTGGAAAAGAACACTGAGTTTCTTTGACATATTAGTAGTTGTTTGTAAACAGCTTTCTATATTACTATACAATTATAACCACAAATTCGGACAGTTGGGCTTTTCTTAGTATGTTACTAGGCATATTTTAACAGTGTCTCCATGAAAGACGTGGACTATGACACTCATTCTGGTACAGCCTCATTTTTCTAAAATACATAACTGTAGATGTTCCGATATTACATCTGGGTTCTCAGAGCAGACTATTGTAAAATCTGAAGCAGCAAACCGTAGTTTAAAACTATACAATCTTTTATATTTTAAGTTTCAATGTTACACTTCTGGCAATGAAACTAAAAGTAATCCCTGTCATTACTCTGTTCAAGCAAGTCACACTTAAAGAACTGCTATGCTAGCTACATCTGGACATTGTTGCAGTGTAAAATGCACTGGCAGTTTGATTCTCCAAGATGATTTTGCTTATTATTGGACTGCACTGGAGTATTGCAAAGGCTAAATCCTCTCTCTCTGATCTATTGCATAAAAGAGCTTAGTTGGAAAAAAAAAGTCTCTTTTCCATTTGACTTTGCATTAGATTTTTCCCATGATTACCTTGGGCAAGGCATGGCACAGACACTCCTCTAACCCATCTTCTGTCTTGCAGTTGACTGTACTGAGAGATCTGGGGAGAAAATGCTTGCTTGGAATTAAACGTTAGTTTAGCTTCCATTCTTACCCCAGGACTCAGAATTCTGCCTTACTTCAACCTGAGGAATTTTTTTTTAACCTGTGGTGAGAAAAATGTGAATGGCTCTCCTTGGCGGAGGGGAAATATGGATGTGTCATGAAGCCACATTCACAGAAACCACTATGGTTGGGGGAAAGTTTGGAGGTTATTAGTCTAGGGACAGAAAGGGGAAATTCACAGAAGGCCTAGAGAACCATTGTGTTGGGTCCCTGGAATCATCAAACTGTGAAAAACCCTTCAAAATCAACTGGTTACTATGAAAAAGAATCCACAATCTGCTGTCTAAGGATACTCCCCAATCATCCACATCAATATTGCTGGCTATTTCTGCTTCTCTTCACTTTTCCCAGATAATGGAACATTGAACATGGGGCTTCCAGCCCTCTTGACTTACATGGATCTTAGTATCTTTTTGCCAAAGACCTTCTGGAATGTTCTCTGTGTCCACTAGCAACATTCTTCACGTTATTGCAGAGAGTGCCCATTGGGAAGCAGTCTTCATTTACCCATACACAATTTTTTTCCCTATCAGGATTACTTTTGAAATTTAATGTTTTATCTTTTTTTGACAAAATATATTCAGAGAAGAATGTTTCATTACCATTAAGACAAAAATATATATTAATGAAAACTTCATTTCCCTAGCTGTATATGATACTGTTAAATTATAAACTTAAAACCATAAAAGTACAAAAGAAAGTACAGAGTATAATTTGTTTTCTCTGAACATTTATTTTGTTTTACTAAACACCCCACATAAAATATTTGTCCACTGAAGTGACCACCTCCTGTATCCAAGCTGGACATCCAATGGAGGTAGGGGGACTTCAACCTACCCACAAAACCTTCAACCCCAAATTTGATCTACCTACGTGGTATACAGGGATAAAATGGGGCAGAGATTAATGGAACAACCAATGAATGACTGCCTCAATTTAAGACTTATCACATGGCGGAGAGCCAACCCCAGACACTACTAATGATATTCTGCTATGTTTTCAGACAGGAACCTAGCGTAACTGTCTTCTGAGCAGCTTCAGACAGCAACAGTTGGAGACAGATGCACAAACTTACAGTCAAACAATCAGGTGGCGCTCGCAGAGCCTTGTAGAGAAGTAGATTATAGGATTGAATGAGCTGGAGAGGTCAAGGATACCACATGAAGACCTACAGAGTCAGCTAACCTGGGCCTATGGAGGATCAAAGAGATTGAACCACCAACCAAAGAGCGTGAGCGTCTGGACCAAGAACCCCTACACATTTGTAGCAGGTGTTCAGCTTGGTCTTCATGCTGGCCCCCTAACAATTGGAGCAAAGTGGTCTCTGACTCTGTTGCCGGTTATTGGATCCCTTTCCTCAGCTTGACTGAGATGTGGCCTCAGTGGACAACAATGCTTAGTGCTGCTATTACTTTCTGTTCTCTGTAGGGAAGTGGGTAATAAGGAGTGGGGACAGTGACAGTGGACTTGAGAAGAGGGGAATCTGTGATTGGATGTAATGTGAATAAATAAATTAATTAAAAATATTGCTCTCTAGGGTTACATATATTATTTCACAAGATAAACATAAAAACTAAGCAAATCATTCATAAAATAAACTTAAGAATCTCATCTGCATATATAGTATCCTTCCACCGTTACAGGTTCCGATTGTACAGCCCTGTCAATGAGTTCAGAAGCCCTCTGTTGAGTGTGGCTTTGTGGTCCTTCTCACCTAGAGATTCTTTGGTTACCTGCTCCAACGATGGCTGAAATTGGAATGCATTCTGATATTCCTTTCTAGTAAGTGTAGAAGTTTTAGTAAGACAAAAAGCTCATAGATAAGGTATCAGCTTTAGAATCTGTCCCAATAATGGCTAAATGAAATCAACCAAGGCTGTATCCAGTTTAAAAGTACTTATTTGCTAATGTAGTTTTAAATATGAGACAATAAGTGGTTGTGGACCTTGCATCCTTGAAGAGTTATAAATAAGTTCAAGTGGTACTTTATGTCACATTCGTTCCCATCATTTTCTCTGTTATTATGTAGGATATTTTTCATTTGGCATTACTTCACTGAGAAACAGACTCAGTTGCCAAGAATTTAATCAAAATATTGAAGACAAACTGTTTGCTATGGAATTTTTAAAAGATTTGCTCTTTCTAATATTAAGTCTTCCTCCATATTAAACATTTAGTTATTTTTCAATTTATTTTGAGACATGCTCTTCCTATGCATCTGAAGCCTGCCAAGAACTTATGTTCCTCCTGCTTCTGCTTAACAAAATTGGGGAGTGCTGTTTCCCAAAATTGAGGCACATGAACATATGACATTACATCAGCTTGTTGACTCAGTCATGAAAAATTTGTTCAAGTAATAAGACATCAATACGCATTTGTTAGGTTATAGTAAAACATTAACAAAGAAATTAATAAAGCACTTGAATATTTTTGGGACATCATTGGTATAGAACACAACATTTTTTATCTTTATTAACTTGAGTATTTCTTATTTACATTTCAATTATTATTCCCCTTCCCGGTTTCCCGGCCAACATCCCTGTAACCCCTCCCCCTCCCCTTCTCTATGGGTGTTCCCCTCCCCATCCTCCCCCCATTACCACCCTCCCCCCAACAGTCACGTTCACTGGGGGTTCAGTCTTAGCAGGACCCAGGGCTTCCCCTTCCACTGGTGCCCTTACTAGGCTATTCATTGCTACCTATATGAGGTTGGAGCCCAGGGTCAGTCCATGTATAGTCTTTGGGTAGTGGCTTAGTCCCTGGAAGCTCTAGTTGGTTGGCATTGTTGTTCATATGAGGTCTCGAGCCCCTTCAAGCTCTTCCAGACCTTTCTCTGATTCCTTCAACAGGGGTCCCGTTCTCAGTTCAGTAGATTGCTGCTGGCATTCGCCTATGTATTTGCTGTATTCTGAGTATGTCTCTCAGGAGAGATCTACATCCGTAGAACACAACATTTTAATATCATTAGGAACGTCCTAAAGGTCATGTCAGTACCTTTATAATAAGCATGCATTTACTTGGCAAAACAAAAATTTTAAACTTACTTAAAACATAATTTTTTCCTTGAGATTGACATTTTGTGTATCATGAGACTACATTTTCATTTATCATCCCATGATACAGTAAGTCAAGAAACATGGTGAACTGTACAAAATTGATAGCAGAAGTGAAGAACAATGTGGGTCAATATTCAGTCAAGCACCTACCCCTCCTTCTTCCTGATCTCCCTGTCAAAGCAACAGCACAAAATAAATGATAAGCAAACAAAACAAATCCACATTCTGAGTCCAAGCATCTATTTCACTGATAAAAAGATTAAAGTCACCCAGTCCAATTCCCTCACACCTGCACTGTACCTTAGCCAAGAGTTTATTTATAGTTTGTACTTTGTTGATCTCACTCAACTGTGAAGCAAATTATCTACAGGGACCTCCAACATAGTAGTTTTATTGGACTATCTCCTGCTTTTAATAAATAACTTTATTCTGATCCTAAAACATCACTCAATAATTCTCACCACAGTTTCTTCTGTCTTTACTTTGTTTATACTACTTATTGATGTGACAACTGTCCTTATGTTTATAGATTTTTACACTGTCAGTGCTTCTGATTTTGAGCATTTCTCTCTATTGAGAAACAAAATCACAATGTTCTGCCACCTCTTGAGTAAAGGATATCTAAGCTCCTCCTAGTGGAGAAGCACTGAGGTCATCCATTAAGATATGTGAGTCACAAATAAAGTATTTGGGGTAGACAAAACCAAGGCAGAATTTCTAGGGCATTTTTATACAACCAATGTTCATGATACAGGGCTGCTATCTATTTATTGATAGATATCAACACAGGGTGTGGTGGGGAGACGAACACCTAAGCAGTTGGTGAAATTCCTCATAACCTCATTTCTAAGGTGAAATTATTTCCAATTCATGCGTCAGACAGGATAGGTTTACTCATAAGTCCGTCCTACCTTGCTTTCCTCTCTTTCTCTGTCATCTTTTCATTCCCCTTATTATTTCTTCCTGTTCATCGTTTCCTTCTTTGTATGACCTTGGGCTTATTTTACAAGCCTATGAACCAAAAAAGTTGGCGGAGTCATGTTGTTATCTGGGAAAGGAAAACTCAAAGTGAGGACCAGAAGAAACTTTTCAATGAACCTGAGAACATAGTGATTCATCCTTTCTCTGGGAACGTTACGGCAAGTGTTTGGCAAGACAATATAACCGAAGAAGAACTAAGGAATTACAGTAGATGACTCTTACATCAAGCAATCCAATGTTTTAGTGATCCATGAGTGTCCTTCCTTTTTCCACTTTCCCTTGATTCATATATAAAATAACAACACATGCAAATGCATTGGTCCTGGCATCAGCAATTTGCATTCCCCACTGGAGACCAGCCCTTCCTTGTTTCTCATGCTATTTTGGTTGTACTATTTGTGCAACTCTTTGCATCACTTCTAATGCTTCACTGATCCACATTTTAATCATGAGTCTATTTTTGAGAACTGGGCGCGGGATGGAGCAGAGGCATAAAAACAGAATTATAAATTTAATAATGTTAACAGCAGCATGAAAACGGTGTGAAAACATATTAGGTGAGACAAACTGGGTCCTATTAGTGAAATCTTTGCCGACAAACAAACCAACGTGGCCCTTAAAAGGACATGCAGAATCTAAGAGGGTAAAAATAGCCTTTAATTACATGAGTAATGAGATTTCTATGCAAATAACCATTAATCTTACATTTCAGATTCACTTAGGGCTCTAAACAAATTAGTTTTATGGATTTCTTTGTGTGTTCCTATTCAAACTGACAAACTGTCTGTGACATGGCCAAAAAAAAAAAAAAAAAAAAAAACTTTAATCCTGCTATGGATGTCAAATTAAATCATGTTTCCTCTCACATTTCTTGTCTCTAAATTCATTGCACATCGCTACTTTCTTTGTCTTTTTTTTCCCCGAGATAATATATATGCACCCAAATACAATGATTGGGAAATAAATGAGAGGAGCCCCTGCGATTTGACCTATTATCATAATTTAAAGTGGTTGACACTGAGCAGAAGAGCACAAAAACTCATGTTGACCTTACGGTCTTATCTCTAAGAAGCCAGATGAAACAGCAGCAGTTTTCATTTGCCCACTGCTGACATGTTCTCTACCAAACGTGCAGCCCGTGGATCCTTCCTTGGGAAGGACGCTGCCTTAGCTCTCAAGCACAAAGAACTAAGAAGAGACTGAGGAGAGAATAAATAAACAGCAAGTAAACAAACCACTGCTCATTACAATACTGATGGTACCCGTCTGCCTGGTAAGGAGCCTTTTATGGCGGCGAAATCCAAAAGTCACCTCTTGTCACACAATTTCGCATTGAACACATTTATGTTTTTACAAAGTGAATTTAATAAAAATGATATTTTGGCCAAAAAATGCAAAAATAAAAAAGCCCACGCCTTAGAATCAATAAGCTGATTCTCTTTTGGAATTGCTTTATTTTCTGTTTTTTATTATTAGGAAAGAATGCTGATCTTTACATTTTGCCTCTAAAAATATATTGCAAATCAAATGGGATGTTCTTGCAGTTACATAAATATATAACTTTGATATAAATAGAACTGTGTTCAAAGGCATGAATAAATTATAAACTTTCATTTGTTGTTTCTTACAAACTTAAGTATCTTAAAATATTAAAAATACTTTCAGTGTCATTAGCATATGAGCATGTTAAATATACACATTCATATGCATGTGTGCATGTATATATACACATACATATGTATATATATGTATATATGTATATATATATATGTGATAAGATAGATTGATCCACATGTTAATATATTATTTGTTTTGGTCCACATGAATTGAACATATGAACAAGACCCCGTGTCATTTGGCACAACCTACCCTTAAGTCTCTGCTTTCCTTATACAGAAGGCATTTAATACCTGTACAAGCAGAAATTACACTGCATGGAATCTAGAGATGACAGAGAGAAGGGCAATATTTATTGAGTTCTTGACATTTTAGATTATATTTATCAACAACACTAAATACAATGCTAACTAAGATGTCTTTATCTCGTGGAGTTTATGGAAACATCTTGGACCAGACTGGTGGAAGGAGTTATGGATGTTCAAGCAGCACCTGACATAAGGATTGGTGAAGCAAGCCTTAGGCTATGATATATAAAATTTATAAATGCTAGGCCTGAGGACATAGTTCAAGAGTCGATCACTTAACTACTGTGTGCTAAGCTCTAGGTTCGATCTTTTGTACTGAGAAAGAAGTTAGCAATTATACGATCATTTAGCATCAGCAGGAGGAATCCCTCACCAGAACAAGCTTCCCCCACATTATCAGGCACACTGCAGAGCACTGTAACAATGGAGTAGAGAAATTCCCTAAACAGTTAACCTTTTCAAGAGACCCTGATTATCAATTTTAAGGTTCTACTATTTTTGGTTTTACTCATTTGTACCTGCCATACTTTTGAAATGGCTAGCACTTTTAAAAAATATTGTCAGAACTAAGAATTCTCAAATCTATTATGATGTTAAAATGATGTCATCTCTATTAAAAGTCAGATATTGTTACAAGTGTATTTCCGTGTCTGAGGAGAAGACCATTTCTGAAGCGCTTTGTTCTATTATTTTGAAGAGCTAGAGGATTTCTAAGACATTTGGATTTGGTCCCAGCAATAGAGAGTCTGAAAAGGTGGCTATTTCTTTTTAGTAGAATTTAAAATGTATTATTCATGAAAAAATGAGATTTCCTTACTTGGGCAACAAAAATATAGGCTCTCTGAAAAATGCAAACTGTCTGATAAATAAATTTTAGACAAGAATCTCACTTCTTTGAATGATACACACGAATTAGCCTAAATGATACTATCAAACGCACACTATGAGTCAGCTGACATTGTAATCACTTTTGTTAATGAATACTTGACAATACCTGAGAGCCATTCATTAACACTCTTCACGGTGTAATGGGGCAGGAGATGAGGACCCTGGATTACTTGCATTTCCCAATGATTTCTGTGTAGGTCAGCTGAACCACTGGGATTGCTTTCTGACAGAATGTCTGATTGAGGGGTGTGCCAAAGAAAACCAATATGTGAAGTTTATAAAGATAAAGAAAAATAGTCATGAGCGCCCTTATGCCCAGAGCTTCACATTATTTGGGCTTTGCTCTATGTGAGTTATTCTCCTTCAGAAAGAACAATATTGTTTGCGATCATTAGGAAAGAGGCAAGAGAATGGATAATACATAAGATTTCAAAGTCATTGTCTGGAGTTGTCTAAATCCCACCACTGACTCAATCATCAAATTATGAAAAGTTACTCAAACTTCCATGAGACTAATTTAGTGCATAAAAAGCCTCCACCTTGCAGAACTCTGTCAGGAAATACATTTGAAAATGGGAATCACGCGCCTCTTGTTTTGTTTTTTTGTTTAATTTCCTCTTTACTTCATCCCTTCTTCTAATCTAAAAAAATGTAGGAGTTAGATTGCCCAGGTTAAAACCTAAAGATTACTGTCTCTGGACTTTTGAACTAAAGGAATTTGGGCTGGTAATTATGTAGTCATGCATAAAATTACGTTTTTATGCTTTGTTTTCTTCTCTGCTTGCTGTTATAGTTAGATTGCATATGTAATCTGAGAACACAGCCCTATAGAGCTTTCATCGGTGTACCATGAAGGAATGAGTGCTCGGAGAAATTTCCAGAGGAGTGGCTGCTCTCTAGACAGTTTCACCCAGTCCTCAGAATACTGAGGCATTTCATAAGGGGCAGAGCAAGGACACAGGAAGTAACTGGAAGAGAGTCATCTGACTATTAGGTCACAGAGCAGCAAAGCAGTCCAGGTATGTCACCTAGCCACCATGTGCATGACCAAAGCCCTGAGGCTGCCAGTAAGAGAAAAGAACTACTTGATCTTAAAGCAAGAACTATGAAGGAAAGGGTGAGTACCATTTAAGAGCTGCTACAATCAACACTTTAAACAGTTTATTAACAGTGAAACGAAACTCACTGTGCTGATAAGGTTAGAAAAGATTATAAGAATAATTATTAAAGGTAATATAGATGTTTACTTGTATACATCTATCTAACCTTGGATGTTTTCTTTCTTTCATAAAACTGACAGTGAAGAAAGGAAGGAAAATCCATGATAATTCATCATATATCATAAGACATCAGCATCTGGATATAAGAACCATGCCAGGCACTGTGACTCTAAACAGAGAGCGAAGAAGTCCTCTACGAGCCCCATGGGTTTACAGAAGTCTATCAATCTCTCTGTCCATCTTCCGGATCATTATTCAAGTTACTGTTCCCAATTTTGCTGGGTATATGAGATCTAGCCCAGCTCCGTAGATCATTTTTCTTCCTAGTGGATTAGGAATTTGTTCTCTTTAAATTATCTCTGAGCTAATATGCTGCTCAAAAAAGTAGTAGGAATGTCAACATCACCTGTGTTTGCTTTGCGTATGTGTTTATATATCTACCTCCCCACCCTTGTACTGTGATTGCCATATGAGAACTTAAAGTTATGAATGGAACTAGTAGCAGAATTCAGTTGTAATGTCATTATTTTCTTATTTCTATTGACATATTGTTTCAGCTCTCTCAAGGATCTGTATGTTTTTTGAGGTCAAGAAAGACAATTTGAAAGTGTCCCTATTGATGTAAAAAAATATACAAGTGTTTAGTCATTTTATCAGGAATAATCAATAAGCTGAAGAATTTATGTGGATGCTTACCAAATTTAATCTGCAAAACAGAAAAGTATATTGAATAAAAGCTAAGATGGTTATTGCATGTCTTTGAAAAAGCAATATTTTATTTAAAAAATGTCACAAAACTGTAGAGCTATGCACATAAAGAAAAAGGAATGTAGATTATGAGGCGCATTATATGTTACTATTTATTATTGTGAGGAGTGGGGTTTCTCCCTCTTTCTTACTTATGCACTGAACACCACCTGGCACATGATAACAGTTGAAATCATGATAGATTTTATAATTAAATTGTAAAATGCAAGAGAGAGAGAACAATTATTTGTTAAGAACAGGGCCAATCACCAGACAATCTTTGTTTTGGAGCTTTAAGGAAGAAATTGCTATTTGTTAGAGCATGGACAAGTGACCAATAGGGTGTGCTTGTGCATGTGTGACATTTTCACCTTGAGGACTTTGGCTTTGGGAACCATCATGAGGACACAATGCCTGCTCTCTAAATCTAGGGCCTGACTAAGCACTTCCCTGTCGTCTTTCCGTTGGGATGGACATTCTGCCTGCTCGACTAGTTCAGATATGACATGGCTTATGATCTTAAAAATAAGGATCTTTAAAATGCTTAAACCATGCTGAGCCTGGAGGTGCACAACTTTGGTCCCTGCACTCAGATGGCAGAGGTGTGCAGATATCCGTGAGTTTGAGGCCAGCCTCAACTACATGGTGAGTTCCAGGCCAACCAAGATAAGTAGTGAGATGTTGCTGTACCTCTTAAAAACTGAAAAATGAAAATAAATATAAAAATGCCTAGATCACAGGTTTGGATAAAAATATATTAATATAAAAAAGTCCTGTACACTTCAACTGTAAGAAAAAATATATTTATACACACACACATGTGTGTGTGCGCACGTGTGTGTGTGTGTGTGTGTGTGTGTGTGTCTGTGTCTGTGTGTGTCTGTGTGTGTCTGTGTGTTAGAATCTCCAAAGTCTTTAAATCTTGACTGAGGTAAACTCAAGTGATGAAAATAATAGCCTTCCTCATGTGTAGTAAGCAGAGTATTTTGGTTGATAGGTGTTAAATCACATGATGAAGGGGATACCATTTCTGTGTGCATTAAAATTTATTTCTCTTTTCCTTTTATTTAATACATATTGCATCCTGATCAGACCCCAACCCTACAGTCCTTCCCACACCTCCAGACACACACCTCCCCTCTTTCCCAGATAACCTGCTCCTCCACTTTGTGCACAGAAGAACAAGAGTCCGAGCAATAGGAAACAAAAAAAAATGGCATAACACGGTGCACTAAGACTGGACACCAACCCTCATATCGAGGGTGAATGAGTCAACACAGGAGAAATGGGAAGACCAGGGGAAAGAGTCGAGACACCCCCACTCCCACCCTTAGGAGTCCCACAAAAAGTGTTTTACAATTTATATTAAACTGAAATCATAGGGACATGGAGATTATAATTTCCCCAAAATAATTTAATTATTTTGTTCTTTAATCTCAAACCACGAGGAGCAAGGGCTTTAGTGCTATACAAAAATTCTCCAGATAGTTTGTTCTATCTAGAGATGCTGGCTGTCTTCCTCGTCCCCACTTCAGATGAAGGTATGCTTGAAGTCCAATGAGTTATGCTTGGCTCCATCCTCCCTAGTCATCCCTGTAGATATTGATGTCTCTTGCTCTTGATTACATTCGATATCCACAGTAAAATTAGTGAAAGGTGACTTTCGTCATTGTAACGTAAGCAGGCATATGGTATATGAGGTAACTGCTCTTATTTTGCTTGACAGACTATTAAAATAGAGGAATAATTGCTTCATGCCTTGCTATCAAATGATTAATTAGTATTTTCTATATGTTGCTTACATGTGTGAACATGTAAAGCACATGTTATAAAAGTGTTCATTTAAGTACATATACCTCCGTGATTGTATGTGAGCAATTACACACAGATTTAACACTAATCCCGTTCTTTCCTTATCCCTGGGTTTATTTTTCTATGTTATAGTAAATAAAAAAGTCATTCAGGTACCTGTGTAAATTTATGTGAACACATAAACTCATAGCCATTCTAATTAAATACATAGAAAGCTTTGTGTGTGGTCTGTCAGGATGAGTGATGTAAGGCTTCAATCTGAGGTTTGTTATACTGTCTCAAAAAAGAAAAAAAAAAGTCCAATCCTAAGTTACCATGGTTTCCTGCAGAAAGTCACAAACCCTGAAAATTATCAGAGTGAGTGGTCATCACAAAAAATTGCTTGTATTTCCTATGTAATTTAATAATAACATTTTATATAGTGATATATATAGTTTACTTATGATCAAAACAACTTTCAGTAAATGATTGCATATTTCAAATCGTACTTAATATTGTCATTATGTATTTTCTTTTCTTCCCAGTAGCTCAATGTGTTTTCTTCCTATTTTTACAAACAGCGAAGCAGAAATCTGGTGAATAGTGTAATGACCCACTGTAAAGTGTGTTGTTACTATGGCAATAAGAAGAGCAAATGTCCAAATTCCTTTGGATGAAATTCCTTTCTTTTTGTGACTATTTAGCTTTCTGTATTTAATGTAAGCAACCATCCATGTGAATACTTAAATTAAATAAAATACTTTGTTTTAACTTATATTTATTTAAACAAAATCCTACCATGTCTTACATAGAGATACTAACACCATCAAAATACCACTTCTGATCTCTATAATATTGTCTGTTTGAGAAAATGGGAAAACGCATGAGCATAATGCATTGTAATAAAAAAGATGTACATAAGAAACAACATCTAACATTTTTCCTCCTCCTCTCCCTCCTCTCCCTCCTCCTCTCCCTTTCTTCTCCTGCTCCTCCTCTCCTATCCCTATCCTACTCCTTTGTTCTCTTTCTCCTTCTCTCCCCTGCCATCCTCTTCATACCTCTACCTTACTCGCCCTGAGCTCCTACTCCTCTCCCTTCTCATTTTATTTCAATGAATAAAAGGGAATTTCATACAGTAGTTAAAAAAAGCCAAAGAAAGGACAATGAGAAGTATAGATAGTTAATATCATATGGAATTAAACAAATATCTATTTCCCCTCAATTCATGTATTCTAACACATTTTTTGCATTCAGCTATAAGTCCTGGATCTTATTCCATAGTAAAAAAATAAGATATCTGACAAAATTGTGGATACTAAGAGTTTAAGATGATTGGTACCAATGCAGAACTAATCTGTCATATTAAGATTATTAAAATATAGCTTCAGGCATAGTATCAACCTTTTTCAGTTGTGACATTGTGCTTGTTTTCACAGTGCTAACTCTTGTGTTGCCAACTAAATCAGCTTTATTAGAAACACAATGAAGAGGTATGAAATCGGAGACACAGAAAAGGGCACACATTCTAATAGAGCACGTATTTCCTCCAAGTTCTGCACTATATACAAATATACACAGATATACCACATGTGGAAAACTTCCTTTCAGGACTTGACTCAAAGGATTGTGGAGATTGGTAAGACCAAAGAGCCTGGTGTGGCCCCTCTGGCTGTCAAAATAGAGCATAGAGACTGGTGCTAGAGAGACTGTCTCAAGATGGTGCACTGGCACTCACTCACTCTTTCTTGACCTCAAGCCCATCTTCTACTGATTGGATTAATCCTATTCACATTATGAATGAAACTGTCTTATCAAGAACACTGATTTAAGTGAAAATATTGCATTTAATCCTAGAAGAAGAGGGGAGTTGTGCCCAAACCCCCACCCCTAGCTGAGGAACAAGTGACAATTGTCAGCTGCTGGGAGAGGGCAGATCAATTGATAAGTTGATCATGCTGAAATGGAAGGCCATATATCCAAGATCATTCAAGTGACTTGGTAGGTGGAAAATGGGGTGTGAACCCAGAAAGAGTAGAGGGAGGGTAAATATGGACAAAACACTAATAAAATTTTGAAAATAGTTAATATGAATATTAAAATTTTGGATAATTGAAACGTCTTTCTTGGCTAAGTTGACATGTGACATTATCGAACATGTTTTAAAATGTATTTTCACCATATTTATTCACCATTTAGCATTAAATATAAGACTGTATAAATATTATTTGTCATATCTTGTAAGATAGAAAATGTTTGCTGCCAATCATTTCATAATCAAGTACGTGGCTATTGGTAAATTGTCTTGGACTTATGAAAAAATGAGAAAGGGATTTAGCACACCCAATTTGTTTACAAGTCTTATTCACCCTTTTATCTCCTTCCTACCCTGTCATGTTCCTGCTCCTGAATGTCCCTTCCTCATTTATGGTATGTTATTTTCCTTTGTTTTGTAGTCCTCTGATTTTAACTAATCTGTGTAGTGAAACAGTTTGGAAAACTCCACTATAAAACTTGGTTCACTAATTCTTCTTAAGGTATAGAGATGCATGAGCTCTTAATCAAGACTGGTGGCTTTGAGGCACAGTGCAGGCAACCATATCTGCTGTAAAGAAAATGTTTGTGACGGCCACGTTATGCTCTGGAGACAGTATTTTACATCTCTTCTCCCTGCCTTAACACTTGTTATACTCTCTGCTTCCTGAACTTTATGTGGAATTCTATAAAATGCACTGATAGATCTGAGCATCAACGTTTATTATAAGTATCCAGAGTAGCCATGCGGCTCCGGTTTGACTACCATTCACTCAAGAGAAGTTTCTTTGATTAAAGATGAAAGTTATATTTGCCCTTGTGTATAGACAAAAATAACAGTCTTGGGTATGCTTATTTAGCTAACAATAGAAGTAAATTCCTCTTAGGACCTGTACTTTTCCCCATCCAGGATTTTTGATGAAGTTTATGGTACCAGACACATATTTCCTCTTGGAGTGGGCCTCAAAATCAGTCTGAGACCAGAAAATTTCCCAGATGATAGTTACTGAGAGGTTACAAGAAAATCCATCTGAAGAATACAGACACAGGGATACCTGTTATATTTGATATCATACCTATGGCAATTTATATGTGAAGCATTTCCTCCCATAGGCTCATATCTTTGGTATTTATTTGGTTGTCTCAATCTGATTAAGAATACATTTTAAAAGACTACAACTACATATGTAAAGTATATTTAAAGACATGGAATGGACAATCTAAAATAAGAGATACTCATACACAAGTTTCAGGAAGCCATGAAATACTGGAAAATGTTACTCTATGAGTATCTCTTAAAAATTTATGCTTTTCTTCTAATATAAAACCAACTTTTAGGAATACATACTCTGAATGTTGAATGATTTGTTGGTGTGAAACTCTTCATGTATGTATAGCTATGTGGCCAATGAATTAGTACTAACTAGAAACTTTTATAATCCCATAAACTGAAAATGTGTGCAAATCTACAGTTTATACATGAAATCTATCATTTAAATAATCCTTACTCACATTTAAGGATATCCCTGCCCTGCCAGTCATTGTTGTAATTCGTGGGCATCTTAGCATTTCCATTGCTGTGAAGAGACACCAGGACCAAGCCAACTCTTATAAGGAAAACATTTAATTGAGGCTGCTTTACAGTTTCAGAGGTTTAGTCCATTATCTTCATGGCAGTAACTATGGCAGCATACAGTTGGACATGGTGCAAGATAAGGAGCTGAGATTTATAAATCTTGATGGAAAGGCAGCCAGGAGACTGTCTGATACTACCCTGAGTTTGAGCACTAAGGAGACCTCAAAGCCCACACCCACAGTGATATACTTCCTCCAACAAGGGCACATCTACTTGTAGTGACACTCCTTGTGGGCAAAGCATTCACAGAGGAGTATATGGGTACCAAACCTGTTTAAACTATCACAATGGGTTACACAGATGAATTGGAATAATGGCTTCTCCTCTCCATTGACAACTTGTAAAGCACCTACTGATACTATTTAAAATAGCCCTTAGGGAAGAGGCTTTCAGGTTAACCTAACTTTAATCTTCCTAGTTTTGTGTCCAACAATGATGATGTCTTCTCCAATAGGACTTTCCTTCAGTGTACTCAGACCTTGAAATAACGAACATCTATTTGTACCTAAGGCTAACTCAACAAGAGAGAAGGCATAAAGCTTTCCTGAGCTCTGAATATTTTTTATACATACAAATAAGAATAGCTCTCTCCTCTCATTAAAGAAGCTTCTCTTTGCAGCAGACGGGGACCATTACAAAATACCACAACTGGTCAAGATTCAAAGAACTGTTTACTGTATAGTATCTGAACACAAAGAATACTTCTACAGTAGAATTGCACCTAAGGCTCAAAGATTATCACCAAATATACACAGGGTGATTGTCTCAAATACAGGCAACTATCTCCTCAAATTATACTAGGAACTTCTAAAGACAGCATAACAAAAATATCTGCATAACCAAGTAAAGTAGATTTTTTTCCAGTTTTTTTTTATTAACTTGAGTATTTCTTATATACATTCCAGTGTTATTCCCTTTCCCAGTTTCCGGGGAAACATCCCCCTCCCCCCACCCCTTTCTTATCTGTGTTCCCCACACCATCCTCCCCCCATTGCCACCCTCCCCCCAACAATCTAGTTCACTGGGGGTTCAGTCTTAGCAGGACCCAGGACTTCCCCTTCCACTGGTGCTCTTACTAGGATATTCATTGCTACCTATGAGGTCAGAGTCAAGGGTCACTCCAAGTATAGTCTTTAGGTAGTGGCTTAGTCCCTGGAAGCTCTGGTTGCTTGGCATTGTTGTTCATAAGGGGTCTCAAGCCTCTTCAAGCTCTTCCAGTTTTTTCTCTGATTCCTTCAACGGTGGTCCAATTCTCAGTTCAGTGATTTGCTGCTGGCATTCGCCTCTGTGTTTACTGTATTCTGGCTGTGTCTCTCAGGAGCGATCTACATCCGGCTCCTGTCAGCCTGCACTTCTTTGCTTCATCCATCTTGTCTAATTGGATGGCTGCATATGTATGGGACACATGTGGGGCAGGCTCTGAATGGGTGTTCCTTCTGTGTCTGTTTCAATCTTTGCCTCTCTCTTCCCTGCCAAGGATATTCTTGTTCCACTTTTAAAGAAGGAGTGAAGCATTCACATTTTGATCATCCATCTTGAGTTTCATTTGTTCTAGGCATCTAGGGTAATTCAAGCATTTGGGCTAATAGCCACTTATCAATGAGTGCATACCATGTGTGTTTTTCTGTGATTGGGTTACCTCGCTCAGGATGATATTTTCCAGTTCCAACCATTTGCCTACGAATTTCATAAAGTCATTGTTTTTGATAGCTGAGTAATATTCCATTGTGTAGATGTACCACATTTTCTGTATCCATTCCGCTGTTGAAGGTCATCTGGGTTCTTTCCAGCTTCTGGCTATTATAAATAAGGCTGGGATGAACATAGTGGAGCACGTGTCCTTTTTATATGTTGGGGCATCTTTTGGGTATATACCCAAGAGAGGTATAGGCGCATCCTCAGGCAGTTCAATGCCCAATTTTCTGAGGAACCTCCAGACTGATTTCCAGAATGGTTGTACCAGTCTGCAATCCCACCAATAATGGAGGAGTTTTCCTCTTTCTCTGCATCCTCGCCAGCATCTGCTGTCACCTGAGTTTTTGATCTTAGCCATTCTCACTGGTGTGAGGTGAAATCCCAGGGTTGTTTTGATTTGCATTTCCCTTATGACTAAAGATGTTGAACATTTCTTTAGGTGTTTCTCAGCCATTCGACATTCCTCACCTGTGAATTATTTGTTTAGCTCTGAACCCCATTTTTTAATAGGGTTATTTGTCTCCCTGCAGTCTAACTTCTTGAGTTCTTTGTATATTTTTTTTATTAACTTGAGTATTTCTTATATACATTTCGAGTGTTATTCCCTTTCCCGGTATCCGGGCAAACATCCCCCTCCCCCCTCCCCTTCCTTATGGGTGTTCCCCTCCCAACCCTCCCCCCATTGCTGCCCTCCCCCCACCAGTCTAGTTCACTGGGGGTTCAGTCTTAGCAGGACCCAGGGCTTCTCCTTCCACTGGTGCTCTTACTAGGATATTCATTGCTACCTATGGGGTCAGAATCCAGGGTCAGTCCATGTATAGTCTTTAGGTAGTGGCTTAGTCCCTGGAAGCTCTGGTTGCTTAGCATTGTTGTACATATGGGGTCTCGAGCCCCTTCAAGATCTTCCAGTTCTTTCTCTGATTCCTTCAACGGGGGTCCTATTCTCAGTTCAGTGGTTTGCTGCTGGCATTCGCCTCTGTATTTGCTTTATTCTGACTGTGTCTCTTAGGAGCGATCTACATCCGGCTCCTGTCGGTCTGCACTTCTTTGCTTCATCCATCTTGTCTAATTGGGTGGCTGTATATGTATGGGCCACATGTGGGGCAGGCTCTGAAGGGGTGTTCCTTCAGTCTCTGTTTTAATCTTTGCCTCTCTCTTCCCTGCCAAGGGGATTCTTGTTCCCCTTTTAAAGAAGGAGTGAAGCATTCACATTTTGATCATCCATCTTGAGTTTCATTTGTTCTAGGCATCTAGGGTAATTCAAGCATTTGGGCTAATAGCCACTTATCAATGAGTGCATACCATGTATGTCTTTCTGTGATTGGGTTAGCTCACTCAGGATCATGTTTTCCAGTTCCAACCATTTGCCTACGAATTTCATAAAGTCGTTGTTTTTGATAGCTGAGTAATATTCCATTGTGTAGATGTACCACATTTTCTGTATCCATTCCTCTGTTGAAGGGCATCTGGGTTCTTTCCAGCTTCTGGCTATTATAAATAAGGCTGCAATGAACATAGTGGAGCACGTGTCTTTTTTATATGTTGGGACATCTTTTGGGTATATGCCCAAGAGAGGTATAGCTGGATCCTCAGGCAGTTCAATGTCCAATTTTCTGAGGATACTCCAGACTGATTTCCAGAATGGTTGTACCAGTTTGCAATCCGACCAACAATGGAGGAGTGTTCCTCTTTCTCCACATCCTCGCCAGCATCTGTTGTCCCCTGAGTTTTTGATCATAGCCATTCTCACTGGTGTGAGGTGAAATCTCAGGGTTGTTTTGATTTTCATTTCCCTTATGACTAAAGATGTTGAACATTTCTTTAGGTGTTTCTCAGCCATTTGGCATTCCTCAGCTATGAATTCTTTGTTTAGCTCTGAACCCCATTTTTTAATAGGGTTATTTGTTTCCTGCGGTCTAACTTCTTGAGTTCTTTGTATATTTTGGATATAAGGCCTCTATCTGTTGTAGGACTGGTAAAGATCTTTTCTTAAGCTGTTGGTTGCCGTTTTGTCCTAACCACAGTGTCCTTTGCCTTACAGAAGCTTCGCAGTTTATGAGATCCCATTTGTCGATTCTTGATCTTACAGCATAAGTCATTGGTGTTTGGTTCAGGAAATTTTTTCCAGTGCCCATGTGTTCAAGATGCTGCCCTTGTTTTTCTTCTATTAGTTTGAGTGTATCTGGTTTGATGTGGAGGTCCTTGATCCACTTGGACTTAAGCTTTGTACAGGGTGATAAGCATGGATTGATCTGCATTCTTCTACATGTTGACCTCCAGTTGAAGCAGGACCATTTGCTGAAAATGTTATCTTTTTTCCATTTGATGGTTTTGGCTCCTTTGTCAAAAATCAAGTGCCCATAGGTGTGTGGGTTCATTTCTGGGTCTTCAATTCTGTTCCATTGGTCTATCTGTCTGTCTCTGTACCAATACCATGTAGATTTATCACTATTGCTCTGGAATACAGCTTGAGTTCAGGGATAGTGATTCCCCCTGAAGTCCTTTTATTGTTGAGGATAGTTTTAGCTACCCTGGGTTTTTTGTTATTCAAAATGAATTTGCAAATTGTTCTGTCTAACTCTTTGAAGAATTGGATTGGTATTTTGATGGGGATTGCATTGAATCTGTAGATAGCTTTTGGTAAAATGGCCATTTTTACTATATTAATCCTGCCAATCCATGAGCATGGGAGATCTTTCCATCTTCTGAGGTCTTCTTCAATTTCTTTCTTCAGAGTCTTGAAGTTCTTATTGTACAGATCTTTTACTTGCTTGGTTAAAGTCACACCGAGGTACTTTATATTATTTGGGTCTATTATGAAGGGTGTCGTTTCCCTAATTTCTTTCTCGGCTTGTTTCTCTTTTGTGTAGAGGACGGCTAATGATTTATTTGACATAATTTTATACACAGCAACTTTGCTGAAGTTGTTTATCAGCTTTAGTAGTTCTCTGGTGGAACTTTTGGGATCACTTAAATATACTATAATATCATCTGCAGATAGTGATATTTTGACTTCTTCTTTTCCGATCTGTATCCCCTTGAGCTCCTTTTGTTGTCTGAATGCTCTGGCTAGAACTTCAAGAACTATATTGAATAAGTAGGGAGAGAGTGGGCAGCCTTGTCTAGTCCCTGATTTTAGTGGGATTGCTTCAAGTTTCTCTCCATTTAGTTTAATGTTAGCAACTGGTTTGCTGTATATGGCTTTTACTATGTTCAGGTATGGGCCTTGAATTCCTATTCTTTCCAGGACTTTTATCATGAAGGGGTGTTGAATTTTGTCAAATGCTTTCTCAGCGTCTAATGAAATGATCATGTGGTTTTGTTCTTTCAGTTTGTTTATATAATGGATCACGTTGATAGTTTTCCATATATTAAACCATCCCTGCATGCCTGGGATGAAGCCTACTTGGTCATGGTGGATGATTGTTTTGAAGTGCTCTTGGATTCGGTTTGCCAGAATTTTGTTGAGTATTTTTGCGTCGATATTCATAAGGGAAATTGGTCTGAAGTTCTCTTTCTTTGTTGTGTCTTTGTATGGTTAAGGTATAAGAGTAATTGTGGCTTCATAGAAGGTATTCGGTAGTGATCCATCTGTTTCAATTTTGTGGAGTAGTTTGGATAATATTGGTATGAGGTCTTCTATGAAGGTCTGATAGAATTCTGCACTAAATCTGTCTGGACCTGGGCTCTTTTTGGTTGGGAGACCTTTAATGACTGCTTCTATTTCCTTAGGAGTTATGGGGTTGTTTAACTGGTTTATCTGTTCCTGATTTAACTTCGATACCTGGTATCTGTCTAGGAAATTGTCCATTTCCTGAAGATTTTCAAATTTTGTTGAATATAGGTTTTTATAGTAAGATCTGATGATTTTTTGAATTTCCTCTGAATCTGTAGTTATGTCTCCCTTTTCATTTCTGATTTTGTAAATTTGGGCACACTCTCTGTGTCCTCTTGTTAGTCTGGCTAAGGGTTTAATCTATCTTGTTGATTTTCTCAAAGAACCAACTTTTGGTTCTGTTGATTCTTTCTATGGTCCTTTTTGTTTCTACTTGGTTGATTTCAGTTCTGAGTTTGATTATTTCCTGCCATCTACTCCTCCTGGGTGTATTTACTTCTTTTTGTTCTAGAGCTTTTAGGTGTGCTGTCAAGTTGCTGACATATGCTCTTTCCTGTTTCTTTCTGCCGGCACTCAGAGCTATGAGTTTTCCTCTTAGCACAGCTTTCATTGTGTCCCATAAGTTTGGGTATGTTGTACCTTCATTTTCATTAAATTCTAAAAAGTCTTTAATTTCTTTCTATTTCTTCCTTGACCAGGTTATCATTGAGTGGAGCATTGTTCAATTTCCACGTATATGTGAGCATTCTTCTCTTATTGTTATTGAAGACCAGTTTTAGGCTGTGGTGGTCCGATAGCATGCATGGGATTATTTCTATCTTTCTGTACCTGGTGAGGCCCGTTTTTTGACCAATTATATGGTCAATTTTGGAGAAAGTACCATGAGGAGCTGAGAAGAAGGTATAACCTTTTGCTTTAGGATAGAATGTTCTATAAATATCTGTTAAGTCCATTTGGCTCATGACTTCTCTTAGTCTGTCTATGTCTCTGTTTAATTTTGTTTCCATGATCTGTCCATTGATGAGAGTGGGGTGTTGAAATCTCCTACTATTATTGTGTGAGGTACAATGTGTGTTTTGAGCTTTAGTAAGGTTTCTTTTACATATGTAGGTGCCCTTGTAATTGGGGCATAGATATTTAGGATTGAGAGTTCATCTTGGTAGATTTTTCCTTTGATGAATATGAAGTGTCCTTCCTTATCTTTTTGGATGAATTTTAGTTAAAAATTGATTTTATTTGATATTAGAATAGCTACTCCAGCTTGCTTCTTCCGACCATTTGCTTGGAAAGCTGTTTTCCAGCCTTTCACTCTGAGGTAGTGTCTGTCTTTGTCTCTGAGGTGTGTTTCCTGTAGGCAGCAGAATGCAGGGTCCTCGTTGCGTATCCAGTTTGTTAATCTATGTCTTTTTATTGGGGAGTTGAGGCCATTGATATTGAGAGATATTAAGGAATAGTGATTATTGCTTCCCGTTATATTCATATCTGGATATGAGTTTATGTTTGTGTGCTTTTCTTCTCTTTGTTTTGTTGCCAAGACGATTAGTTTCTTGCTTCTTCTAGGGTATAGCTTGCCTCCTTATGTTGGGCTTTACCATTTATTATCCTTTGTAGTGCTGGATTTGTAGAAAGATATTGTGTAAATTTGGTTTTGTCATGGAATATCTTGGTTTCTCCATCTATGCTAATTGAGAGTTTTGCAGGATACAGTAACCTGGGCTGGCATTTGTGTTCTCTTAGGGTCTGTATGACATCAGTCCAGGATCTTCTGGCTTTCATAGTTTCTGGCAAAATGTCTGGTATGATTCTGATAGGTCTGCCTTTATATGTTACTTGACCTTTTTCCCTTACTGCTTTTAATATTCTTTCTTTATTTTGTGTGTTTGTTGTTTTGACTATTATGTGACGGTAGGTGTTTCTTTTCTGGTCCAATCTATTTGGAGTTCTGTAGGCTTCTTGTTTCCCTATGGGTATCTCTTTTTTTAGGTTAGGGAGGTTTTCTTCTATGATTTTGTTGAAGCTATTTATGGTCCTTTGAGCTGGGAGTCTTCACTCTCTTCTATACCTATTATCCTCATGTTTGATCTTCTCATTGAGTCCTGGATTTCCTGTATGTTTTGGACCAGTAGCTTTTTCTGCTTTACATTATCTTTGACAGTTGAGTCAATGATTTCTATGGAATCTTCTGCTCCCGAGATTCTCTCTTCCATCTCTTGTATTCTGTTGGTGAAGCTCATATCTACAGCTCCTTGTCTCTTCTTTTGGTTTTCTATATCCAGGGTTGTTTCCATGTGTTCTTTCTTGATTGCTTCTATTTCCATTTTTAATTCCTTCAACTGTTTGATTGTGTTTTCCTGGAATTCTTTCAGGGATTTTTGTGACTCCTCTCTATGGGTTCTTAAATTTGTTTATGTTTTCCTGGAATTCTTTCAGGGATTTTTGCGATTCCTCTCTCTAGGCTTCTACTTGTTTATTAATGTTTTCCTGTGTTTCTCTAAGGGAGTTCTTCACAACTTTCTTGAAGTCCTCCAGCATCATGATCAAATATGATTTTGAAACTAGATCTTCCTTTTCTGGTGTGTTTGGATATTCCGTGTTTGCTTTGGTGGGAGAATTGGGCTCCGATGATGCCATGTAGTCTTGGTTTCTGTTGCTTGGGTTCCTGTGCTTGCCTCTTGCCATCAGATTATCTCTAGTGTTACATTGGTCTGCTATTTCTGACAGTGGCTAGACTGTCCTATAAGCCTGTGTGTCAGGAGTGCTGTAGACCTGTTTTCCTGTTTTCTTTCAGCCAGTTATGGGGACAGAGTGTTCTGCTTTAGGGCGTGTAGTTTTTCCTATCTACAGGCCTTCAGCTGTTCCTGTGGGCCTGTGTCTTGAGTTCACCAGGCAGGTCGCTTGCAGCAGAAAAGTTGGTCTTACCTATGGTCCCGAGGCTCAAGTTTGCTCGTGGGGTGTTGCTTATGAGTTCTCTGAGGCGGCAGCAACCAGGAAGATCTGTGCCGCCCTTTCTGGGTGCTTCAGTGCACCAGGGTTCCAGATGGCATTCGGTGTTTTCCTCTGGCGTCAGAGATGTGTGCAGAGTGCAGTCTCTTCTGGTTTCCCAGGCGTGTCTGCCTCTCTGAAGGTTTAGCTCTCCCTCCCATGGGATTTGGGTGCAGAGAACTGTTTATCCGGTAGATCCCTTCAGGTTCTGGCGGTGTCTCAGACGCAGCGGTCCTGCTGCTCTTGGGCCCTCCTTTATGGGAACCCAGAGGCCTTATACAGTTTCCTCTTGGGCCAGGGATGTGGGCAGGGGTGGGCAGTGTTGGTGGTCTCTTCTGCTCTGCAGCCTCAGGAGTGCCCACCTGACCAGGCGGTGAGGTCTCTCTCCCACGGGGTTTGGGAGCAGAGAGCTGCTGCGGGCCGGATCCACGGGTTTGGGACTCCCGGTAAACACCAGAAGTGCCCGGTCCTACAAGAATTTTGCCTCTGTGTGTCCTGAGTTCACCAGGCAGGTCTCTTGCAGCAGAAAAGTTGGTCTTACCTGTGGTCCCAAGGCTCAAGTTTGCTCGTGGGTTGCTGCCTACGAGCTCTCTGCGGTGGCAGCAACCAGGAAGATCTGCCGTGAAGTAGATTTTAAAAAAATAAAATCATAATCAATGAATAATTTTGATGAATTAGATTTCACTAAAGTCGAAAGCTTTATGGAATGATTATGATTTTAAAATAGAAATCACAAATGGAAGGAAATGCTTGCAAAACACTTGTCTCATTACCCATATAAGCAAGAATTCCAAATAAATAAATAAATAAAGCAACATTGAGAAAACAAGCTAATTAAACAGAGGTCAAGGGTGTGTGAATATTCAAATTACCAGAGAAAATCTACAGATGAACAAAATAAGCAAATGAACTGTGAAAATGCTAACAGCCATAAGTCATTAGGAAAAGTATCTTATTGTGAGATTCTATTTTGTACCAATTTGGATACTCAAATTAAATGTACTTTAAATATTAAATATAGGTATGCATAAATGGTGTGAATACTAAATTGTATTTGAAGGCAGAAGAACAGTTTTAAAAAGTAAAACTAATTTTCCAATGTCATCTAGGAATTACAACTCATGGTATTTTCAAATGACTTGAAGACATCTAAATAAAATGTTCACAATTTTTGTACAATTTTATTCATTATTGGTAAAACTTGGATATAACAAGGTCTCTTGTTATATGTGAGTTATAAATTGTGATATGTGAAATTGTATCCTCAGATAAAAGTAACAGACCTGCCAAATCACAGAAAAGCATGAGGAAAGGTTACATTTGAATTGACCAGTGAAAGAAGAGTTTAAATCTACATCGTATTTGGTTATATTTAATTGCCATTACCATTAGGAAAAGGTAAAAACAACAATCTGTAATTGCCCGGTTTGTGGCAAGAAGTGAGAATAAAAAACTCTCTGTGACATATAGGATGATTTTCGCTCTCCATTATTCTTGTAGATACATGACATTGTGCATTTATTAAAAGTTACTTCACTATAACAATGAAGTGTTAGCTCTAATTTAAAGAACTGGCTTTATTTCATCATAATGTATCAATATTAGTTTATCAATTCTATCAATGTCATGCAAACATAATATATTATTAGCATATATAACCACTGTGAGTTAAACCCTGAGTTCTAAAACATAGTATGTAGGAAGTTAGTACATATTACTTATCTTCATTGAATTTCAAAACTGTTCTGAGAATTAAATGTATGAAAATAAGAAAAAGGGACTTAGTGGAACTGCTTGAGAGAAACAAACTTGTTTTCTATTTTTCTGTGGTTATTAAAATGATGACTGTTCTACCGTTATTTTATTTGTATTTATATTCTGGCCTGTTTATCCAATTGACAGTATTCTCTAAAAGAATGTATTTGGAACAGTTGTCAATGTATTAATAGAGGCAACACTTATGACACCAAGTGAGAATCAGTTCTATATTTCAACAGTAGAGCACAAGCTTTGAATTCCTTCAGGAATCCACAAAGTGCATATTAAACTTTCACACATTACTTCTAAAAGCAAAGGCAGAAGCCAGGCCTTAAAAAACAATGACTCAATAAAAAAAATAAAAAATAAATAAAACAAACCACACACAAAAGGCAACTGCTATTTTGTTCTGCAAACAAACAAATCTGTAAAAGAAAATGTTTATATTTTATTCAATGGTAGGTCTCAGAGATTCTGTAAAGAACGAATTCTATTCCAAAAGTCTATATCACCTCTATTGTAAGGGAAAGGTCAGTGTGAAGGGGAAGTTGACCCCTACCATGTTAAGACATGCAAGCAACCAGAAAGTTCTTTCCTTTAGACACTTAGAAACATGACTTCAGGTTTTTCTAAGAGACAACTATAAATGGGGCTAGTTCCAGGCCTTTTTTTTTTTTTTTTTTTTTTTGTGGGGCAGGCTCTGAATGGGTGTTACTTCTGTGTCTGTTTTTTTTTTTTTCTTTTTTTTTTTTTTATTAACTTGAGTATTTCTTATATACATTACGAGTGTTATTCCCTTTCCCGGTTTCCGGGCAAACATCCCCCTCCCCCCTCCCCTTCCTTATGGGTGTTCCCCTCTCAACCCTCCCCCCATTGCCGCCCTCCCCCCATAGACTAGTTCACTGGGGGTTCAGTCTTAGCAGGACCCAGGGCTTCCCCTTCCACTGGTGCTCTTACTAGGATATTCATTGCTACCTATGGGGTCAGAGTCCAGGGTCAGTCCATGTATAGTCTTTAGGTAGTGGCTTAGTCTCTGAAAGCTCTGGTTGCTTGGCATTGTTGTACTTTTGGGGTCTCGAGCCCCTTCAAGCTCTTCCAGTTCTTTCTCTGATTCCTTCAATAGGGGACCTATTCTCAGTTCAGTGGTTTGCTGCTGGCATTCGCCTCTATATTTGCTGTATTCTGGCTGTGTCTCTCAGGAGCGATCTACATCCGGCTCCTGTCGGTCTGCACTTCTTTGCTTCATCCATCTTGTCTAATTGGGTGGCTGTATATGTATGGGCCACATGTGGGGCAGGCTCTGAATGGGTGTTCCTTCAGTCTCTGTTTCAATCTTTGCCTCTCCCTTCCCTGCTAAGGGTATTCTTTTTCCTCATTTAAAGAAGGAGTGAAGCATTCACATTTTGATCATCCGTCTTGAGTTTCGTTTGTTCTAGGGATCTAGGGTAATTCAAGCATTTGGGCTAATAGCCACTTATCAATGAGTGCATACCATGTATGTCTTTCTGTGATTGGGTTAGCTCACTCAGGATGATATTTTCCAGTTCCAACCATTTGCCTACGAATTTCATAAACTCGTTGTTTTTGATAGCTGAGTAATATTCCATTGTGTAGATGTACCACATTTTCTGTATCCATTCCTCTGTTGAAGGGCATCTGGGTTCTTTCCATTTTCTGGCTATTATAAATAAGGCTGCGATGAACATAGTGGAGCACGTGTCTCTTTTATATGTTGAGGAATCTTTTGGGTATATGCCCAAGAGAGGTATAGCTGGATCCTCAGGCAGTTCTATGTCCAATTTTCTGAGGAACCTCCAGACTGATTTCCAGAATGGTTTTACCAGTCTGCAACCCCACCAACAATGGAGGAGTGTTCCTCTTTCTCCACATCCTCGCCAGCATCTGCTGTCACCTGAGTTTTTGATCTTAGCCAATCGCACTGGTGTGAGGTGAAATCTCAGGGTTGTTTTGATTTGCATTTCCCTTATGACTAAAGATGTTGAACATTTCTTTAGGTGTTTCTCAGCCATTCGGCATTCCTCAGCTGTGAATTCTTTGTTTAGCTCTGAACCCCATTTTTTAATAGGGTTATTTGTTTCCCTGCGGTCTAACTTCTTGAGTTCTTTGTATATTTTGGATATAAGGCCTCTATCTGTTGTAGGATTGGTAAAGATCTTTTCCCAATCTGTTGGTTGCCGTTTTGTCCTAACCACAGTGTCCTTTGCCTTACAGAAGCTTTGCAGTTTTATGAGATCCCATTTGTCGATTCTTTATCTTAGAGCATAAGTCATTGGTGTTTTGTTCAGGAAATTTTGTCCAGTGCCCATGTGTTCCAGATGCTTCCCTAGTTTTTCTTCTATTAGTTTGAGTGTGTCTGGTTTGATGTGGACGTCCTTGATCCACTTGGACTTAAGCTTTGTACAGGGTGATAAGCATGGATCGATCTGCATTTTTCTACATGTTGCCCTCCAGTTGAATCAGCACCATTTGCTGAAAATGCTATCTTTTTTCCATTGGATGGTTTTGACTCCTTTGTCAAAAATCAAGTGACCATAGGTGTGTGGGTTCATTTCTGGGTCTTCAATTCTATTCCATTGGTCTATCTGTCTGTCTCTGTACCAATACCATGCAGTTTTTATCACTATTGCTCTGTAATACTGCTTGAGTTCAGGGATAGTGATTCCCCCTGAAGTCCTTTTATTGTTGAGGATAGCTTTAGCTATCCTGGGTTTTTTGTTATTCCAGATGAATTTGCAAATTGTTCTGTCTAACTCTTTGAAGAATTGGATTGGTATTTTGATGGGGATTGCATTGAATCTGTAGATTGCTTTTGGTAAAATGGCCATTTTTACTATATTAATCCTGCCAATCCATGAGCATGGGAGATCTTTCCATCTTCTGAGGTCTTCTTCAATTTCTTTCCTCAGTGTCTTGAAGTTCTTATTGTACAGATCTTTTACTTGCTTGGTTAAAGTCACACCGAGGTACTTTATATTATTTGGGTCTATTATGAAGGGTGTCGTTTCCCTAATTTCTTTCTCGGCTTGTTTCTCTTTTGTATAGAGGAAGGCAACTGATTTATTTGAGTTAATTTTATACCTGGCCACTTTGCTAAAGTTGTTTATCAGCTTTAGTAGTTCTCTGGTGGAACTTTTGGGATCACTTAAATATACTATCATGTTATCTGCAAATAGTGATATTTTGACTTCTTCTTTTCCGATCTGTATCCACTTGATCTCCTTTTGTTGTCTGATTGCTCTGGCTAGAACTTCAAGAACTATATTGAATAAGTAGGGAGAGAGTGGGCAGCCTTGTCTAGTCCCTGATTTTAGTAGGATTGCTTCAAGTTTCTCTCCATTTAGTTTAATGTTAGCAACTGGTTTGCTGTATATGGCTTTTACTATGTTTAGGTATGGGCCTTGAATTCCTATTCTTTCCAGGACTTTTATCATGAAGGGGTGTTGAATTTTGTCAAATGCTTTCTCAGCATCTAATGAAATGATCATGTGGTTCTGTTCTTTCAGTTTGTTTATATAATGGATCACGTTGATGGTTTTCCGTATATTAAACCATCCCTGCATGCCTGGGATGAAGCCTACTTGATCATGGTGGATGATTGTTTTGATGTGCTCTTGAATTCGGTTTGCCAGAATTTTATTGAGTATTTTTGCGTCGATATTCATAAGGGAAATTGGTCTGAAGTTCTCTTTCTTTGTTGTGTCTTTGTGTGGTTTAGGTATAAGAGTAATTGTGGCTTCGTAGAAGGAATTCGGTAGGGCTCCATCTGTTTCAATTTTGTGGAATAGTTTGGATAATATTGGTATGAGGTCTTCTATGAAGGTTTGATAGAATTCTGCACTAAACCCGAATGGACCTGGGCTCTTTTTGGTTGGGAGACCTTTAATGACTGCTTCTATTTCCTTAGGAGTTATGGGGTTGTTTAACTGGTTTATCTGTTCCTGATTTAACTTCGATACCTGGTATTTGTCTAGGAAATTGTCCATTTCCTGAAGATTTTCAAATTTTGTTGAATATAGGTTTTTATAGTAAGATCTGATGATTTTTTGAATTTCCTCTGAATCTGTACTTATGTCTCCCTTTTCATTTCTGATTTTGTTAATTTGGACGCACTCTCTGTGTCCTCTCTTTAGTCTGGCTAAGGGTTTATCTATCTTGTTGATTTTCTCAAAGAACCAACTTTTGGTTCTGTTGATTCTTTCTATGGTCCTTTTTGTTTCTACTTGGTTGATTTCAGCTCTAAGTTTGATTATTTCCTGCCTTCTACTCCTCCTGGGTGTATTTGCTTCTTTTTGTTCTAGAGCTTTTAGGTGTGCTGTCAAGCTGCTGACATATGCTCTTTCCTGTTTCTTTCTGCAGGCACTCAGCGCTATGAATTTTCCTCTTAGCACAGCTTTCATTGTGTCCCATAAGTTTGAGTATGTTGTATCTTCATTTTCATTAAATTCTAAAAAATTTTTAATTTCTTTCTTTATTTCTTCCTTGACCAGGTTATCATTGAGTAGAGCATTGTTCAATTTCCACGTATATGTGGGCATTCTTCCCTTATTGTTATTGAAGACCAGTTTTAGGCCGTGGTGGTCCGATAGCACGCATGGGATTATTTCTATCTTTCTGTACCTGTTGAGGCCCGTTTTTTGACCAATTATATGGTCAATTTTGGAGAAAGTACCATGAGGAGCTGAGAAGAAGTTATATCCTTTTGCTTTAGGATAGAATGTTCTATAAATATCCGTTAAGTCCATTTGGCTCATGACTTCTCTTAGTCTGTCGACATTACTGTTTAATTTCTGTTTCCATGATCTGTCCATTGATGAGAGTGGGGTGTTGAAATCTCCCACTATTATTGTGTGAGGTGCAATGTGTGTTTTGAGCTTTAGTAAGGTTTCTTTTACGTATGTAGGTGCCCTTGTATTTGGGGCATAGATATTTAGGATTGAGAGTTCATCTTGGTTGATTTTTCCTTTGATGAATATGAAGTGTCCTTCCTTATCTTTTTTGATGACTTTTAATTGAAAATTGATTTTATTTGATATTAGAATGGCTACTCCAGCTTGCTTCTTCTGACCATTTGCTTGGAAAGTTGTTTTCCAGCCTTTCACTCTGAGGTAGTGTCTGTCTTTGTCTCTGAGGTGTATTTCCTGTAGGCAGCAGAATGCAGGGTCCTCGTTGCGTATCCAGTTTGTTAATCTATGTCTTTTTATTGGGGAGTTGAGGCCATTGATATTGAGAGATATTAAGGAATAGTGATTATTGCTTCCCGTTATATTCATATTTGGATGGGAGGTTATGTTTGTGTGCTTTCATTCTCTTTGTTTTGTTGCCAAGACGATTAGTTTCTTGCTTCTTCTAGGGTATAGCTTGCCTCCTTATGTTGGGCTTTACCATTTATTATCCTTTGTAGTGCTGGATTTGTAGAAAGATATTGTGTAAATTTGGTTTTGTCATGGAATATCTTGGTTTCTCCATCAATGTTAATTGAGAGTTTTACTGGATACAGTAACCCGGGCTGGCATTTGTGTTCTCTTAGGGTCTGTATGACATCAGTCCAGGATCTTCTGGCCTTCATAGTTTCTGGCGAGAAGTCTGGTGTGATTCTGATAGGTCTCCCTTTATATGTTACTTGACCTTTTTCCCTTACTGCTTTTAATATTCTTTCTTTATTTTGTGCGTTTGGTGTTTTGACATTTATGTGACGGGAGGTGTTTCTTTTCTGGTCCAATCTATTTGGAGTTCTGTAGGCTTCTTGTATGTCTATGGGTATCTCTTTTTTTAGGTTAGGGAAGTTTTCTTCTATGATTTTGTTGAAGATATTTACTGGTCCTTTGAGCTGGGAGTCTTCACTCTCTTCTATACCTATTATCCTTAGGTTTGATCTTCTCATTGAGTCCTGGATTTCCTGTATGTTTTGGACCAGTAGCTTTTTCCGCTTTACATTATCTTTGACAGTTGAGTCAATGATTTCTATGGAATCTTCTGCTCCTGAGATTCTCTCTTCCATCTCTTGTATTCTGTTGGTGAAGCTTGTATCTACAGCTCCTTGTCTCTTCTTTTGGTTTTCTATATCCAGGGTTGTTTCCATGTGTTCTTTCTTGATTGCTTCTATTTCCATTTTTAATTCCTTCAACTGTTTGATTGTGTTTTCCTGGAATTCTTTCAGGGATTTTTGCGATTCCTCTCTGTAGGCTTCTACTTGTTTATTAAAGTTTTCCTGTGTTTCCCTAAGTGTGTTCATGTCTTTCTTGAAGTCCTCCAGCATCATGATCAAATATGATTTTGAAACTAGATCTTGCTTTTCTGGTGTGTTTGGATATTCCATGTTTGTTTTGGTGGGAGAATTGGGCTCCGATGATGGCATGTAGTCTTGGTTTCTGTTGCTTGGGTTCCTGCGCTTGCCTCTCGCCATCAGATTATCTCTAGTGTTACTTTGTTCTGCTATTTCTGACAGTGGCTAGACTGTCCTATAAGCCTGTGTGTCAGGAGTGCTGTAGACCTGTTTTCCTCTCTTTCAGTCAGTTCTGGGGACAGAGTGTTCTGCTTTCGGGCATGTAGTTTTTCCTCTCTACAGGTCTTCAGCTGTTCCTGTGGGCCTGTGTCTTGAGTTCACCAGGCAGCTTTCTTGCAGCAGAAAATTTGGTCTTACCTGTGGTCCCGAGGCTCAGGTTTGCTCGTGGGGTGCTGCCCAGGGCTCTCTGCAGCGGCAGCAACCAGGAAGACCTGTGCCGCCCCTTCCGGGAGCTTCAGTGCACCAGGGTTCCAGATGGTCTTTGGCTTTTTCCTCTGGCGTCCGAGATGTGTGTGCAGGGAGCAGTCTCTTCTGGTTTCCCAGGCTTGTCTGCCTCTCTGAAGGTTTAGCTCTCCCTCCCACGGGATTTGGGTGCAGAGAACTGTTTATCCGGTCTGTTTCCTTCAGGGTCCGGAGGTGTCTCTGGCAGGGGTCCTGCCGCTCCTGGGCCCTCCCCCACGGGAGCCCAGAGGCCTTATACAGTTTCCTCTTGGGCCAGGGATGTGGGCAGGGGTGAGCAGTGTTGGTGGTCTCTTCAGCTCTGCAGCCTCAGGAGTGCCCACCAGACCAGGCGGTTGGGTCTCTCTCTCACTGGGTCTGGGAGCAGAGAGCTGCTGCGGGCCGGGATCCGCGGGTGTGGGATTTCCGGTAAACACAGAACGTGCCCGGTCCTAGAGAAATTCTGCTTCCGTGTGTCCCAAGCTCACCAGGCCGCTTTCTTGCAGCAGAAAATTTGGTCTTACCTGTGGTCCCGAGGCTCAGGTTCGCTCGTGGGGTGCTGTCCAGGGGCTCTCTACAGCGGCAGCAACCAGGAAGTCCAGGCCTTATTGAAACATAGCATCTACAACTCCTTTATTTTAGTGTGACATAGGTGCCCATTGTTGATGCTGATGAAGACTGTCAATATTGAGGCCTTTGAAACTTGTAGCATCGATCTCTATGTGGTGAGAAGAATATGTTATCAGTATTCACTCACAGGAGAAGGCACTTTCGGTGTTTCCTCAAATATAAACTTATCCTATAAAATTTAGTCCACATATGAAAAATATATTCAATAAAACCCTGTCTTATGACTAACTAAACTAAAACAGCATATCAAAAGGGACATAAAACACAAATGTCATTGTATACTATTTCTACATTATAAAAATGCAATTACAGACCCGGTGAGAGAGAGACCCAACCGCCTGGTCAGGTGGGCACTCCTGAGGCTGCAGAGCGGAAGATACCACCAACACTGCTCACCCCTGCCCACATCCCTGGCCCAAGAGGAAACTGTATAAGGCCTCTGGGCTCCCGTGGGGGAGGGCTCAGGAGCGGCAGGACCCCTGCCAGAGACACCGCCGGACCCTGAATGAAACAGACCGGATAAACAGTTCTCTGCACCCAAATCCCGTGGGAGGGAGAGCTAAACCTTCAGAGAGGCAGACAGGCCTGGGAAACCAGAAGAGACTGCTCCCTGCACACACATCTCGGACGCCAGAGGAAAAAGCCAAAGACCATCTGGAACCCTGGTGCACTGAAGCTCCCGGAAGGGGCGGCACAGGTCTTCCTGGTTGATGCCGCTGCAGAGAGCCCCTGGGCAGCACCCCACGAGCGAACTTGAGCCTCGGGACCACAGGTAAGACCAAATTTTCTGCTGCAAGAAAGCTGCCTGGTGAGCTTGGGACACAGGGAAGCAGAATTTCTCTAGAACCGGGCACGTTCTGTGTTTACCGGAAGTCCCACACCCGCGGATCCCGGCCCGCAGCAGCTCTCTGCTCCCAGACCCGGTGAGAGAGAGACCCAACCGCCTGGTCAGGTGGGCACTCATGAGGCTGCAGAGCGGAAGAGACCACCAACACTGCTCACCCCTGCCCACATCCCTGGCCCAAGAGGAAACTGTATAAGGCCTCTGGGCTCCCGTGGGGGAGGGCCCAGGAGCGGCAGGACCCCTGCCAGAGACACCGCCGGACCCTGAAGGAAACAGACCGGATAAACAGTTCTCTGCACCCAAATCCCGTGGGAGGGAGAGCTAAACCTTCAGAGAGGCAGACAGGCCTGGGAAACCAGAAGAGACTGCTCCCTGCACACACATCTCGGACACCAGAGGAAAAAGCCAAAGACCATCTGGAACCCTGGTGCACTGAAGCTCCCGGAAGGGGCGGCACAGGTCTTCCTGGTTGCTGCCGCTGCAGAGAGCCCCTGGACAGCACCCCACGAGCAAACCTGAGCCTCGGGACCACAGGTAAGACCAAATTTTCTGCTGCAAGAAAGCTGCCTGGTGAACTCAAGACACAGGCCCACAGGAACAGCTGAAGACCTGTAGAGAGGAAAAACTACACGCCCGAAATCAGAACACTCTGTCCCCATAACTGACTGAAAGAGAGAAAAACAGGTCTACAGCACTCCTGACACATAGGCTTATAGGACAGTCTAGCCACTGTCAGAAATAGCAAAACAAAGTAACACTAGAGATAATCTGATGGCGAGAGGCAAGCGCAGGAACCCAAGCAACAGAAACCAAGACTACATGCCATCATCGGAGCCCAATTCTCCCACCAAAACAACCATGGAATATCCAAACACACCAGAAAAGCAAGATCTAGTTTCAAAATCATATTTGATCATGATGCTGGAGGACTTCAAGAAAGACTTGAACACACTTAGGGAAGCACAGGAAAACATTAATAAACAAGTAAAAGCCTACAGAGAGGAATCGCAAAAATCCCTGAAAGAATTCCAGGAAAACACAATCAAACAGTTGAAGGAATTAAAAATGGAAATAGAAGCAATCAAGAAAGAACACATGGAAACAACCCTGGATATAGAAAACCAAAAGAAGAGACAAGGAGCTGTAGATACAAGCTTCACCAACAGAATACAAGAGATGGAAGAGAGAATCTCAGGAGCAGAAGATTCCATAGAAATCATTGACTCAACTGTCAAAGATAATGTAAAGCGGAAAAAGCTACTGGTCCAAAACATACAGGAAATCCAGGACTCAATGAGAAGATCAAACCTAAGGATAATAGGTATAGAAGAGAGTGAAGACTCCCAGCTCAAAGGACCAGTAAATATCTTCAACAAAATCATAGAAGAAAACTTCCCTGACCTAAAAAAAGAGATACCCATAGACATACAAGAAGCCTACAGAACTCCAAATAGATTGGACCAGAAAAGAAACACCTCCCGTCACATAATTGTCAAAACACCAAACGCACAAAATAAAGAAAGAATATTAAAAGCAGTAAGGGAAAAAGGTCAAGTAACATATAAAGGGAGACCTATCAGAATCACACCAGACTTCTCGCCAGAAACTATGAAGGCCAGAAGATCCTGGACTGATGTTATACAGACCCTAAGAGAACACAAATGCCAGCCCAGATTACTGTATCCAGCAAAACTCTCAATTAACATTGATGGAGAAACCAAGATATTCCATGACAAAACCAAATTTACACAATATCTTTCTACAAATCCAGCACTACAAAGGATAATAAATGGTAAAGCCCAACTTAAGGAGGCAAGCTATATCCTAGAAGAAGCAAGAAACTAATCGTCTTGGCAACAAAACAAAGAGAATGAAAGCACACAAACATAACCTCACATCCAAATATGAATATAACGGGAAGCAATAATCACTATTCCTTAATATCTCTCAATATCAATGGCCTCAACTCCCCAATAAAAAGACATAGATTAACAAACTGGATACGCAACGAGGACCCTGCATTCTGCTGCCTACAGGAAACACATCTCAGAGACAAAGACAGACACTACCTCAGAGTGAAAGGCTGGAAAACAACTTTCCAAGCAAATGGTCAGAAGAAGCAAGCTGGAGTAGCCATTCTAATATCAAATAAAATCAATTTTCAATTAAAAGTCATCAAAAAAGATAAGGAAGGACACTTCATATTCATCAAAGGAAAAATCAACCAAGATGAACTCTCAATCCTAAATATCTATGCCCCAAATACAAGGGCACCTACATACGTAAAAGAAACCTTACTAAAGCTCAAAACACACATTGCACCTCACACAATAATAGTGGGAGATTTCAACACCCCACTCTCATCAATGGACAGATCATGGAAACAGAAATTAAACAGTAATGTCGACAGACTAAGAGAAGTCATGAGCCAAATGGACTTAACGGATATTTATAGAACATTCTATCCTAAAGCAAAAGGATATACCTTCTTCTCAGCTCCTCATGGTACTTTCTCCAAAATTGACCATATAATTGGTCAAAAAACGGGCCTCAACAGGTACAGAAAGATAGAAATAATCCCATGCGTGCTATCGGACCACCACGGCCTAAAACTGGTCTTCAATAACAATAAGGGAAGAATGCCCACATATACATGGAAATTGAACAATGCTCTACTCAATGATAACCTGGTCAAGGAAGAAATAAAGAAAGAAATTAAAAACTTTTTAGAATTTAATGAAAATGAAGATACAACATACTCAAACTTATGGGACACAATGAAAGCTGTGCTAAGAGGAAAACTCATAGCGCTGAGTGCCTGCAGAAAGAAACAGGAAAGAGCATATGTCAGCAGCTTGACAGCACACCTAAAAGCTCTAGAACAAAAAGAAGCAAATACACCCAGGAGGAGTAGAAGGCAGGAAATAATCAAACTCAGAGCTGAAATCAACCAAGTAGAAACAAAAAGGACCATAGAAAGAATCAACAGAACCAAAAGTTGGTTCTTTGAGAAAATCAACAAGATAGATAAACCCTTAGCCAGACTAACGAGAGGACACAGAGAGTGTGTCCAAATTAACAAAATCAGAAATGAAAAGGGAGACATAACTACAGATTCGGAGGAAATTCAAAAAATCATCAGATCTTACTATAAAAACCTATATTCAACAAAATTTGAAAATCTTCAGGAAATGGACAATTTCCTAGACAGATACCAGGTATCGAAGTTAAATCAGGAACAGATAAACCAGTTAAACAACCCCATAACTCCTAAGGAAATAGAAGCAGTCATTAAAGGTCTCCCAACCAAAAAGAGCCCAGGTCCAGACGGGTTTAGTGCAGAATTCTATCAAACCTTCATAGAAGACCTCATACCAATATTATCCAAACTATTCCACAAAATTGAAACAGATGGAGCCCTACCGAATTCCTTCTACGAAGCCACAATTACTCTTATACCTAAACCACACAAAGACACAACAAAGAAAGAGAACTTCAGACCAATTTCCCTTATGAATATCGACGCAAAAATACTCAATAAAATTCTGGCAAACCGAATTCAAGAGCACATCAAAACAATCATCCACCATGATCAAGTAGGCTTCATCCCAGGCATGCAGGGATGGTTTAATATACGGAAAACCATCAACGTGATCCATTATATAAACAAACTGAAAGAACAGAACCACATGATCATTTCATTAGATGCTGAGAAAGCATTTGACAAAATTCAACACCCCTTCATGATAAAAGTCCTGGAAAGAATAGGAATTCAAGGCCCATACCTAAACATAGTAAAAGCCATATACAGCAAACCAGTTGCTAACATTAAACTAAATGGAGAGAAACTTGAAGCAATCCCACTAAAATCAGGGACTAGACAAGGCTGCCCACTCTCTCCCTACTTATTCAATATAGTTCTTGAAGTTCTAGCCAGAGCAATCAGACAACAAAAGGAGATCAAAGGGATACAGATCGGAAAAGAAGAGGTCAAAATATCACTATTTGCAGATGACATGATAGTATATTTAAGTGATCCCAAAAGTTCCACCAGAGAACTACTAAAGCTGATAAACAACTTCAGCAAAGTGGCTGGGTATAAAATTAACTCAAATAAATCAGTTGCCTTCCTCTATACAAAAGAGAAACAAGCCGAGAAAGAAATTAGGGAAACGACACCCTTCATAATAGACCCAAATAATATAAAGTACCTCGGTGTGACTTTAACCAAGCAAGTAAAAGATCTCTACAATAAGAACTTCAAGACACTGAGGAAAGAAATTGAAGAAGACCTCAGAAGATGGAAAGATCTCCCATGCTCATGGATTGGCAGGATTAATATGGTAAAAATGGCCATTTTACCAAAAGCAATCTACAGATTCAATGCAATCCCCATCAAAATACCAATCCAATTCTTCAAAGAGTTAGACAGAACAATTTGCAAATTCATCTGGAATAACAAAAAACCCAGGATAGCTAAAGCTATCCTCAACAATAAAAGGACTTCAGGGGGAATCACTATCCCTGAACTCAAGCAGTATTACAGAGCAATAGTGATAAAAACTGCATGGTATTGGTACAGAGACAGACAGATAGACCAATGGAATAGAATTGAAGACCCAGAAATGAACCCACACACCTATGGTCACTTGATTTTTGACAAAGGAGCCAAAACCATCCAATGGAAAAAAGATAGCATTTTCAGCAAATGGTGCTGGTTCAAGTGGAGGGCAACATGTAGAAGAATGCAGATCGATCCATCCTTATCACCCTGTACAAAGCTTAAGTCCAAGTGGATCAAGGACCTCCACATCAAACCAGACACACTCAAACTAATAGAAGAAAAACTAGGGAAGCATCTGGAACACATGGGCACTGGAAAAAATTTCCTGAACAAAACACCAATGGCTTATGCTCTAAGATCAAGAATCAACAAATGGGATCTCATAAAACTGCAAAGCTTCTGTAAGGCAAAGGACACTGTGGTTAGGACAAAACGGCAACCAACAGATTGGGAAAAGATCTTTACCAATCCTACAACAGATAGAGGCCTTATTTCCAAAATATACAAAGAACTCAAGAAGTTAGACCGCAGGGAAACAAATAACCCTATTAAAAAATGGGGTTCAGAGCTAAACAAAGAATTCACAGCTGAGGAATGCCGAATGGCGGAGAAACACCTAAAGAAATGTTCAACATCTTTAGTCATAAGGGAAATGCAAATCAAAACAACCCTGAGATTTCACCTCACACCAGTGCGATTGGCTAAGATCAAAAACTCAGGTGACAGCAGATGCTGGCGAGGATGTGGAGAAAGAGGAACACTCCTCCATTGTTGGTGGGATTGCAGACTGGTAAAACCATTCTGGAAATCAGTCTGGAGGTTCCTCAGAAAATTGGACATTGAACTGCCTGAGGATCCAGCTATACCTCTCTTGGGCATATACCCAAAAGATGCCTCAACATATAAAAGAGACACGTGCTCCACTATGTTCATCGCAGCCTTATTTATAATAGCCAGAAGCTGGAAAGAACCCAGATGCCCTTCAACAGAGGAATGGATACAGAAAATGTGGTACATCTACACAATGGAATATTACTCAGCTATCAAAAACAACGAGTTTATGAAATTCGTAGGCAAATGGTTGGAACTGGAAAATATCATCCTGAGTGAGCTAACCCAATCACAGAAAGACATACATGGTATGCACTCATTGATAAGTGGCTATTAGCCCAAATGCTTGAATTACCCTAGATCCCTAGAACAAACGAAACTCAAGACGGATGATCAAAATGTGAATGCTTCACTCCTTCTTTAAATGAGGAAAAAGAATACTCTTGGCAGGGAAGGGAGAGGCAAAGATTAAAACAGAGACTGAAGGAACACCCATTCAGAGCCTGCCCCACATGTGGCCCATACATATACAGCCACCCAATTAGACAAGATGGATGAAGCAAAGAAGTGCAGACCGACAGGAGCCGGATGTAGATCGCTCCTGAGAGACACAGCCAAAATACAGCAAATATAGAGGCGAATGCCAGCAGCAAACCACTGAACTGAGAATAGGTCCCCTATTGAAGGAATCAGAGAAAGAACTGGAAGAGCTTGAAGGGGCTCGAGACCCCAAAAGTACAACAATGCCAAGCAACCAGAGCTTCCAGGGACTAAGCCACTACCTAAAGACTATACATGGACTGACCCTGGACTATGACCCCATAGGTAGCAATGAATATCCTAGTAAGAGCACCAGTGGAAGGGGAAGCCCTGGGTCCTGCTAAGACTGAACCCCCAGTGAACTAGTCTATGGGGGGAGGGCGGCAATGGGGGGAGGGTTGGGAGGGGAACACCCATAAGGAAGGGGAGGGGGGAGGGGGATGTTTGCCCGGAAACCGGGAAAGGGAATAACACTCGAAATGTATATAAGAAATACTCAAGTTAATAAAAAAAAATCAAAAAAAATGCAATTAATTTAATAGTAATGAAAATAGAGTTGATTTTTTGGCTATCATGACTATCATAATAGCTGGAATATTTTTGAATAAAAATGTATAAAATTATTAGATGTTCCAGAGAAGCCTCGGAGGATGGGCTATGAAATTATGATTAAATTTAAGCATTAAGCCTTGCCTTAAAACACTGGAGGAAGTTATTCCAGATATTAAATTACTTTTGAAAATTAAACTTATTTTAAAAGCAAAAAAACTGTGTGAAAGGAAGATACTTTTAATGAGAAGTAGGATAGGGACTAGATAGGATAGAAGGAATAGTTTTTCATTATTGCAAAAGACCAGATTTAGTTGCTAGCATCCATATTAGGTAACTGTGAGCTGCCTCTGACTCTAGATGCAGGGATTCTAGATGCAAATGCTGGCGTGGATGTGGAGAAAGAGGAACACTCCTCCATTGTTGGTGGGATTGCAGACTGGTACAACCATTCTGGAAATCAGTCTGGAGGTTCCTCAGAAAATTGGACATTAAATACCTGAGGATCCAGCTGTACCTCTCTTGGGCATATACCCAAAAGATGCCCCAACATATAAAAAAGACACATGCTCCACTATGTTCATCCCAGCCTTATTTATAATAGCCAGAACCTGGGAAGAACCCAGATGCCCTTCAACAGAGGAATGGATATAGAAAATGTGGTACATCTACACAATGGAATATTACTCAGCTATGAAAAGCAATTACTTTATGAAATTTATAGGCAAATTGATGGAACTGGATTGCCCCTAAAACTAGATAAGATGGATGAAGCTAAGAAGTTCATGCTGACAGGAATGGGATATAGATGTCTCCTGAGAGACACAGTCAGAGCATGTCAAATACAGAGGCAAATGCTAGCAGCAAACCACTGAATGGAGAAAGCAACCCCCATTGGAGGAATTAGAGAAAGGATTGAGAGAAGTGAAGGGCCTTGCAGCCTCATAAGAACAATAATGCCAAACACCATGGACTGAACCCTGGGTTTAACTGCATGTGTAGCAAAGGATGGCCTTATTGGGCACCAGTGGAAGGAGAACCCCTTGGTCCTGCCTAAGTTGGACCCCCAGTGTAGGGGAATGTCAGGGAGCGAGGGGGATTAGATGGGGAGCTTTTTTTGAAGAAGGGAAGGGGGATGGGATAGGGTAAGTTTGTTGGGAAACCCTGGGAAAGGGAATAATATCTGAAATGTAAATTTAAAAAATCCAATAAAAAATGAAGGTAAAACATTCCATCTTTCATAAAATTATTTAACCTCAGGAATTAAACAATTCAAATGCTTCAGGAATTCCCTGAAACTGACCAGATTCATAAGGCTTCCGTATCTACAAGTGAATTGAAGCAGTTAGGACTGCTAAGAGATATTTTGCCAGGAGAGGCTCAGAGCAGCCGAGCCACATGGCTGAGGTCCCTTCACTACAATATTTATAACATTTGTTCCACAATGGTTTTCAGAGATGCTTTCCACTTTCTGTAAAGACAGGCATCCTTAACGAGTAATGGGAGCTACACTTATCAATGGCTATAATGATAGTATTAAGGATATAATAAATATTATGCTGGTCTGGCAAGGTAGAGGGGAGTACTTTCTTTTAAGGTCTGCGAATGCAAATGCCCAGGTGGCTGGAAGTTTTTCAGTATGAGGCATACATTCCCTCCTGTTGAGTCAGCTTTCAGTCAATTTTGAGAGATGTTGGTTGCCATTGATGTGGGCGCCACCTACTGCACCTGCTTGCATATCTTGCCATGCTGCTAATTGCTGTGAACCATTTGTGGTGCAGCTGGCTAGGATTGTTAAATTGCCTCCCCCCACCCTTGGGCACATGCGTAGTATTTTTGTTAACCATGAAACTTCAGGAAAAATGCTTTGAGGATAGATCCATCATGAATTATCCAGGTTTTCTGTCCTAAGTGTGTGGTACCAACTGCAAATTACAGTTCACAATCAACTGCAACCAAACACTATAGCTACAGTATTGATTTTTGTGTGTCTGAATCATTTGGGCTATACTGGCCAACTATTGAAAAAGAGGTATCTCATGCCTAATACTAAAGTTTTCAATAGTTCATGGTTCCGTATATAGCACTCTCAGTTCAGGTGGTTTAACTATATTTAATATATACATACACACATACATATACACATACACACATACATGTATACAAACATACACAAACATACACATATATGCATATATACGTATACACATAAGCAGATACATATACTACATATACATATAATGTAAGTTATATATGCATGCATTACATATAATTTATGCATATGTATACACATATACATGTGTAGTATACTTTAGGTAATGCAAAATAATGATTCCTTGAAATTTTATTAAGCAACCTTGATGCTATTTGTCCTTCATCCCTGACTTTTTTCTATGTCAGCCTTTCTTCTCCCAAGTAGAAACCCCTCCACAGTATTTTCTATGAAGGAAAATATAATTAAATATTACCATTTGAACTATTTTTTAAAGATCATTCTTTTTTGTTATCTCAGTAACTATATCATGAATACTTTAATATAACTATTGTATAAATATACCAGAAATTTTGCTTAAATTTACATGCTTCTAAATTCTGAGACAAGTGAAAACAAATAAGAGGTAAGTTCAAGTTTTCAATTTCCAACTGTAAAATAGTAGTTGAAAATTTTACTTTAGCACAATTTTATAAAATTTTAGAATGATTACAAATGCTCTCATTTTTTTTTTTTTGGTTCTTTTTTTCGGAGCTGGGGACCGAACCCAGGGCCTTGCGCTTCCTAGGCAAGTGCTCTACCACTGAGCTAAATCCCCAACCCCTACAAATGCTCTCATTATAATTAATTATAACACATGATCGTCAAGACTTATTATATGCCAAGGAAGTATTGAAGATAATGAGCAAGCTAGACAGTCCTGTGAAGACATTTGCTAACTACAAAGAAGTGCTGGACAAGATCTGTCTGTCAGGAAGATTAGTGAATAATTGCAAAAAGTTGTCTGGAGTCTTATAAACAAAAGGTAGTAATCAAATTGTTCTGATTACTATATTGGAGTGGTGTGTGAGCATATGCTGTTTACGGAAAATATTCAGTTAAGTACTCAGGAATGATGTATCAATGCCAGCAAGTTACTGCCAAAGGATTCAGGAACGTTATACCTAAAAAGAAAAGAAATAAGGAAAGAAAGGGAGCAAATAGAAAATCCAGGGAGATGGGAAGAAAAACGTAATAAAGGAAGAAAAAAAGAGGGAGAAGAGACCGAACTTTATTCTACCTTTCTATTATCATTCTATAGCAGTCATTCTATAACATTAGGGAATACTTCCTTGTAGCCTTGATTGCTTATCATAATGATATCTAATTTTGAAAACAAATTTCTACTACCACTGGTAGTGATGTAGGTTTATTCTGCCTAATTTTAATAGGAGTATTTTCTTCCTTGATATTTATTTGGATTGTAAAGGTTTATAAAGTAAAACACCTTATCATATGTGTCATTTGTAATTTTTCTACTGTTTCGTGGGCTATTCTTATCCTGTTAATTGTCTCCACTGTTCCCAAGGGGAATGCCAACCTTAAATTTGATGTAATTATCTTTACACAATTTTGCTCATATTGTTGTTATATGTTCTTCTGTTTTCTTCTAGTAGTTTAGTGATTTATCTTACACTAAATATTTGTCATGGTTTGTATCCATTTTCATATGATGAATAGTGTTGACATCATTTTTTTTCACATTGATGTTCAGTTTTTACAGATGTATGATGAATTGCTCCCTTAATCTTACATGACAACCTTGCCTCTTTTCACAAGTCTTGATTTTACAATCTCCTGTTATTCCTTCTCTCCTCATTCCATTCTCTTGGAATTTATATTTTCAAACTTTCACTTTCAGTTTACATGGACCCTTGGAGGTGAAATACAATTTCAAATTCTACCACAATCTCTAAGAGAAAAAGCTGAGTTTCACCTAGGCAATGAACTGTATCCTAATGGAGAACCATTTATATATGACATAGCACCTTTCTATTGTGTTATACTTCTTTTTGTCTTTGTCTTGTAATAATATGATTCTATTTTGCATACAGAGTAATATTCTTTGAATCTATGTGGACACTATAGAGCAGTATAGATCTAGATGTATGAATCCTTTTGGAAATGCTAAGCTATCACTTTCAGTGATCAGAGTGCAATGACAACAGAGCCTTAGAAATGAAGACATACAGAGGTGAGTGCTAGCAGCAAACCACTGAATTGAGAACAAGATTCCCATTAGAGGAGTTAGAGAAAGGATTGAAAGAGCTGAAGGTGTCCCCCCTATACTTCTACTTTACTGCCTTCCTGTATTCCCCCGCACTGGGGGTCCAACCTTGGCAGGACCCAGGGCTTCCCCTTCCACTGGTGCTCTTACTAGGATATTCATTGCTACCTATGAGGTTAGAGTCCAGGGTCAGGCCATGTATAGTCTTTGGGTAGTGGTTTAGTCCCTGGGAGCTCTGGTTGGTTGGCATTGTTCTTCTTATGGGGTTGCAAGCTCCTTCAACTCTTTCAAGGGGATTCTAGAGCAGGACTCACTATAAAAGTACCAGCTTAGGTTAAAAGGTATAAGGGAATTATACAGCATGGACTTCCTCCCTGAAATAACACAGTTGTGTACCTTCCGAGAAGATCTCCAAAGTGGCCTCAGCATATTTTAAGAATGCAGGATTGTGGGGTAGATAAGAATACAGTTGATCATGGCAACAAGTGGGCTGTTTGGGCCTCTGGTTAACCTTTCATCTTAACAAGAAATTCCCACTGGTTCTAAGCTGATTCCAGCTAGGAAGGCAGGGTGGCCAAGGTAAGACCTTTCCTCTCCTTCTCTATATGGAATTTCTGAGTTCCTGAAATCAGTAGGAATTCTAAAAACTTTCTTGCTGTATTCCCATAGGCCTTCTACAGAAATTGTAATTATTCATTTGCTGACTTACGTTCTTGTGTGAATAAAGAATTTAGAAGACTCTTAGACATGTTTTGTCATTTTTTTATTTTGTGATTTTTGTGTTACCATTCAAAGTTACATTTAATTATTATAATAGTATAGTTTTGTTACTCAACAATGAAGGCTTACTCATCAGTACACATTACAAGAATAAAATTAAAATTAGAAGAATTCAAATCAATTAAAAGACACACTGAGAATGAATCCACAATATCTCTCATATTTTAAGAATGAATACCTGCAAGCATTTCCTTCATGAGAAAAAAAATTGAGGGGAAATAGCTCATATATGGACCCATTACATGGTTTGCAAAACCAACCACCTGTAACCAGTGATAATAATAAAACAAAAGGAAATAAAAGGATAGTTTGGTCACAGTTTAAATCCTCGCCGTACATCAGTTATGCTCCTTTAAAACTTTTAAACTACTTGAGATTCGACATCTTTATCACCAAAGTATGACTGAGATATTTTTCTTCATAAATTCTTTTCAAGGTTAATTCAGTAGAGCAGTACAACAGAAAATGTATTGATACTAGAAGATACACTATGGAAACACTGGAAACCTGGAGATATTGGTATATCACATTTCTGGTGGCAGCAAGAAAGTCCTCTACAAAGACAAGTCAAAGGTATTAAAGGTTTATAATATGTCATAGTGTGAAAGTCGTCCAACTCAGCAGAAAAGTCATGATGAGCTTGAAGCAGTTGTCAACATTGCTTCCACAGTCAAGAAGCTTGGAGGTCCCGTGGATCTGTGTCTTGCTTCAACAGTGTTTGGATGGAATGGACCCGGGGACTCCCACTTTATTAGCTTCCAGCCACCTTACAAGTCTCTCAAGTTGCAGCGTCGGGGACCATCTCCTTGGAGTGTTCTGCTGCTAGGATGAGCCAGCACCATCTTCACGGTTAGCCCCATACTCTGGAACAGCCGTGTCCTTTCGGATTCGTCAGAATTCTTCCACCGGAATGGAAGCTTCGGTGAACTGCCTGATCGACTTGCACCTGAGGGCCTCCTACACCTACCTTACTCCGGGCTTCCTTTTTGATTGGGATGAAAGGGCGTAGGCCACTTCTTCCATGAATTGGCCAAGGAGAAGCGCGAGGGCACAGAGGGCACAGAGCATCTCAAGTCAAAGACTGATTGCGGGGTTACACTCTTCCAGGGTGTGCAGAAGCTGTCTCAAGATGAATGGGGTACAACCCCGGTTGCCATAGAAGCTGCATTGACCCTCAAGAAGAACCTGAACCAGGCCCTCTTGATTCTGTATGCCCTGGGTTCTGCCCACACAGGCCCTCATCTCTGTGACTTCTTGGAAAGCCACTTCCTGGATAAGCAGGTGAAGCTCATCAATAAGATGGGCAACCACTTAACCAACCTCCCTAGGCTAGCAGGGTCTCAACCAGCACAGACTGGCATGCACCAGGTATCTCTGGGCGAGTATCTCTTTGAGAGTCTCACTCTCAAGCACAACTAGGCCTCTGCGCCTTCCAAGAGACTCCCTCCTCTGCATCTCACTAGTCAGCTTCAGGACCTCCACCTGGACGAACCTATCAAGCTACGAGGCAGCTTTGTAACCACCCTGGAGCATCTCCCAAATCTTAGACCAAGTAAAAGTAAAGCATTTTGAAACAGAAAAAAAAAAAAGCTATTTGAAGGCAAGACAAGTAGCTTATACTAGCATGATCAGGTTGGGCTTTCTTCACTGACATTTCCTAAGCAATCACTGTATAGGACTATGCATCATAGCTCTTAATATTTATATGAAAACTACAGTAAGTAGTAATTTAATGTTTTCAGAAATTAAGATTGGAGAACTTAAAAATATTACCCCAAAAACTCACTGAGAAGTTCATTCAGAGACAGCCTTTTCTAACTCTAAGTTGTCTGCTTTGATACATTAAGTATTGTATTTTCATTTCACCTATGATCATGTTTAATTATATTTTCTTCTTTTGAAAATAAATTACTGGAGTCAATATGTTCATAATTAGAAATACCTTAGGACAATTGTTAGCGAATGAAATTGCTTTCTCACGGTTCTGGATGCTGGAAAGCCCAAGATAAAAATGTTTTCATCTTGGATGATCACTTGCTAAGGCCTGCATGGAACAAATGGGGAAGAAAAAAATGAATAAATCTCAGTTACTTCCTTCTAATCCTTTTGCTAGGCAATTGCCCATTTATGAAGCCAAAGCCATTATGACTGACATTAGTTAATAAAAATATAAAAATCCCCTTACTCTCAATACCATTTCAATGGAAATTGAGTTTCAATGTGAATTTTAGTACTGCTCTCCACACACTCACTCTCTGAAAAATTTTATCATCCTATTTCACAGGTAATATGCATAAGGGTCTTGTTCAAAACATAGCATGTACTTTTCAGTCTTAGTCATGAAATTAATATAAAATAAAATTAAGCCAAAATAGATTGCATAGATTTTTTTGCTGATAAATATGAAAAATAGATATAATGAATATAGACTTTCATTGTACATTCTAAAGTATGTTATAATCTATACAGAGACTTAGGAGAGTGCCTGAAATGCTTTATTTACAATGTTTATATTGATTTATTAAAGCATAATTAGAAATGATGAATTTGTGTGATGTGTTCTTCTCTTTATTACTATGGATTCATTTATGGGCAACCACAGGATCACTGTGTTTGTGGTGGTTTGAATATGCTTGGCTCAGGGAGTGGCACTATTAGGAGTTGTGGCCTTGTTGGAGTGGGTGTGGCCTTTTTGAAAAAATGTGTCATTATAGGTATGTCATATTTTCCACCATGAAGATAATGGACTAAACCTCTGAACCTGGAAACCAGCCTCATTTAAATGTTGACCTTATAAGAGTTGTCTTGGTCATGGTGTCTGTTCACAGCAGTAAAACCCTAAGCCAGTGTTCTTCCCTCATCTCGAATAAATATGTCCTAAATTTCCAGTTCATGGACAAGGAAAATATTAGCATCTGGTTGATTTGGAAAGACAAGTCCTCTCCCCCTAAATAATGCAGCCTACATTCCTAGCACCAAGAATAGCATATTAAATCTATCACATCAATAGGCTAGACATCAGGAAAATCCATGTGTCAACAGTTAGGTAAAGAGAAAATCTGGTAATCTCCTCTCAGGAAATTAAATGGGATTCTCTGTAGAATGTCATACTTGGAATGTAGGAACGTCATTAAAATAAACAAGCTTCATAAAGTGAAACTGAAAATGAAATGTAATTACGAAAACTGTATCTGAGGGTTTTGGGATTTAAAATATAAAATGCATGTAGATCTTAGTTATAAACCTATGAAAATCCAGTGTAACAATATTATTTCCTTACATTATTTTTCACTAAGAATTGTTAATACCTTTGTCACTGATTTCTAAAAGTAAAATAATGTAACTACCAAGTGAATTCCATCATAAATCTACTCTAAAACATAAAACAAAGATGATGTGATGTAGCAGCCTTTTATGTACATTTTAAAAATAGTGAACTAGATGCAACACTCTTCAAGGCCGAAGCAAGCTTTCATAGGTTTTATATTTTCTATGACATCATATTCAGTCTGGACTGTGGGTAGAACTGAGCCAAATGTTTTCCATTTGAAGCTGGCCACAGCAAAGATTTCAGTGCTGCCCAATGACCTGGAAGTGCGTTATGGGCAAAAGCTCAAGGAAAGCTTATAAAAGAGGCACCTGTGGTTTTTAAATTAAGCCCATTTGCTGTAATTAGCTGGCTTTATTTTTAATAAGTCAACCTTCTCCATTGTTTTTTAAATCATCCCTGTGGTGGTCATAAACACCATGCAGTTTTAATGGGAAGGATTTTGTTTCTTAAAACCCCAGGTGACTTGAATTAAATCACGATGGCCAGTACAAAAGGGGTTGGAGAGAAAGAAGAAATCATGGACACTGGTGAACTCAACTCCCATTATGAGCGACTCAATCCAAGTGAACGTGACTAAAATGATTTCAGTCTGTCCTGTAGTTTGTCTGTGGATTTGCTTTTCCACTGGCAGCTGATTCAGAGCCTTGTTTCCCCTTCACGATAGCCTACTATTCTGTAGACTGAACTTCTTAAGACTAACTGTACATGCCAGAGAAATATTTTCTGACAGAAAATTTCAGGGAAAGAATGTAGTCACCAAATTATTTAAATTTATTATTTAATCGTGGCCAAAGACATGAACTACAGTGTAAAATGTTTACATATTTTACAAACCTATAGTCCCTACAAGTTACTGATGCTTTAATTCATTCTAGTTCTGCTATAACATCATCACTCCTAAAATTCACCAAGCAATATTTTACAGATTTAGATAAACATGTTTTACACCTGCTATTTTTGCTTGAAGTTAGTCAGAAAGCCAGAACTTTTCAACACTTTTTGTACCAGAACAGAACTTTGTGGAGTTTTATCATGGGCAACTTTATTGGAAAAAACTACATAATTTTAATTTTTAATACAGAATTTCAAGACCCCATTGAAAGGCAGTGCTACGCTTCAGAAAAACTGAGACCCACCTTGATCTTGGAAGTGCCTGCTAGATGTAAGAACAGTATCATCGATGATGAGTTTGGCATTGTAGTTGGTTTGTTCCTTGACGTTGCTATGCAGCTGACTGTCTGATGCAGCCCTGTATGAGTGCCCACAGGTCTAGAAAAATGTGGAAATTATCACAGACAAATTGTGTTTTACCACTAAAATTATGTGACTAACCCCACAATTGATCAAACTCTTCAAAACAATGTCAGATCTGACCAATAAACATGAAGAGAGACAAGGGAAGCTTGACTTCAGGAATGCTGCATCCGGAACATTGAGAGTCACATCACAGATAGTCGGAAAGAAATGAAAACAACTTAAATTTAAAGATAAGTAGATGTATAATGCAAAGTAGATTTGCTTAAAATTTTATAGGGAATAGTTTGGGATGACTCACAAAGTTGAAAGCACCTTACGGTGTAGCAATTTTATCTCCACTATATACCCTAAAGAAGACCACACTTCTAAGCATAAAGAGAAGCTGGTGGTAGTGTTGTTAGTGGTGATGGCGGTGCTGGTGCTGGTGCTGGTGCTGGTGCTGGTGCTGGTGCTGGTGCTGGTGCTGGTGCTGGTGCTGGTGGTGTCAGGGGCAGGTGGTGGTAGTGGTGGTGGTGATGGTGGTGGTGTTGGTGATGGTGGTGATGGTGGTGATGGTGGTGGTGGTGGTGATGGTGGTAGCAGTGGGGGTGGTGGTGTGCTGCTGGTGCTGCTGGTGGTGGTTGTGGGAGTAGGAGTGGTGGTGGTAGGAGTTGGCACGGTGATGATGATGATGGTGCTACTGGTGGTCATGGTGGTGCTGGTGGTGTTGGGAGTGGTGGTGGTAGTTAAGTAGCTTGAATGAGTTAACAAAGCAGCCTGGTTTGAAATAGCAATTTACTGGGGCAACACATATATTATTGACAATAAAATGAATAAAACATTTGTAATATTGTTACAAAATAACATACAACACATCTATAAAAATGACTAACTAGAGCTTCATACACTACAATGCATTAACTATAAAACATAAAATTTAGGATACAAATTATATATATATATATACATATATATATATATATATACATATATATATATTACAGTTCCTTTATGGAAAATATTTTAGAAGTAGTTATGTCATTTTAATGGAATATATGTACTTGATAAATTATACATAACAATGACAGAACATTTTTATGAGGTTAAAAATGAATGACTACTAATGTTGGAACATTTCTTGATATACAGAGAGGGTTCTGACTAGTAGAATACAAAATAGGCTTCTAAAGTGTAGATTTATGCCAGAGATTAATGCTATCTTGTTATACTGCCTTTTACATACAAAGACAGTGTTTCTGAGTGCATAACTTTATTCTCAGTTCTTACATGAAGCAACAGTACTACTACACAGATAGAGCAGGACTTCCTTTTTATCTTTTTAACTGTATATGCAAATATTCATATGTGTCTAGGCATAAATTATACTTTGATAGTTAAATTTATTCATACTGGGCTTAACATTTTCTCATGGATACATGAGATACACACATATACATATATAAAGTAAATATTCTAAACCAGATATTTGTAGTATGTAGTAGAGACCCTGATTTCCTAAGGGTTGATTTTGATTTGGGTGAGGCGCATGTAGTGTTGGGTAGCATGAAGCTTACTATGAAGACCAGGCTAGCCTTGAACTTATAGAACCCTATCTCTACCATTGAAGTACTAAGATTAAGGCATGCAACACTAGAGCCATAACTTCTTTATATTTGGGGCAAAAAAGCATAATTCTCAACCCAGAAACCATGTCATAGAAAGTAAGAGCTGTGGTTGAGTTGAAAAGGTTCTGTTTGTATAGTATTGTAATGTATTGTATTGCATTTGTATTGACAATGAAACAATAAACAGATAAATGTTTACTTACACATTTTCTCTAATTATGGATATGATCAGTTATCTGAATTCTACAACAAACAAGCGAGAAACTATGAGTGTTAAAATGAGAAATTGCGTCTCAAAAGAAACTGATGAGCATAATGTAGTCAGAATTTAGCTCCCTCTGACAACCCCGATGGTTCTATTTTCATTTTACATGGAGTCTTTAGCATTGTACTTTCTAAGTTCCCCAGGCTTATTTCAGAAGTCTGATCACAGAAAGAGGCATCTCACTTCACCCTTAGTCCACCAGAGTATAAAACCAAGACCCACTAGTCAATCAAATATATCTAATCTACATGGTCAGTGCTAGGAAACACAACCTCGACGCTCGGGCTTGTTTGATCATTTTCCTAAATGTTAGGGGTTAGTAGTCTCCTTTTAAAGAAACTTCACATTTTTAGTAGGGAAAAGTATCTTCTCCAAAGTTACATATTGGATGTCCATAAATACAGAGCTAAACTATATGTCTGTAAATACAGAGCTAAAATAATTCATACTTGAAGGACTAGATGTGAAGATTATCATTTTCTAATTAGACAGTTTTTCCTACTCCTTGTAAACAGATGTACATAAGGGATAGCAGAATAAGAAAAGTAAGGCCAGTAAATACCAAGAAGAAAACCACAACCCTCCTTTTTTCCAGGGAGCATACACCTATTACTTTATAGGCTAAAACTAACTTTTCTAATAATAGAGAGCTGTCTTAAGTGATCCATTTTCATATTGTAATATCATAACAAGGAAAAGGTTTCATTCCTCTCTAAGTATAAATCAATAAAGGATCTAATGCACAGAACTCCAGAGTAACTAAAATCTGTTGCACAATTTCCCTGCAGGTACCCATGAAAAGAAACATACCCCAGTTGAATGAAAACTCCTCACTAGGCTTGAAAACACAGACCTGAAATTTCAACTACTTGAGAGGCTGAGACAGAAGGAACAAAAATGCAAAGCCAGACTAGGCAACTTAGCAAAAACCTGTCACACAATTAAAACCAAAAAAATCTAAGGGCCCACTACAGCTCAGTAGGAGAGCCCTTGCCCAGCACACATGAGTCCTGGTCCAACCTTCAGTAAAAGAAACAACGTTAAAAGACGAAGAAGAAAAAGTGACAAAGGGAAGAAAGGAGAGGAAGGAGAAAACAGGAGAAAAAGGGAAAAAAGCAAATCACGCAAGACAGAAAAATTAGCATTCAATTTATAATTTCAAAAGAAAAATAGGCCAGGAGTAATAGAAACTTAATTTAAAAATTTAAGCACACAAAAGGCAAGCTATCTACTTGTGATTCCAGATTTCTGTGATTCCAGATGAGAGAAATGGTTTGGGATTGTCGGTTGAACCAAGAAAGATGAGTATTTCCTCACTACAAATTCTCTTATCCTCCTTTCCAATATGTAAATAGTTGTTTTTATACAGTGTGCAATTTTTCTCTGGTAATGTTTTATCTCCACACATGTGTGGTTTGCAGAAGAACCCCAGTTTATCTGGATGAGAAAGGTCAGAGGCTGCTTATTCGCCCCCTTAATTGTAATTATGAAAGGCATACCCATAATATCATTCGGCAGAGATACTTTGAGCCTTTTGATGTAGAGCAGAGTCAGATGCTCTAATCCTCAACTTGATGAAAGGTAGGTGATGAATATGACCACAGTCAGTTCGTAGTTCTGTCCTGTGAGAAGCTCGTGATATCTATCTCCTTATGGTCAAGTGTGACAGTACCAGCTCTTGAGCTGTTCTCGGCTTATTTTGCACATGAAGCATGCAGATGTACCTTCTTCAGGCTTCTTAGACACAAAATCCATTTTCAATAATGTAAGAGTTTATTTGGACACCAGTAAGCAAATATGTACCTCTGATAACAGTAATTTATACAAGCTCCATTGATGGACACTTTTGTGTTCTTACTTATCACTGTGGAAACAAGGATAAGAGAGTTGAACTACTCATTGTCAGCAAAAACCAGCAAAAACATACAGAAGAAGAAGCTGGTTTCAGTCTCATTTCTGTGACTTCAAAATTGGAGTTCTTAAGGGTTACTAAAATACTACTTGAGGAATGCTGCTTCAAATAATCAAGATGAGTTTCTGGTCCATGTAATTTTCTTCCTTACTTTCTAACAGTTTTAGTGTTAACTGGGCTTCTATAAAATTAAAATTAATATCTGTGAGAAGGCTCTGTAAAGTATTGCACACAATATAAATGTCAAAATTTCTAGTATCTACATGCTTGGCTATAACAGGATTCGGAGAAAAAATGTATCAAGATAGATAAGGGTGAAATTTATTATTTGCAAAGCCAAAAAGATCTTTTTAGTACTATCCCACATTCTCTCTCTCTCTCTCTCTCTCTCTCTCTCTCTCTCTCTCTCTCTCTCTGTCTCTCTCTCTCTCTCTCTCTCTCTCTCTCTCTTTTTCACACACACACACACACACACACACACACACACACACACACACCTGCACATTCATACACACACGCGCGAACACTCCCTTTGATCAAGTTGACTTTGATCAACCTTCAGGAAAACCAGACATAATCCAAGCTATTATCTTGAACATGAATAAAAAACCATCTCTCCAGGCTACAACCATGAATATATAAGTGTTATTAATGACTGCAAATGCCTTGAAATTGTCGAATAAAACCAAGGTATCTTTCAATCTATGATAGATTAATTGAACTTAATAAGGTGGGATTGAAAAAGCCACTGTAACTCATTGCTCCTACAACTGCGAGTGCATCTAAGTGTGATGTATAGTATCGTATGGCTGTACTTTAGTTAAGGATCTTGTTATTAAATTACCTTGAAACATCAATGCTGGAGGTTATAGAGCTCATTTGCTATTTATCTGTGTTCTAAAATGGAAGGTCACCTTTTCTTTGAACATTTCATTTTTATATTTTGCAAGTGCCTGCGGCTAATGATACTAACCTTAAAATAATGGGATGGAGCCACTAAATGAAACAATAGCAACCAATCCCTACAGACATATGGAGGAATTAAAAATGTTGAAAAAAATTGATTGATTGCCTAAATTACACCTTATCATCCAGGAACTAGTGAGAATAAATTAGCTATATGGTGAGGGCCTGCTGCTGTCTTTCCTGGTATGCTAGTTAGTACCCTCAGAAGCAACATTGTTCATTTGTTTGCAAAATGCCACTGACACATACATTAGCCCTCATGGTGGGTTAAGACAACCATCTATCTTCTTAAAATAGTGTAAGTTTCCCAAAGAGTTAGTTTCTCTTATCTTTCCCCTGAGAGAACTTCCGGTACCGAACAACTGGATGGTTCCTGGCACACATTTCTGAACATGTGCTGTTCCCTTTTTAGTTCCTTTCTGAGTCAATTTCGAGCATTTATAACAGAACTGCCCAAATACTATTTGAGAATTTCTGGAAGAGAATGCAGGAAGAATAAAAAACAGAAATTAGAAAAGTATAATCAATGTTTCTACCCTCAGCTTTTACCATGTTTTATGTATATGGGAGTTCTGGTAGATATGACGATCAGAAGAGGGTATTGGATCCCCTGTAACTGGAGTCACAGATGGTTGTCAGTCACAGTGTGATTGCTGGGAACTGAACTTCAGTCCTCTGCAAAAGTTGCAAGTGTTCGTAAACACTGAGGGATCTCTCCATCACCCCCCTAATCCTTTACCATTATTCTAGACATAAGAACTCTGAGTAGGAGAAGTAGTTGTTTTCATAGAATGGGGAGCAAATAGAAATACTCAGATTAAAATGAAACAGTGACAACTAGAATATTACACAATATTTATTATCTAAGTGTGTCTAAGACAGAATTATACTACATGGTAAGTATTTGACACTTATTTTACAATCCTTAAAACTAAATTTCACTGGGCTTTTGTGGCACATTATCATTTTTTTTTTACAAAAGAACAAAAGGAGAAATTAACTTTTGCATATCAGTACACTCAAATATTGTCATCCCTACATTGCCCGCAGGAACACTTATGATTCGGTCTACCTGAATAAACCAGGATTATCTAATTCTACGCTCAGTTAATTAGCAGAACACAGGCATACATGATATGTAGATATATATCATATATATAATTAATATACATATCATATATAATTAATATATTAATTACATTTATTATAAAAATTATAATCAGTATAATTTTAAGCAGCAATTAGATATGAACATAGTCTTCTCTTATGTTCTTGTTTTGTTATTAGTAGTAAATATAATTGTTTATTTCAATGTTTCTAGGTATTTTATGTGTGTGTAATTTTAAACCTGTCATTATCATCCCCTAAAACAGAAGAGACATGCAATAAGTTTATTATTAATGATATTGTCAACATTGTCCAAAAGATCATGTGTATCCATAACTATAATCAAGAATGAGAACAATTAAAAACAAATTGATCCTATAATGCATATACACACACGTTTCTCCCATCATTGCCTTCTGATTATGCAGCATAAATCATTTCTGTAGACTGTGTAGTATATATGGGATTTAAGTAATATAGAAATTCTTAAGATATACAAGAGGCTATGAGTAGGCTACAATATGTGTGCCACTTCAGTTAAGGGAATTAAATGCTCATGGATATTTTACCCGGAAAGAGATTAGAACCAAATTGAATTATATTGAAGCAAAACTTATTTTCCATTTATGATTCACATATGATTTTATGTAAAATTAAATCATTCAAATTCCTTAATTAATACAAATGAGATATTAGTATGTTTCACATAGTACATAATTCAGAAGAACTTCAGAGTGTAGCGCAAGTTATGTTTGTGTGGGTGTGTTGGTGTGTCTTGGTTCTTGCAGCCTGACTCATTTTTTTAATTTTTTAAAACTTTATACATATACACAGTGTATCTTAATCCTATCCAAGCTCCTATCATTTCGACATCTCAACTTCCTTTTTCCATTATTTTTAAAGTTAGTGCTCCAGCTATGAATATGATGTGGGGCCATTGACTAGGACATGAGGAACATCACCTAAAACATTGATTGTCTCTCCCTCCAGAACCATTGTGATGGATTGAATATGCTTGGCCCAGGCAGTGTCACTATCAGAAGGTGTGGCCCTGTTGGAATAGGTGTTTTTCTGTGGGTATGAGCTATAAAATATTCACTCTAGCTGCCTGGAAGTCAGTCTTCCACTAGCAACCTTCAGTAGAAAATGTAGAACTCTCAGCTCTGCCTGCATGCATGTTGCCTGCCTAGATGCCACCAAGCTTGTACCTTGATGATAATGGACTGAAACTCTGAACCTTTAAGCCAACCCCAAATATATCTTGTCCTATATAAGACTTGCCTTAGTCATGGTGTCTGTTTACAGCAGTAAAACCCTAAGAGAAAAGTTGGTACCAGGGACTGGGGGATTGCTATGATAAGCCTTACTATGTGTTTCTTTGGAAGAATGTGGATTTGGAAAGTCATGGAATGATTTAAGTAGAGTTTAATGGGCCATCCTAGTAAAAATATGAATGACAGTGGTGCTGAGGGTCATACAAAAGGTATAGGCCTACTGGCTCAAGAGATTTCAGTGGGGAACAACTTTAATAGGTGACTGAAAGACTGTTTTTATGACGTTTTGATGAAGAACATGACTGCTTTTTGTCAATGTCTGAAAAAACTACCTGAGAGTAAGGTAAAGAGATTTATATGCATTGTATCAACAAAGACAGTTTCACAAAGGCCCAACAGAGACTTTGTTCTCTGGTTAAGTCTGATGAAGAGCATTTTGAACAAACACAGCAAGCCGAGAAAGGAAAAAGATAAAATATACACTTTTAGTATTAAATGAATACCAGGAAGTGAAATGGATCAGAATCCTGCATTCCAGGATATTAAATTGAATTAAGAGAGTAATTAAGTAACCTTTTGGCAAGATTTCACCCAGCTAAATTTAGGTTCAGGCATGGTAGTACAAGACTTTAATCCCAGGAAGCCAAGACAAGCAGATATCTGAGTTCAAGACCAGCCTACAACAGAGCAAGTTCTAGGTGAAGAAAAACTTAAATCCAGGCTTGGTGGACCACACCTTTAATCTCAGTGTTTAGGAAACAGGTCTGCAGATCTCTTGTTCTGGATCAAGTTTTAGGACAGCCAAGCTTAGGCAACGAAGGAGTTGGAAAACAGAAAGTTGGTGATACTTTAATAAAACAAGGGTGCCATGTTCCAACTTCTGTAAGCAGCAGAACTTGGGCGATTAGGCCATGTGGCTCTGACTTTAGAGAAAAACAGAAGGGACTAGTGGGACAATTGATGCTGGTAAGCTGGAGCTAAGAAATTAGCAATGATTAAGAAGAGGCCAGCATCCCTGAGGTGAAATCATCTAGGATGTGTTTTCTAAGAACACAAAGAAGCTGTGTTCAAGAGATAGCCAAATTTATACCTCGTGTTGCAGCTGAACTTGGTAATATGTAAGAGTCTCCCAGGTGATATTTGTTTTGAAGGTATGAAGGGGTCTTGAAGACCAGTTGAGGCTTGGCACTGTGAGAGGCCATGGACAGTCATTGGTGAATGTGCAGCTTCACTTGCAGTTGATGGTTCAGGACCTAAGGGGTCATGCAAACAATTTGAGGTTTGGTCCCAAGAAGAGATCTTCTGAGAGGCTACTGCTGAAGCCTAATTGCAACAGAAAACTCCAGTGTACTGGAGATGCCAATACCATGGGCTGATCACCAAGAACAGCAGCAGTGGAATGGATCAACCTGAGCTTAGAGAGCTAGACTTGGAGAAGTAACACCAGCCCTTTGGAGGAACTCAGAAGATCATGTGTGGATCCCAGACATTGAAATAAGACACTGTAACATTGAAGTTGCCTTGGAGACCCCAAGATGTTCAAGATGCCAGAGCTATAGTTTATCTGCTGAGCAAAGATGCTAATAGGGAGTAAAACCAGCCCAGGAGAAAGAAGTTTGTTATCCTCAACAAAGATAAAAATGAGTTAGAGATCTAAAGACTGCATAGACATCACTTGAGATTTTTATACAGATACAGAGAGCGAATTATGGGTATAGGTGATATAAAAATAGATACATAGATCTGTGTATGAGAAATAGTAATGGAAATATAAGACAATTTATAGACTGAAACTTTCATATACATCTTTTCAATATGACTATATATATACACATATGTATGTATATAAAATCTGTTACAACAGTTATATACTATATAAAAAGTCTCAATTCCAAACAAAAGCCAATTTCTTATAACAATATATAATACATTTTTAGGGCTAAAATAAAGCACTAAGATGATTAGATACATCCTTTAACCAGGTGCTAAGTGGTGTTTACTGAAAATGTATTTTAAAATCTGAAGTCAGAACACATGGGCTCCCCAAGATTAAAAAAATGACTGTTCAAAATATAGTCTTTTGAGATTACTTTGCAAAAGTTTTTAATGTTTACAATTAATATTCCAGTATTTATAGTCTTACACAATTTTCCTTTCTCCATAAATGTCTTTAAAAAAAACCCTGTGTGACTGAGTTGTTACCTTTAAAAATGTTTAATTTCACGGAGAGAAAACACTGAAACTCATACAGTCATTATAAACAGCTGGGAGTGAGGTACAGTGTGTTGTTATAGCCAGCTTCCTCTTTGAAAAAAGGCATTGCATGGAAAACTCTTTAAAGTAAACAATCTTCAGTTTATAAAAGCAAACCCGACCTTTGCAGCCTTGTTTTGGTGGTACGTGGAATTACAATTACATTAGATTAAATAAAATATAGGAAAGCAGCAACACAGTAACTTTACTTTTTCTTTCCAGTACTTTCCTCAAGCACAAAATCAACTTTTGGTAATATAAGTAGTATATAGCCTAGAGAAACACATATTATGCTGTCAAAGAGGATTAAGATAGATGAGGACTCATCCTGACTCCTGGGGGTCCACCTTTATCACTTAGAGTAGCTGGAGGGATAAAGTACAAAGTTATTACCCGGGACCATTCCAATTTTTATGTTGGTTGGTACTTTCCCCTCTCCCTGTTACCGCTGATGAGACAAAAGTCTCACACTGAGTAGTGGAAGTTTGATTCACAATGAACAAACTATAAATGGGTTGTTTTGGCTGAATTCAGGATCCTTCAGAATTCAGCACTTCAAGGGAACATGGGATAAAATTAAAATTGAAGGACAGTTTGAAGAGTGAGGGTCTTCACAAATGCAAACTTATTAGCCACGGATGAAGTGGAGGGCTATGTTTGGCAAGAGAATATAATTACACATGAGTCAAATTATCTGCATTCTATATGTTTGTTTTATTAACATGAATTGAGTGAGTCTGTTCTTTCTCATCTCCTTTTCTGTCACAACCAGGTAGCATTAAAATACTGTATTTCTCAACAAACAAAAGATCTAAGCTTTTAGCCTGAGGATGTGGCATAGTCTCCCCATGGATGTCATCAGCCAGACAGCAAAAGATTAAATCCCCTCTGTGATTTGGATTTGATCACTTGATTTTCTGAGGTGTGAGTTCCTCAGATAGCACTAATCTAAGAATTAAAACATGTATGCTTTCTCCCAATTCAGTGTTCACATATAACGAATGCTCTTTCTATGCATGGCAACTGCTTACCTCATCTACAATATATTTTGGTGAATACTGAAATTTGATGAGTACTGTTAGCAATGTCTCAATCTAATCAGGTTGATTAGAACCATCTCCCATTCATTGTTCTTGTAGCAGATACAGTCATGTGTACCATGGTGATGGAGAGTACGTTTTGAAAGGCGGGCTGTGACACTTCAGCACTGAGTGACCTGAAGTATAAACTAGTAAATTATATATTCATTCAAATAAAACAGGTAATACCTGTGAAATTATGAATGCAAATGACAACCACATAGTCATATTTATATCTTAATCATGAATCAATAGTTTAAAACTTCCCTGTGAAATTTTTTTTAATTCACAATGCTAATGAATTCTAGAGCCCTCTCACCTGGATCACAGAAAAGAAGAAATACCTAACACCATCAGTGGCAACATCACTAGTGTCTCATCTAACCATTCGATGAATCTGTAGGCACTCCTCGGCATACTCTTCGCTGTTTGACACAGCCCACTCTGATTGTCCAGATCTACTCCCTCAACATGCATTGTACCAACTTGCCTATGAGTAATTCCACATGCTCTGCAATTGGGTTCATTCATAGCTTATCTGGCCACTAGCAGTGATGATCCCAACTCACTGTCCCAGGTCAACAGGGTTCTAAATTCTGTGGTCTCATTAATCCTTTCGTAGTCAGATAAATAGAAAGATAGAAAGATAGATAGATGATATATACATAGATAGATAGATAGATAGATAGATAGATAGATAGATAGATAGATAGATAGATAGTAGATAGATATAGAGTATATAGATATCTATGTAGACATTATATATGTATATATATATATGTATATATGCTAAATATATGGCCAGGGACTTATTAGAAACTAAAATCACAATTAAAATATTTTGTGAATAACAACACTTATAATATCAAATTAACTCAGGACAGCAGCAAAAAAAAACCCTTGTTAAATGAGAATTTATTAATATTCAATAAATTCTGACACTGTGGAAAATACAAATGGATCTGCCTATGTATCCAATTTAGCAAGCTTATAAGACTTTGCCATGAAGAATATTATTGATCATTCTCTTTGGCATTCATTGATTAAAAAGTAGCTATTACCTCTTGGTTTGATATGGCCTTTATCATCTTGAAACATAACTATGAAGACTGACAAGAAATTCTGGCTTTTACTCAATTAACACAATTAGCAGAACAATGCAGCAGACAGCTAAACAGATGTCCATGATGACACATGAAATCCCAGTACCACAGATTCTTGCCCTATGACATGTGGTCCTAAATTTTATGGGGTTTGAGCAAATTGACTGGGGAATAGGAATCCTAGGTGGGGAAGGTACCCAGGAGCTGTCCCATTGTGCAATATCAATGGACTCATTTTTTTTCACAAAACTAGGCTTAGAAGACTCTTTTCTTTTGCTCTGTTCGTTCCCTTTTTATTGAGGTTGAATAGATCTTTCATTAATGTCTTCCTAGGAAAGCACTGAAACACGGATCAATTACTATATCTAAGTATTTAGTGTCAAAATTTCATAAAAGAACAGCTTTAAAAGCAGTTTCCTTAGGTTATAACAAACTAATAATATTTAAATAGAGAAAACCATGAGACTAAATGTCCTGAGGACATTATTATATCTGTATCATATCCATCGATAACTTACAAATTCTGTACCTTTGTGTTGTCTTGAGATCATATTCTGTTACCTGAGCCCCAGTCATTGAAAATGTTGAAATGCTGGTATGCTGGTTCATGAGAGCTTTGGGCACACAGAGAGAAAAGAACAGATTTCTCAGTACTGAAAAAGGCTCCTTTCTCTCAGTCACCCTCATCTAGGGGCCAATAGTTCATCTCTTTCAGCTTCATGTCAACAAATGTTCTTTCTACCTACTCATAGTTGTAGTTTATGTAACAAGTTTGCTTCAAAGAATCCAGGTATTTTTTTCTTCTAATATCTAATCATAATTATGATAAAGAAAATCAGTAAGGTGTACTTATATTCTTAATGTCAATTGACTAATAAAATGTCTGACAAATGTGCATAACCTGTAGAAACATACATAATTTAGTTTTTAAATTTAAAACTATTTATATATTTATGTATATTTAAAATCCTATGTATATGTAAATATTGTTTTTAAATAATTGCTTTTATTTCTGACATTTTATAATTTTTAGTTGGCATTTCTAGTTTTGTAAAAGTGGAGAAATAAGTCAGAGCTAATCTCCAATCCATATGAGGTAATTATTGTCTTTTATTGATATATATTTTAAATTATTCATTATATATTCCCTCACTGCCCCTCTTGGTAGCCCCTCCCCAAATCTTTACTCCCATCATTCCTTTCTCCTCAGAGAGGGTGATGGTTCCCTCCTGGGTATCCCCTCACCTTGACACTTCAAGTCTCCGTGAAGCTGGACACTTGATCTCCCGCTGGGACCAGACAAGGCAGCTCAGCTAGAAGAATATATCCCAGGTACAGGCAATAGCTTTGGGGATAGCCCTCATTCCAGTTGTTCAAGACCCATATAAAGCCCAAGCTAAACATCTACTACATATGTGTGGGGAGTCTAAGTCCAGCCCATGTATGTTCTTTGGTTGATGGTTCAGTCTCTGACATCCCAAGGATCCAGGATAGTTGACTCTGTTGGTCTTCCTATATAATCCCTATCCCCCTTGCAGCCTGCAATCCCTTCTACTCTTCCATCAGTGTCCCCAAGATCCATTCATTGTTTGGCTGTAGGTTTTTGTATTTGTCTGAGACAGATGCTGGGTAGATCCTCTCAGAGGATAACTTGTTCCTATCTCCAAGCTTAACAGGGTATCATTAATAGTGTTAGGGGTTGGTGCTTTCCCATGGGGTGGGTCTCAAGTTGGACCAATTATTGGTTGGCTAGTCCCTCAGTCTCTGCTCTAGCCCCCATGTCTGCATTTCTCATACACACGATAAATTTTTGGTAGGTTAATGTCTCTATCACTCCAGTGGGGTAATTATGATCTTTTTAAAAAACCCAGGAGAATTGCTCATCTCTTTCATCAAATTACATTGTAGGAGGAAGAAACTTAGTAGGAAAACTTTGACAAAATTAAGATGATAGATTAAGGGGGCTGGAGAGATGGCTCAGAGGTTAAGAGCACTGACTGCTTTTCCAGAGGTCCTGAGTTCAAATCCCAGCAACCACATGGTGGCTCACAACCATCTGTAATGGGATCTGATGCCCTCTTCTGGTGTGTCTGAAGACAGCTAGAGTGTACTCATATACATAAATTAAATAATTCTAAAAAAAAATACTGTTAAAAAAAGATGATAGTTTAAAAAAATCTTTTTTTTTACATCTTTTATTGGTTATTTCATTATTTACATTTGACTTGAGTATTTCTTATTTACATTTCGAGTGTTATTCCCTTTCCCGGTATCCGGGCAAACATCCCCCTCCCCCCTCCCCTTCCTTATGGGTGTTCCCCTCCCAACACTCCCCCCATTGCCGCCCTCCCCCCACCAGTCTAGTTCACTGGGGGTTCAGTCTTAGCAGGACCCAGGGCTTCTCCTTCCACTGGTGCTCTTACTAGGATATTCATTGCTACCTATGAGGTCAGAGTCCAGGGTCAGTCCATGTATAGTCTTTAGGTAGTGGCTTAGTCCCTGGAAGCTCTGGTTGCTTGGCATTGTTGTACATATGGGGTCTCGAGCCCCTTCAAGCTCTTCCAGTTCTTTTCTCTGATTCCTTCAACCGGGGTCCTATTCTCAGTTCAGCGGTTTGCTGCTGGCATTCGCCTCTGTATTTGCTGTATTCTGGCTGTGTCTCTCAGGAGCGATCTACATCCGGCTCCTGTCGATCTGCACTTCTTTGCTTCATCCATCTTGTCTAATTGGGTGGCTGTATATGTATGGGCCACATGTGGGGCAGGCTCTGAATAGGTGTTCCTTCAGTCTCTGTTTTAATCTTTGCCTCTCTCTTCCCTGCCAAGGGGATTCTTGCTCCCCTTTTAAAGAAGGAGTGAAGCATTCACATTTTGATCATCCATCTTGAGTTTCATTTGTTCTAGGCATCTAGGGTAATTCAAGCATTTGGGCTAATAGCCACTTATCAATGAGTGCATACCATGTATGTCTTTCTGTGATTGGGTTAGCTCACTCAGGATGATGTTTTCCAGTTCCAACCATTTGCCTACGAATTTCATAAAGTCGTTGTTTTTGATAGCTGAGTAATATTCCATTGTGTAGATGTACCACATTTTCTGTATCCATTCCTCTGTTGAAGGGCATCTGGGTTCTTTCCAGCTTCTGGCTATTATAAATAAGGCTGCAATGAACATAGTGGAGCACATGTCTTTTTTATATGTTGGGGCATCTTTTGGGTATATGCCCAAGAGAGGTATAGCTGGATCCTCAGGCAGTTCAATGTCCAATTTTCTGAGGAACCTCCAGACTGATTTTCAGAATGGTTGTACCAGTTTGCAATCCCACCAACAATGGTGGAGTGTTCCTCTTTCTCCACATCCTCGCCAGCATCTGTTGTCCCTTGAATTTTTGATCTTAGCCATTCTCACTGGTGTGAGGTGAAATCTCAGGGTTGTTTTGATTTGCATTTCCCTTATGACTAAAGATGTTGAACATTTCTTTAGGTGTTTCTCAGCCATTCGGCATTCCTCAGCTGTGAATTCTCTGTTTAGCTCTGAACCCCATTTTTTAATAGGGTTATTTGTTTCCGTGTGGTCTAACTTCTTGAGTTCTTTGTATATTTTGGATATAAGGCCTCTATCTGTTGTAGGATTGGTAAAGATCTTTTCCCAATCTGTTGGTTGCCGTTTTGTCCTAACCACAGTGTCCTTTGCCTTACAGAAGGTTTGCAGTTTTATGAGATCCCATTTGTCGATTCTTGATCTTAGAGCGTAAGCCATTGGTGTTTTGTTTAGGAAATTTTTTCCAGTGCCCATGTGTTCCAGATGCTTCCCTAGTTTTTCTTCTATTGGTTTGAGTGTGTCTGGTTTGATGTGGAGGTCCTTGATCCACTTGGACTTAAGCTTTGTACAGGGTGATAAGCATGGATCGATCTGCATTCTTCTACATGTTGCCCTCCACTTGAACCAGCACCATTTGCTGAAAATGCTATCTTTTTTCCATTGGATGGTTTTGGCTCCTTTGTCAAAAATCAAGTGACCATAGGTGTGTGGGTTCATTTCTGGGTCTTCAATTCTATTCCATTGGTTTATCTGTCTGTCTCTGTACCAATACCATGCAGTTTTTATCACTATTGCTCTGTAATACTGCTTGAGTTCAGGGATAGTGATTCCCCCTGAAGTCCTTTTATTGTTGAGGATAGCTTTAGCTATCCTGGGTTTTTTGTTATTCCAGATGAATTTGCAAATTGTTCTGTCTAACTCTTTGAAGAACTGGATTGGTATTTTGAAGGGGATTGCATTGAATCTGTAGATTGCTTTTGGTAAAATGGCCATTTTTACTATATTAATCCTGCCAATCCATGAGCATGGGAGATCTTTCCATCTTCTGAGGTCTTCTTCAATTTCCTTCTTCAGAGTCTTGAAGTTCTTATTGTACAGATCTTTTACTTGCTTTGTTAAAGTCACACCGAGGTACTTTATATTATTTGGGTCTATTATGAAGGGTGTCGTTTCCCTAATTTCTTTCTCGGCTTGTTTCTCTTTTGTATAGAGGAAGGCAACTTATTTATTTGAGTTAATTTTATACCCAGCCACTTTGCTGATGTTGTTTATCAGCTTTAGTAGTTCTCTGGTGGAACTTTTGATCACTTAAATATACTATCATATCATCTGCAAATAGTGATATTTTGACTTCTTCTTTTCCGATCTGTATGCCCTTGACCTCCTTTTGTTGTCTGATTGCTCTGGCTAGAACTTCAAGAACTATATTGAATAAGTAGGGAGAGAGTGGGCAGCCTTGTCTAGTCCCTGATTTTAGTGGGATTGCTTCAAGTTTCTCTCCATTTAGTTTAATGTTAGCAACTGGTTTGCTGTATATGGCTTTTACTATGTTCAGGTATGGGCCTTGAATTCCTATTCTTTCCAGGACTTTTATCATGAAGGGGTGTTGAATTTTGTCAAATGCTTTCTCAGCGTCTAATGAAATGTGGTTTTGTTCTTTCAGTTTGTTTATATAATGGATCACGTTGATGGTTTTCCGTATATTAAACCATCCCTGCATGCCTGGGATGAAGCCTACTTGGTCATGGTGGATGATTGTTTTGATGTGCTCTTGGATTCGGTTTGCCAGAATTTTGTTGAGTATTTTTGCGTCGATATTCATAAGGGAAATCTGTCTGAAGTTCTCTTTCTTTGTTGTGTCTTTGTGTGGTTTAGGTATAAGAGTAATTGTGGCTTCGTAGAAGGTATTCGTTAGTGATCCATCTGTTTCAATTTTGTGGAATAGTTTGGATAATATTGGTATGAGATCTTCTATGAAGGTTTGATAGAATTCTGCACTAAACCCGTCTGGACCTGGGCTCTTTTTGGTTGGGAGACCTTTAATGACTGCTTCTATTTCCTTAGGAGTTATGGGGTTGTTTAACTGGTTTATCTGTTCCTGATTTAACTTCGGTACCTGGTATCTGTCTAGGAAATTGTCCATTTCCTGAAGATTTTCAAGTTTTGTTGAATATAGGTTTTTATAGTAAGATCTGATGATTTTTTGAATTTCCTCTGAATCTGTTGTTATGTCTCCCTTTTCATTTCTGATTTTGTTAATTTGGACACACTCTCTGTGTCCTCTCGTTAGTCTGGCTAAGGGTTTATCTATCTTGTTGATTTTCTCAAAGAACCAACTTTTGGTTCTGTTGATTCTTTCTATGGTCCTTTTTGTTTCTACTTGGTTGATTTCCGCTCTGAGTTTGATTATTTCCTGCCTTCTACTCCTCCTGGGTGTATTTGCTTCTTTTTGTTCTAGAGCTTTTAGGTGTGCTGTCAAGCTGCTGACATATGCTCTTTCCTGTTTCTTTCTGCAGGCACTCAGAGCTATGAGTTTTCCTCTTAGCACAGCTTTCATTGTGTCCCATACGTTTGGGTATGTTGTACCTTCATTTTCATTAAATTCTAAAAAGTTTTTAATTTCTTTCTTTATTTCTTCCTTGACCAGGTTATCATTCAGTAGAGCATTGTTCAATTTCCACATATATGTGGGCATTCTTCCCTTATTGTTATTGAAGACCAGTTTTAGGCCGTGGTGGTCTGATAGCACGCATGGGATTATTTCTATCTTTCTGTACCTGTTGACACCCGTATTTTGACCAATTATATGGTCAATTTTGGAGAAAGTACCATGAGGAGCTGAGAAGAAGGTATATCCTTTTGCTTTAGGATAGAATGTTCTATAAATATCCGTTAAGTCCATTTGGCTCATGACTTCTCTTAGTCTGTCTATATCTCTGTTTAATTTCTGTTTCCATGATCTGTCCATTGATGAGAGTGGGGTGTTAAAAACTCCCACTATTATTGTGTGAGGTGCAATGTGTGTTTTGAGCTTTAGTAAGGTTTCTTTTACATATGTAGGTGCCTTTGTATTTGGGGCATAGATATTTAGGATTGAGAGTTCATCTTGGTGGATTTTTCCTTTGATGAATATAAAATGTCCTTCCTTATCTTTTTTGATGACTTGTAGTTGAAAATTGATTTTATTTGATATTAGAATGGCTACTCCAGCTTGCTTCTTCTGACCATTTGCTTGGAAAATTGTTTTCCAGCCTTTCACTCTGAAGTAATGTCTGTCTTTGTCTCTGAGGTGTGTTTCCTGTAGGCAGCAGAATGCAGGGTCCTCGTTGCGTATCCAGTTTGTTAATCTATGTCTTTTTATTGGGGAGTTGAGGCCATTGATATTGAGAGATATTAAGGAATAGTGATTATTGCTTCCCGTTATATTCATATTTGGATGTGAGGTTATGTTTGTGTGCTTTCATTCTCTTTGTTTTGTTGCCGAGATGATTAGTTTCTTGCTTCTTCTAGGGTATAGCTTGCCTCCTTATGTTGGGCTTTACCATTTATTATCCTTTGTAGTGCTGGATTTGTAGAAAGATATTGTGTAAATTTGGTTTTGTCATGGAATATCTTGGTTTCTCCATCTATGTTAATTGAGAGTTTTGCAGGATACAGTAACCTGGACTGGCATTTTTGTTCTCTTAGGGTCTGTATGAAATCAGTCCAGGATCTTCTGGCCTTCATAGTTTCTGGCGAAAAGTCTGGTGTGATTCTGATAGGTCTGCCTTTATATGTTACTTGACCTTTTTCCCTTACTGCTTTTAATATTCTTTCTTTATTTTGTGCGTTTGGTGTTTTGACTATTATGTGACGGGAGGTGTTTCTTTTCTGGTCCAATCTACTTGGAGATCTGTAGGCTTCTTGTATGCCTATGGGTATCTCTTTTTAGGTTAGGGAAGTTTTCTTCTATGATTTTGTTGAAGATATTTACTGGTCCTTTGAGCTGGGAGTCTTCACTCTCTTCTATACCTATTATCCTTAGGTTTGATCTTCTCATTGAGTCCTGGACTTCCTGTATGTTTTGGACCAGTAGCTTTTTCCGCTTTACATTATCTTTGACAGTTGAGTCAATGATTTCTATGGAATCTTCTGCTCCTGAGATTCTCTCTTCCATCTCTTGTATTCTGTTGGTGAAGCTCATATCTACAGCTCCTTGTCTCTTCTTTTGGTTTTCTATATCCAGGGTTGTTTCCATGTGTTCTTTCTTGATTGCTTCTATTTCCATTTTTAATTCCTTCAACTGTTTGATTGTGTTTTCCTGGAATTCTTTCAGGGATTTTTGCGATTCTTTCAGGGATTTTTGCGATTCTTCTCTGTAGGCTTCTACTTGTTTATTAATGTTTTCCTGTGTTTCCCTAAGGGAGTTCTTCATGTCTTTCTTGAAGTCCTCCAGCATCATGATCAAATATGATTTTGAAACTAGATCTTGCTTTTCTGGTGTGTTTGGATATTCCATGTTTGTTTTGGTGGGAGAATTGGGCTCCGATGATGCCATGTAGTCTTGGTTTCTGTTGCTTGGGTTCCTGTGCTTGCCTCTCGCCATCAGATTATCTCTAGTGCTACTTTGTTCTGCTATTTCTGACAGTGGCTAGACTGTCCTATAAGCCTGTGTGTCAGGAGTGCTGTAGACCTGTTTTCCTCTCTTTCAGTCAGTTATGGGGACAGAGTGTTCTGCTTTCAGGCGTGTAGTTTTTCCTCTCTACAGGTCTTCAGCTGTTCCTGTGGGCCTGTGTCTTGAGTTCACCAGGCAGCTTTCTTGCAGCAGAAAAGTTGGTCTTACCTGTGGTCCCAAGGCTCAAGTTCGCTCATGGGGTGCTGCCCACGGGCTCTCTGCAGCGGCAGCAACCAGGAAGATATGCGCCGCCCCTTCCGGGAGCTTCAGTGCACCAGGGTTCCAGATGGCCTTTGGTGTTTTCCTCTGGCGTCTGAGATGTGTGTGCAGATAGCAGTCTCTTCTGGTTTCCTAGGCTTGTCTACCTCTCTGAAGGTTTAGCTCTCCCTCCCACGGGATTTGGTTGCAGAGAACTGTTTATCCAGTCTGTTTCCTTCAGGTTCCGGCGGTGTCTCAGGCATGGGTCCTGCTGCTCCTGGGCCCTCCCCCACGGGAGCACCGAGGCCTTATACAGTTTCCTCTTGGGCCAGGGATGTGGGCAGGGGTGAGGGTTGTTGGTGGTCTCTTCCACTCTGCAGCCTCAGGAGTGCCCACCTGACCAGGCGGTGAGGTCTCTTTCCCACGGGGTCTGGGAGCAGAGAGCTGCTGTGGGCCGGGATCCGCGGGTGTGGGACTTCTGGTAAACACAGGACGTGCCTGGTCCTAGAGGAATTCTGCCTCTGTGTGTCCCGATTTCACCAGGCAGCTTTCTTGCAGCAGACAAGTTGGTCTTACCTGTGGTCCCGAGGCTCAAGTTTGCTCGCGTGTTGCTGCCCACGGGCTCTCTGCGGCGGCAGCAACCAGGAAGACCTGTGCTGCCCCTTCCAGGAGCTTCAGTGCACCAGGGTTCCAGATGGCCTTTGGTGTTTTCCTCTGGCGTCTGAGATGTGTGTGCAGAGAGCAGTCTCTTCTGGTTTCCCAGGCTTGTCTGCCTCTCTGAAGGTTTAGCTCTCCCTCCCACGGGATTTGGGTGCAGAGAACTGTTTATCCGGTCTGTTTCCTTCAGGTTCCGGCGGTGTCTCAGGCAGGGGTCCTGCCGCTCCTGGGCCCTCCCCCACGGGAGCCCAGAGGCCTTATACAGTTTCCTCTTGGGCCAGGGATGTGGGCAGGGGTGGGCAGTGTTGGTGGTCTCTTCCGCTCTGCAGCCTCAGGAGTGCCCACCTGACCAGGCAGTGAGGTCTCTTTCCCACGGGGTCTGGGACCCACTATTTCTTACAAATTCCTCTCCCACTTTAAATATTTTATTTTCAGTTTAGTGTCCCATGGAGTTTAGGGTTCTCTCCATGACCCTAGATTTGGAATTACCTATCCAACCCTGATGTGCTGACCAGAAGGTAGACAACTAGATACTATGTCACCCTATCTCCATGGAATTGTTAGTGTCCCATACATCAGCAATAGTAGAAAGACCACATGGGAACCCTCCAATCTGCATAGGCCCAGTATTAGCTGTGTTGTGCTTAGGGGATTACATTTTAGAATCCTTTTTCACATCTTTAAACTCTCTTTCAGCCTTCTTTGTTCAATGTTGTCTGATCCTTATGTGGATGTCACAAATTTCTTATACGAGGCTAAATCCTTAACAGTAATTTATTCAGATTATCCTGTATATCTTTTGTCAATATATCTATACATTATATGCATATCTATCTATCTATCATCTATCTATCTATCTATCTATCTATCATCTATCTATTTATTTAAAGTTTATAAAATGGTAGATTTTCATATGTTTTTCCCAAACCCCCTTAGTATTAGAAATGCTGCCTTTCACAATGTCAGGTATAGGATAGCTCCCCTGGAGTTGTCAGGGGTATCCCAGAGAAATTCCAACACAATGATTTGAGTGAATATCAGAACTTAATGGTAAGACAATACACACTTTGTTCATAGGACATGAAAAAATTTACATAGATATGTACCAGCAAGCTATGAGAAGACTTTTATGTAACTGGAAGGTGCTTTGCAGGTTGGGAAGGAAGAGTTCAAGAGTGTACCCAGCTACAAACCTTGTGAGCGACAGTAATGACCAGCATTAAAAGCATGTCTATGAATACAACAGTGGCTGGAATGGTAGAGAGGTAATAAACTACTTTCTGATTCTGTTTAAGGCTTCTTCACAGCGAGAAATGTATATTTGTATTGTAACTCTGTATAAGAACTGGGGATTGGGAGTAGCTGCTACAGCCCATGGCTTATCCCATTGTTGGGAAATCCTGCTATTAAGGTTGAAGTCAACCATGTCCTGGTAGCTCCACTGAGATCTGTGCATAGTGGAGGATTCCCTTTTCCAGAGGGATTTCCTCTTCCATGCCTGAAATTATCTGGGCAGCTCAACAACCACACCCTCTACCTGAGGTCAGAGCTAGGGCAAGCCTACAAGATCAACTTCTCCTCTCTCCCGACCCCCAATAAGAGCAGCCCAGGAATTTCCTGGGGACCCTGGAATGCTTCTCCATGAAATGAGGCATTCACTGTATATTAAACTACAGCCAATGATTTACACTTACCCTGAAAACTCCTTCCCACTCTTCAAGGTTCATGTATATCTCTTGCCCACCTAAAGAAAAGTATATGCACCCAAGCTGCTGCACTGAAGATGATCTAAGAGAATTGTTTCATTGAATTTCAGCTAAAAAAGAGCTATAACGCTAATATACTTGGAAAAGGCCTCCCCACCCCTGGCGTTCCTGTCTGAAACTTGGTCCTGCAGACACTACTCATTCCAGGTTCCTCTTCACCCTCCCAGCCTCTTGTGTACCTGAACACCCTGAGGGAGGAAATGGGGCATTTGGAACCACATCCTCCTCCTCCTTCTCCTTCTCTTCCTCCCCCTTCTCCTCCACCTTCCTCTCCCCCTCCTCCTCTTCCTCCACCTACTACTACTACTACTACTACTACTACTACTACTACTACTACTACTGTTAACTGGACATAGTATCAAATTTCCTTTAAAGTCATATCTTTATATGCATACCCAGAGATGAGTTAGGTCTCTGACCTCATCCTAATAAACTTGTATCTCTAAACCCACACTCATACATTAGTGCAGCACTTTGACATAATTAAAAAAGTGTTTTATTGTTGTTGCTATTTGTCTATTTCTGTTTTGCAGCAGAAGGCAGTTGACACAAAACATAAACAAACAAACAAAAATTAATCAATGCACAGAGAATGAATTGTCTCTGGAACGTTCAGCTGAGATGGGACATCTATATCGCACCATCGCTCTCTAAGCCTCGGGAAGTACTGTTGTACTCATGGACTCCCAGTAGATGTGATTGCTTGTACAATATGTATACAGATCAATAAGCTCACCATTTAGCATGCCAGGGAGAGGGATGAGGGGCAGGTCTCATGAAGGTTCACCTATAGCCTAGGATCTATTGATAATAGAAGATACTTGGGAAGGAAGTCAGCTTTCTTTAATAGTGTTTGTTACTCCAAGTAGGTCAGTAATACACAAGTGAATGGTCACACACCAATTGGTTTATTTATAACACTGTGGGTCGATTAACAAAAAAACTGCTCAATTTTTTGAGAGGTAGTGATTATGGGAGGCCGGTGTGCATTAGGGTGTCTTCATCATTTATTTGTATAGGTATATTAAAGATTTAATTAAGATTTGATTTTTTATTGAAACAGATGGATCACTACCGAATACCTTCTACGAAGCCACAATTACTCTTATACCTAAACCACACAAAGACACAACAAAGAAAGAGAACTTCAGACAGATTTCCCTTATGAATATCGACGCAAAAATACTCAACAAAATTCTGGCAAACCGAATCCAAGAGCACATCAAAACAATCATCCACCATGACCAAGTAGGCTTCATCCCAGGCATGCAGGGATGGTTTAATATACGGAAAACCATCAACGTGATCCATTATATAAACAAACTGAAAGAACAAAACCACATGATCATTTCATTAGACGCTGAGAAAGCATTTGACAAAATTCAACACCCCTTCATGATAAAAGTCCTGGAAAGAATAGGAATTCAAGGCCCATACCTGAACATAGTAAAAGCCATATACAGCAAACCAGTTGCTAACATTAAACTAAATGGAGAGAAACTTGAAGCAATCCCACTAAAATCAGGGACTAGACAAGGCTGCCCACTCTCTCCCTACTTATTCAATATAGTTCTTGAAGTTCTAGCCAGAGCAATCAGACAACAAAAGGAGGTCAAGGGGATACAGATCGGAAAAGAAGAAGTCAAAATATCACTATTTGCAGATGATATGATAGTATATTTAAGTGATCAAAAGTTCCACCAGAGAACTACTAGAGCTGATAAACAACATCAGCAAAGTGGCTGGGTATAAAATTAACTCAAATAAATCAGTTGCCTTCCTCTATACAAAAGAGAAACAAGCCGAGAAAGAAATTAGGGAAACGACACCCTTCATAATAGACCCAAATAATATAAAGTACCTCGGTGTGACTTTAACAAAGCAAGTAAAAGATCTGTACAATAAGAACTTCAAGACACTGAAGAAGGAAATTGAAGAAGACCTCAGAAGATGGAAAGATCTCCCATGCTCATGGATTGGCAGGATTAATATAGTAAAAATGGCCATTTTACCAAAAGCAATCTACAGATTCAATGCAATCCCCTTCAAAATACCAATCCAGTTCTTCAAAGAGTTAGACAGAACAATTTGCAAATTCATCTGGAATAACAAAAAACCCAGGATAGCTAAAGCTATCCTCAACAATAAAAGGACTTCAGGGGGAATCACTATCCCTGAACTCAAGCAGTATTACAGAGCAATAGTGATAAAAACTGCATGGTATTGGTACAGAGACAGACAGATAAACCAATGGAATAGAATTGAAGACCCAGAAATGAACCCACACACCTATGGTCACTTGATTTTTGACAAAGGAGCCAAAACCATCCAATGGAAAAAAGATAGCATTTTCAGCAAATGGTGCTGGTTCAAGTGGAGGGCAACATGTAGAAGAATGCAGATCGATCCATCCTTATCACCCTGTACAAAGCTTAAGTCCAAGTGGATCAAGGACCTCCACATCGAACCAGACACACTCAAACCAATAGAAGAAAAACTAGGGAAGCATCTGGAACACATGGGCACTGGAAAAAATTTCCTAAACAAAACACCAATGGCTTACGCTCTAAGATCAAGAATCGACAAATGGGATCTCATAAAACTGCAAACCTTCTGTAAGGCAAAGGACACTGTGGTTAGGACAAAACGGCAACCAACAGATTGGGAAAAGATCTTTACCAATCCTACAACAGATAGAGGCCTTATATCCAAAATATACAAAGAACTCAAGAAGTTAGACCACATGGAAACAAATAACCCTATTAAAAAATGGGGTTCAGAGCTAAACAAAGAATTCACAGCTGAGGAATGCTGAATGGCTGAGAAACACCTAAAGAAATGTTCAACATCTTTAGTCATAAGGGAAATGCAAATCAAAACAACCCTGAGATTTCACCTCACACCAGTGAGAATGGCTAAGATCAAAAACTCAGGGGACAACAGATGCTGGCGAGGATGTGGAGAAAGAGGAACACTCCTCCATTGTTGGTGGGATTGCAAACTGGTACAACCATTCTGGAAATCAGTCTGGAGGATTCTCAGAAAATTGGACATTGAACTGCCTGAGGATCCAGCTATACCTCTCTTGGGCATATACCCAAAAGATGCCCCAACATATAAAAAAGACACGTGCTCCACTATGTTCATTGCAGCCTTATTTATAATAGCCAGAAGCTGGAAAGAACCCAGATGCCCTTCAACAGAGGAATGGATACAGAAAATGTGGTACATCTACACAATGGAATATTACTCAGCTATCAAAAACAACGACTTTATGAAATTCGTAGGCAAATGGTTGGAACTGGAAAACATCATCCTGAGTGAGCTAACCCAATCACAGAAAGACATATATGGTATGCACTCATTGATAAGTGGCTATTAGCCCAAATGCTTGAATTACCCTAGATGCCTAGAACAAATGAAACTCAAGATGGATGATCAAAATGTGAATGCTTCACTCCTTCTTTAAAAGGGGAACAAGAATCCCCTTGGCAGGGAAGAGAGAGGCAAAGATTAAAACAGAGACTGAAGGAACACCCATTCAGAGCCTGCCTCACATGTGGCCCATACATATACAGCCACCCAATTAGACAAGATGGATGAAGCAAAGAAGTGCAGACCGACAGGAGCCGGATGTAGATCGCTCCTGAGAGACACAGCCAAAATACAGCAAATACAGAGGCGAATGCCAGCAGCAAACCACTGAACTGAGAATAGGACCCCCGTTGAAGGAATCAGAGAAAGAACTGGAAGAGCTTGAAGGGGCTCGAGACCCCTTATGAACAACAATGCCAAGCAACCAGAGCTTCCAGGGACTAAGCCACTACCTAAAGACTATACATGGACTGACCCTGGACTCTGACCTCATAAGTAGCAATGAATATCCTAGTAAGAGCACCAGTGGAAGGGGAAGCCCTGGGTCCTGCTAGGACTGAACCCCCAGTGAACTAGACTGGTGGGGGGAGGGCTGCAATGGGGGGAGTGTTGGGAGCGGAACACCCATAAGGAAGGGGAGGGGGATGTTTGCCTGGATACCGGGAAAGGGAATAACACTCGATATGTATATAAGAAATACTCAAGTTAATAAAAAAAAAAGAAAAAAAAAGAAATAGTGGGTATCATGTGAGTCAGAATAAAATAAGAAGGTATGTTGGTAATCAGTATATATTTATTATAAACATGTATGAACTTATAAGAGGAAGTGTGTATTAATTAAAAATGAACTTTAAAAAAGATAAACCTGAAGGTTACCTGTTTGAAAAATTAAAACAAGTAATTTAAAATTGTGTTATTTGATAAAGAGTTAAAGGTAGGTATTTGTGGGAAGCTGAGGAATCCTGTTTGGATGCATACTGAGCTGATGAAGTCTTCAGTTAACGTGTCCTCCTTGACAGGGACATGGGTCACATCAAGGACCTTAATGGATCAGACCTATTGCAGTGGCAAAGCCTTCCCTCAGGAGACTGTCAGTGCAATGGGAAAGAGTTCCTTCTGGTTTGAATCTAAATATTGACAGTGTTTCCTGATGACTGAACAAGCGCATGCAAAAACTGGCAACCGCAACTTCCTCCAGCTATGTGACTGCAGCCTGAGCCTGCTTCCCTACAGAGACCTCCTACCAAGACTTGCTAGCCCCTCCTCCTGTGCTGTACATAAGAAACATATTGAGGTTTTGAAAAAAGAAGAAACATGATTCCTGAAATACTCACCTTATAAACAATGTTGTGTTTGGATCATATTTTGGAGAAATCCATCTATTTCTGTTTGGCTTCATTACTTTGAACACAATGACCTGTCATAGCAAGAGCACAAGGTAGGACAAAACCACACACCTCACAGGCGATGGAAGAGAGGATGAAGAAGGAGAGAGGGTTAACTTCAAATATACTTCACTGAAGCCATCTAGAAAAGGCTATGGCAAATTTTCTGCAGCTCAATGTGAAGATGAACTTTCATGAATCGATGCTGTTTAGATGAATTGCTGGCTTTATAGAATTTCTGATTTACTTTAAATAATTCTATGAAGAAAGGCTAAGGAGATGATTTCAGTTGTTTTGCCAGAAAGATAAAATCAAGAATAGAATGTGCCCTTTCCTCAAAGAAGAGTGAGCAAAGGCTGCATCATAAGGAAAAAAATGAGCTTTCATAAAATTGCATCAAGAAGGAAAATATGCTTGGAGCATATTGTGATCAAGTAAAACCATTCATTCTTGGTCTGGTCCAAAGACGAAGCCACATGTGTGTACTATGGTAAATTAAGGCCATGTGAAACAGTTGCTTTGAACTCGTAATGAGCTTATAGAATGAAACAATATTTTGAACTCACTATTCACATTCTTCTGTAACTACACTTTTGTGTAACATTTTATCTATGAGGTAATATTCCAAAAAAAAAAACCTTTTGCTTAAGAAGATATAAAAATGCTGAGAGGAAAAAAATGAAGTGTGGCTGTTGGGGCTATGCCGCATCCACCAAATGTGTATGTATGTCTGTGTATTTGTATGTACGTAGATGTGAATATAGGCATATGTGTATGTATAATTCATGTGCACTGGTAAAATTGATGAAACAGGTGGTTGGACAATAAATGCTATCAAAATGGTTATTCACATGCAAAATACAATTTTACCCGTATTATACATAATATATTTTAAAAAATGATACAAAGTGACTTATAGACTTAAAACATAATATTTAAAATTATAAACATCTAGAGGAAAATTTAAGAGGAAAGCTCTGTAGTGTTATCCTTGATAATTATGTTATATGTATACCAGAAACAATATACACATAAATAGATCAACAGGACTGATATTAACTTTCAGCACAGGAAAGCAAACAGTGAAGTTAGGATGTAAGGTGGAGAACCTTAAAAAAGTTTGTGAAGCAGCAGAATCTTTATGTTGACATATAAAAGGCACCTACAAATAAAATAGACACAACTGAACAGAAATAATGAGCACATAAATGAATTCATATGGAAAGAACCAAAATTTTACATACTCAAGGATGTGGTTCTTTTCACTGAAATCTTTGGTCCTTAAGATATTTCTGGATCCAGGTTTTCTAGCATCTAGATTCTTCAACTTATCATCTAGTTCTATGAACTACATGAAACAAGGTTTTGGTTCTCCACTTGTCATGTGTTCTGTTTTCCTTGGTCCATTTTCTATTCAGATTGGACTTACTTGACCAGCTCTGGCCAGCGGCCAATGCTCAGAAGTGGTGATCTATTATGATCCAGAGAGTTTGCTATTGGTCTTCTGCATCTTTCTTGTTGCAGGATATCTGGGGATCATAATTATCCCTGCAAAGAACAAATTCTGCTTTTTTTGTCAAATCATACATAAGAATAAAATAAAATAAGCTACTAAGATTTTTGCTGTCTGTTTTGCTTTGGTTATCTAGAGGACTTGAATCATGAATACAATACAAAAAGAATAGCTATGTTGGCTCTACCTATGAGCATATACCACATTTTATCTATTCTACTGATACTTTCTGCAAAGGGTAATAATACAGAATATTCTATCTGAATATATTGAATGTAATCAAAGTATAGTATGCTCCAAAGAAATTAATAAAAATGTTAATTTCAATAAAAAATATTTGTCAAATTACTATTTTCACAAACCAAATATTGTGGTGACCACTGTATTATACAAACCTAAAAGCCCTTTACTTAATGCCTGTATAACAGAAATAATAAACCTGTGGTTTATACTGTAATGCGGTTTCTTGTCAACAACATTGAACATTTAAAAGAAAATTTAGAAAATAAACCTCAGGGTGCAAACCACAATTTTAAAGCCCATTGGAACTCATCTTTAAGTATATAGGATTTAGGACTCATCTTCAAGTGTATAGGATTTAGGAATGAGTACTTCATTATAAATGCTTAATCCCAATATATTTTCTGATATTGTATTCCTCTTTAAAGTTTCAGAAAGTCTACATGACAAGTCAATGCTTGCTGATATCTGGTAGGGTTTTCAGTAAAGCATTGCCTTAGTTACATTTAAAGGAAGGAGTTTATTGGAGCTTCAGGTTCCCTTAGCACTATTGTCCCTTACATCAAACATGTCTGTCACTTTCTTCCTCTGTGCTGACCAATGTGCATACACAACTGGACTTTGAAAGAATACTCATGCAGTTTCTGCCTGGTCCTTTACAGTCTGCATGCTAGTTTGCTCTTTGGAAGACACTATATCCTGAAGCATACCAGAGGATCCTCTGCACTCAGAGCATTTGGTAAGTACCCCTTCAGCCCAGAAGTTCCACAGCTGCCTCTGAGGGCTGGTGGACTCGGGCAACCATCATTCCTCCTCACCCCCCGAATATCAATCCCTTTCTGCCTGGTCTTTCTCCTGGGAGAGACTGCTAGCTAGTCTGCTTCCCCGAAGACAGTATGTCCTAAGGCATACCAGAGGATTTGCTGCACTCAGAAAATTTGATATCATATGTTAAGGCATGCCAGAAGAACCACGGCACTCTGAACATTTGATACCAGAACCAAAGGAATCCCACAAAATGCAATGCACCATAGCTTGAAGGTATCCCAGGAATTCCTCTGTACACAGAGCAAATGGACAGTGAAAACCATGATTTGAAGATCTCCTGGGGGATCTGTGGCATGCAGGAAAACTGACCCAAAGGACTAAAAGTCTTGCTGGAGTGTGGCTGCACACAAAAAAATAGAAACCGCAGTCCTTCAACCCCCTTCATCCCCCAGGAGAATAGATTCACACTGGACACTTTGACTGCTCCTCTTCTGAAGACCCAGCAGTGTGAAAGCCTCCCAGGAGGTCTACTGCAGCCAGGACAGCAAATCAGCAGCTTCTCTGCCCCTCTGAAGACCCTCCAGTTGGAAGGCCCCAGAGGAGGTCTGCTACATCCAGGGACACAGACCTACCATGAGATCTGTTGCAACCCAGGGACAAGAAAGGTAGACTCCAGACAAAGTCACCCAGACCAGCAAATGCAAGGGATAACCAGATGGTGAGAGGCAAGCACAAGACCATAAGCAACAGAAGCCAATATGTGTGAGAATCATCAGAACCCAGTTCTCCCACCACACCAAGCCCTGAATACACCAACACACCTGAAAATCAGGAAGCTGACCTAAATTCCTATCTCATGAAGATAATAGAGTCCTTAAAGGAGGGTATAAATAACTCAGTGAAAGAAATACAGGAAAACACAGGTCAACAGGTAGAAGCAATTAAAGAGGAAACAAATAAATCCCTTAAAGGAATACAGGAAAACATAATTAAACAGGTGAAGAAATTATATACAGCAGTCCAAGACCTGAAAGTAGAAGTAGAAACAATAAAGAAAACAAATGGAGGCAACCTGGAATGGAAAACCTAGGAAAGAGATCTGGAATTACACATGTAAGTATCACTAAGACAAGACAAATGATAGAAGAAAGAATTTCAGGTGGAGAAGATACTGTAGAAAAGATTGACACAACTGTCAAAGAAAATACAAAACGTAAAAAACTCTTTTCACAAAACATCCAGGAAATTCAGGACACAATGAAAACACCAAATCTAAGAATAATTGGAGTTGAGCAGAATGAAGATTCCCAGCTCAAAGGACCTGAAAAATGTCTTCCACAAAATCATAGAAGAAAACTTTCCCAACCTAAAGAAAGAGATGAACATCAAGGTAAATGTAGCCTATAGAACACCAAACAAATAGGACCAAAAGAGAAAATCCTCTTGCCACATAATAATCAAAACTGAAAAATGGAGAACAAAGAAAAGTATAAGCTGCAAGGAAAGAGGGCCAAGTAACATACAAAGGCAGACCTATCAAAATTACACCAGACTTCTCAATACAGAATATGAAGCCAGAAGAACTTGAACAGAGGTCATGCAGACTCTAAGAGAACAGAAATGCCAGCCCAAGCTACTATACCCAGCAAAACTCTCAATCAACATAGATGGAAATACCAAAAGATTCTAGAACAAAACCAAATTCAAACAGTATCCATCTACCAATCCAGCCCTACAGAGGATTCTATAAGGAAAACTCCACCACAAGGAAGAAACCTACACTGAAGAAAAGACAAGATATTGAGCATCTCACAACAAAGCCAAAAGGAGGGAACCACGAGCACATAAGTCCACCTATAAAAAGCAAATATAACAGCAGCCAACAGTCATCTGTGTTTAATATCTCTCAATATTAATGGACTCAACTTACCTATAAAAAGACATAATAGACTGGATATGCAAACAAGATCCAGCATTTTGCTGCATACAAAAAACATACCTCATTAACAAAGACAGACACTATCTCAGAGTTAAAGGATGGAAAAAGATCTTTCAAAGTTTCCAAGAAAAAGACTGGAGATGCCATCCTAATATCCAAATGTTATAATGCATGATGAAGGACATTTCACAATCATAAAATCCACTAAGAGGAAGTCTCAATTCTGAACATCCATGCCCCAAATGTAAGGACACCCACATGCTTAAAAGAAACTTCACTAAAGCTTAAAACACACATTGAACTTCACACAATAAAGTGGAAGACCTCAACACCCCACTCTCACCAATGGACAGGACATTGAAACAGAAACTAAACAGAGACATAGGAAAACTAACAGAGGTTATGAGCCAAATGCATTTAACAGATATCTACAGAAAATTTCACCCTAAAACAAAATAATACAACTTCTTTTCAGCAACTCATTGTACCTTCTCCAAAATCAATTGTATAATTGGTCACAAAACACAACCCAACTGATACAAGAAGATTTAAATAATCCCATGCACCCTATCAGACTACCATGAACTAAGGCTTTTCTTCATTAACTGCAAAAGCAACAGGAAGTCCAAACACATATGGAAACTGAAGAACTCTTTACTCAATGAAAATTTGGTCAGGGAAGAAATAAAGAAAAAAATTAAATACTTTCTAGAATTTAATGGATATGTTGACACTTCATACTCAAAATTATGGGACACAATGAAAGCAGTGATAAGAGGAAAATTCATAGCACTAAGTGTAATGGTAAAGAAACTGGAGAGATCTTACACCACCAACTTAATAGCATATGTGAGAGCTCTAGAACAAAAAGAAGCAAATTAACCCAAGAGGAGTAGATGGCAAGAAGTAGTCAAAGACAGGACTGAAATCAACCAAATAGAAACAAAGAGAATAATACAAAGAGTTAGGAAAACCAAAACTGGTTCCTTGAGAGAATAGACAGATAGATAAATCCCTAGCCAAAGTAACTAACAGGCCCAGAGGCAATATCCAAATTAATAACTCAGAAAAGAAAAGAGAGACATAACAGGAGAAATGGAGGAAATTCAAAAAAAAATCATCAGATCTAAAACAAAAGTCTATACTCAATAAAATTGAAAAATCTAGATGAAATGGATGGTTTTTTAGACAGATACCACATACCAAGTTTAAATCAAGAGCAGGTAAACTTTCTAAACAGTCCCATATCCCATAAGGAGATAGAAGAAATCTCCCAAACAAAAAAAAAAGCTCAAGGCAAGATGGATTTAGTTTAGAATTCTACCCAACCTTCTAAGGACCAGATACCAATACTCTTCAAACTATTCCATAAAGTAGAAACAGCAGGGACACTACCCAATTCATTTTATGAAATCACTGTTACTCTGGTACCTAAACCACATTAGGACCATACCAAAAAAGAGAACTTCAGACCAATCTCACTTATGAATATCAATACAAAAATATTCAAGAAAATTCTTGCAAACCAAATCCAAGAATACATCAAAACCATCATTCACCAAGATCAAGTATGCTTCATTCCAGGGACGAAAGGTTGGTTCAATATACAAATCCCCATTAACATAATCTACTATATAAACAAACTCAAAGAAAAAAATCACATGATTATTATCTCCTTAGATGCAGAAAAATAGCATTTGACAAAGTACAATACTCTTATTTTAAAGGTATTGGAGAGATCAGGAATTCAAGGCCCATACCTAAACATAAGAAAAGTAATTTACTGCAAACCAACAGCAAATATGAAGTTAAATGGATAGATACTTGAAGCAATCCCACTAAAATCAGGGACAAGGATGCCCAGCCCCATATCTATTCAATATAGTACTTGAATTGCTAGTAGAACAATTAGACAACAAAAAGAGATTAAGTGGATACAAATTGGCAAAGAAGAAATAAAGGTATCACTATTTGCAGATTATATGATAGGATACATAAGCAACCCCAAAAATTCTACCAGAGATCTTCTCCAGCTGAGAAACAACTTCATCAAAGTGACTAGATATGAAATTAACTCAAATAAATCAGTAGCCTTCTTTATACAAATGATAAACAGAATGAGAAAGATATTAGGGAAACAACTCCCTTCAAAATAGTCACAAATAATATACAATATCTTGGAGGTGACTCTAACCAAATGAAAGAACTGTATGACAATAACTTCAAGTCTTTCAAGAAGGAAATTGAAGATCTCAGAAAATAAAGAGATCTCCCATGTTCATGTATTGGCAGAATTAACATAGCAAATATGGACATCCTACCAAAGGCAATCTACAGATTTAAGGCAAAACATCAAAATCCCAACACAATTTGTAAAAGACATGGAAAGATAAATTCTCAAATTCATCTGGAAAGGCAAACAAAACAAAAACAAAAACAGAATAGCAAGAACAATTCAACAATGAAGCAATGAAACAATTGCTGGGGGAATCAACATCCCTTACTGCACGTCTTCTACAGAACAATAGTAATACAAACTTCATAGTATTGGTAAAGAGACAGAGAATTTGATCAACGGAATAGAACTGAAGACCCAGAAATAAAACCACACACTTATGTGCATTTGATTCTTGATAAAAAAAACCAAAAGTACATAATGGAAAAAAAAGCATCTTCAATAAATGGTGTTGTTCTAACTGGCTGTCTGCATGTAGAAAAAGGAAAACAGACCCATATTTGTCACCATTCACAAAGCTCAAGTCAAAATGGATCAAGGAACTCAACATATAACCAGATACAGAAGAGAAAGTGGGAAAGAGCCTTGAACTCATTGGCACAAGGGGAAATTACCTAAACAGAACTCCAATGGCTCATGCTCTAAGACCAAGAATTGATAGATGGAAACTCACGAAACTTGAAAGCTTCTATAAGGCAAAGGACATAGTCAATAAGACAAATTGGTAACCTACAGTTTGGCAAAAAGTCTTCGCTAAACCCACATCTGATAGATGGCTAATATCTAAAATATATAAAGAACACAAGAAGCTACCAACCAAAAAAAACCAAACAAACAAACAATCAATCCAATCAAAAATGAAGTACAGAACTAAACTGAGGATTCACAACAGAGGAATGTCAAATGGCTGAGAAGCACCTAAAGGAATGTTCAAAGTCTTTACTGATCAGAAAAATGCACATCAAAACGACCCTGAGATTCCACCTTACACCAATTAGAATAGCTAAGATCAAAACCTCAGGTGAACACACATGTTGGAGTGCATATAGAGAAAAAGGAACACTCTTCCATTGCTGGATGGGATTGCACACTGGTACAAGCACTCTGGTAATCAACTTGGAGGGTCCTCAGAAAATTGGAAATAGATCTACCTAAAGACCCAGCAATACCCATACATATACAGCCACTCAATTAGATAAGATGGATGAAGCAAAGAAGTGCAGGCAGACAAGAGCAGGATGTAGATCTCTCCTGAGAGACACAGCCAGAATACAGCAAATACAGAGGCGAATGCCAGCAGCAAACCACTGAACTGAGAACAGGACCCCCGTTGAAGGAATCAGAGAAAGAACTGGAAGAGCTTTAAGGGGCTCAAGACCCCATATGTACAACAATGCCAAGCAACCAGAGCTTCCAGGGACTAAGCCACTACCTAAAGACTATACATGGACTGACCCTGGACTCTGACCTCATAGGTAGCATTGAATATCCTAGTAAGATCACCAGTGTAAGCCCTGGGTCCTACTAAGACTGAACCCCCAGTGAACATGATTGTTGGGGGGAGGACGGCAATGGGGGGAGGATGGGGAGGGGAACACCCATAAAGAAGGGGAGGGGAGGGGTTAGGGGGATGTTGGTCCGTAAACCGGGAAAGGGAATAACACTTGAAATGTAAATAAGAAATACTCAAGTTAATAAAAAAAAAAAGACCCAGCAATACCACTCTTGAGAATATACCCAAAAGATGCCCCACCATGCCACAGGGTCACCTGTTCCACTATGCTCATGGCCGCCTTATTGTGATAACCAGAAGCTGGAAGCTACCCATATGTCCCGCGGCAGAAGATTGGATACAGAAAATGAGGTTCAATTATACAATGAAATAATACTTTGCTATTAAGGACGAGGACATCCTGAGTAGTGCAGGCAAATGGATGGAACTAGAAAATAGCATACTGAGTAACTCAGACCCAAAAGGACATTCACATTATGTTCTTATTAATAAGTGGATATTATCCAAAAGTTCCCCCAATACAACAACAACAACCAAAAAAAAATAAGTACAGAATACCCAAATTACAGTCCACAGGACTCAAAAAGATCAACAAGCTAAGGGGCCTGATGGAGAATGCTTCAATCTCACTTGGGAGGGAGAAGAAAGCAACCACAATGGGGGAGAGAGGGATCTGGCTGGGAAAGGGGACAGGAGTAGGGAGAGAGCAGAACATGACCTGGTTTTGGGTTGGGGGAAAGGACTGAAGCCCTGAGGGCCAGCAGAAAGAATGGAAATAGGCAACCTCAGGAGGAAGGAGGTTGGTAGGACCCTCCAGAATGTACCAGAGACCTGAGAGTTAAGAGACCCTCAGGACTCAAAGAGAGGGACCCTAGATGAAATGTCCAACAGTGGGGAGAGGGAACTTGTTGGGCCCACCACTAACAGAAAGACAGGGCATCAAGTGAGTGTTGGGGTTGCTATCCTACAGTCAAAACTCTGACCCATAATACTTCCTGTCTGAAAGAACTACAGGGATGGAAATGGAGAAGAGCCTGAGGAAAAGAAGGTCCAGCAACAGGCCCAAAGCGGGATCCAGCTCAAGGGGAGGCCTCAAGACCTGAGGCTACTACTACTGAGGCTGTGGGTCGATCAGAAAAAGGGACCTATCTTGACTGCCCTCTGAAAGACCCAACAAGGAGCTGAAAGAGTCAGATGCAGATATGTGCACTCAAACAATGAACAGAAGTTGCTGACCCCTCCGGTTGAATTAGGGAAAAGCTGGAGGAAAATGAGGAGGGTGACGCTGTAGGAGGACCAGCAGTCTCAATTAACCTGAACCCCGGTATCTCTCAGACACTGGATCACCAACCAGGCACCATACACTAGCTGAGAAGAAGCCCCCATCACATAAACAGTAGAGGACTCCGGGGTCTGGGTTCAATCAGAGAAGATGCACCTCACCCTCAAGAGACTGGAGGCCCCAGGGAGTTTAGATGTCTGATTGGGTTGGTGGGTTTGGGACATCCTCGTGGAGACGGGGATGGGATGAGGGTTGTGGGGGAGGAGATATGAGATGTAGAGCAGTTGAAGGGTGGATTGGGAGAAAATAACATCTGGAGTGTAAAAATAAATTAATTAATTAATTAAAAAATGATTACTTTTCCATCTGTATCTTCTTCAATTCATAAATCATCACGAGTAGATATTCCCCATCTGTGATGGTTTGCATATGCTTGGCCCAGGGAGTGGCACTATTAGAAGGTATGGTCTTATTGGAGGAAGTGTGTCACTGTGGGTGGGTCAGGAGACCCTCCGCCTAGCTGCCTGGGAATACTCAGTTTGTTCCTGGCTTCCTTCAGGTGAAGATGTAGAACTCAGCTTCTCCTGCACTGTGCCTGCCTGGATGCCACAATGGTGCCATGCTCCCACCTTGATGATAAATGAACTGAACCTCTGAACTTGTAAGATAGCCCCAATTAAATGTTGTCCTTTATAAAACTAATATTGGTCATGATGTTTGTTCACAGCAATAAGACCCTAACTAAGATACAATCTAAACATCAGGTAGGAAAATGGCCTATATTCAAGAACTAGGCATATTTTATAAAATCAAATTCAAGTATTATATGCTTATCAGTCATTTTTGTACTACATTCATTTCCCAAACTTTTTTGGATTCAGTCGGGAAAACCTTTTTCAGTTTTAAAGCCTACTGTCTTCAGTATATTTCTTGCACTTGAAGTTAATTTAATGAGGATTTTTAACCTCCAACCCCATCCTTTTAGCTTAACTCCCACATTTTCTTCAAGTCTTCATTTAGTTCTCTCTCACTGACAAGCATTTCCTGACCCTTAAGCGTGGGTTAAGTAATTTTTATGCAGGTTCCCTGAGGTCTGCAACACCCCCAAATTCCCTTGCCTGCAGAGTGCCATAATCCCAGGGATGTCATCTAGACATTTTCCTGTGCATTGGAGTACTTGTCATGTTTACTATCAAAGTGATGAATGAGACAAAAACTTTCTTGAGATGATAACAGAAGACTATTTATAAAATAAGGAGAAATGTGAAGCTCCTTTTCATTCTTCTGCGAAAACTCCTTTTAGAACATGACTCTCAATTAAAGTCTCCTTTACCTTCAATATGGAAGCTTTGATCCAATCTTCTCTCAATTTTCCTTCTAGATATTTAATAAAAGATAGGCATACTGATGTTACCATCATTCTAAGCATGGCTTGCAGCAACATTGTGAAATCCTATATTCTTCTATTAACATTAATTGGCAACATCGGCCCTGATGGACAAGCTATTATCTATCTTTGCCCTGGCTTTCTCATTTTGAATGCTTATCTTTATCCAATTGCTAGAACAAAATCTTATCTATTGTCTCCTTTACAGCGTGATTTGATAGCTCCGTTGCAAACACAATTTCTTCCCAAATTATCCTATCCACTCCATTATTCCCCTTCTATTATCATGAGACTCCCAAAGACTAAGTAAAAAGATGAAATGCCAAGTTCACTAAAACTTTTACAAACAGATTGAGGCATCTTTGGAACTTAGGCAACATGTCTCTGCCTTTCCAATTAGCTGCATCTGAACTTGACTAATGAAATATGGTGGTGGGGATCCAGAAATGGAGTCACATATAAATACACTTGTGAATACTTAAGGTCACTAGAAATTTTAAGAAGAGACTCAAAGTATTTTAATTTTTTTTCCTTTTATGTCTCTGTACTTTCACATGAAATATATCTACAATTCATGATTATGTTGCTTTCATAATCAAAGCACCCAAGGTCAGTTGGTTTGGCTTAAAGGAAGACCACACATCCAATGATTAGGAAGTCAAAAATAAAATGAAACAGAAGATGTAAATAAGTTCAATGAGTTGTTGGACATTAGGTACTGGGTTTATTCATTTATTTCAGTTCTGAAAGTATAATGTTGTCATCATCCTGGCTTCTTTGTTTAATGTGTTAAGAGTATATAGACTCTGTACGTAGACTTCGCATTAAGGTTGCTGAAGTGTCACTGGCCTTTCCTTAAACTCAACACCATATCAGAGTCATCTCTTATTAAACGATTTTAATGGTTTGATTTAACAATTTTATGTAATCATTCTTCACAATATAATGGGCCCACTTCCATTGGGAAATAAAAAAAATAACAAATACAGGTTTTTAGAATCCTCTCGCCTTTAAAAAACAGAGAAAAAGAAAGTATTAAAGACTGCCTTTTAAGAAATTCCAGAGAAATGATTTGCATAGCTGATCAAATCTCACCGTGGGAGGTTTAAGGTCCAAAGTCACTGTTAAATCATTGACACATCAATATCATATTTTAAACCTAAACAAGTATCATGGATTAGTTTGTGTTCTGATAAAAATCAGATTTCCCAAGTCTATTTAAATATCAGAATCAGTTTGGAGCACAAAATATATTGCTACTCTCAACCACAGAACACTCTGAATTACTATACTAGAGGGATTTTAGGAACAAATATGTTTTAAGATGCTTCCATAAAGTATGTATTGTTAAAACGTTTTATGTAAATTAAACCATACAATGTTCACTGGTTGTTATATTTGAATATACAAGTAATCAAATTTGAATACATGTGTACTTTCATTTGCCTCTGGGGACAAGGGAAAGTGATTGAACTATTTTTGAGAATCCATTGATTCTGATTCTGATGGTATTTGTTTTAAGAGTTAAAGGGGTCCCAGATTTTGAATGGGTGTATTCTAAAAAATTAGTTTTCCTAGTGTCATTCTACATATCTGAAATATTTTACAATTTAAAATGCTACTCCCGTTAGGCAATTTAGGTAAATATCAAAGTTTGGGAAATATGTAAGTAAATTTAGTGATTTAAGTTGGAACATTGTTGAGAATTAAAAAGTGCACTTGGTAACTTTTGCCAGCAAAAGAGGCAAACTATAACATATGACCAGACTTAAATTAAAGTATTTTAAATCTTAATGCATTAACTTCTTAACAAGAAAATTTATCTTTTATCATTTCCCCTAATCTCCCGCTTCAGAAGTTATTACAGATAGAGGTTATTGATCTAATGGGCTCAATTTATTATCCATCTTTTCACAGAAGCACTTTAGGGTAATATATAATTTTTAAAAGAGTCATATAATAAATAATGAAAGTTATAAAATTAAAACTCCCCTTCCCAGCCTTTAGTAAGATACAGCTGTCTGTCATTATTTATTGGCGTGCTCATTATTTTAAAGCAATACACCAACTGTCGTGATTTTAGAAAAATAAATCAAAACATAATAATTTACCCCAAAAAAATATGTCTATAAACTGGGTACGATGTTTTGAGCCTATAATCCCAGCACTTCAAACTATGAGGCAGGAGAATTACTGCGTTTGATGTAAACATGTGTGCAAACACTGTGAAAAAGCAAAAGTGAAATCCTCAGGCACAGAGAGTAGCAGTGATTTTAGCTCTGTCTACAGACAAACTACATAAGATTCTGGAACTATAAGGTTACAGTGAAAAGTGGGACCACCTGCTTTCCTCTTGAAGGCTCAACACTAAGGAAGAGACAGTCACACAGTTAATCACGTGACCATCTCCAGTTGCTACGTCCCAGCATTCCGTTTCTTGTCTCCTTCTTGTATCTGGCTTTATACACAGGTTTTGTTTTCATCTGTTTTGTTTATGCTTTTCCCTGGCTCTTGCTTCTCTTTTTGCACGTTATCTCGGCAGTTCCAAAGAATAAATTCAGTTATGCCTTCTTTTGCCCAAGATATATGAAGAACAATATCTTTCTGCTATAAAGACTTAGATAACTAATGTGGAAAAATGCTCCCAAATGTGCTTAATGACTGGAGAAACAAAAGCAATCTGTTGTCTCAAGCAGATGAACAGTGCAGATATAGCTTAATCTAGGACTCACACGATAGGACCAGGTCCCACATGACCCTCATATTGTTGGAACACTTTCAGTGTGGGTTGCAGTCTCAAAATATCTTCCCCTCACCATTAATAAGCTGCCAACAATAGCTAAATGGTTACCCCAGAGGTTCACATCCAGAGGAAAATTAGTTGAGTGTTTCCCAGCATTTTCAAATAATAACCCCACAGTTTTACTCAAAAGTCCAAGTCGTGAGTAGTCCGACTTTAGTGAAATATGGTCCTCTGAGTACACTGGGGCTGGTTCTTAATTCTGTTCCCCACTGAATCATGCTGCCAAAGTAGATCAGGTCCTGTTTCTTCAAAGCCATAGCTATAGAACCAGGAAATGAATTCTGGATAGACAGAAGGAAAGGGAAGGGAAGGGAAGGGAAGGGAAGGGAAGGGAAGGGAAGGGAAGGGAAGGGAAGGGAAGGGAAGGGACGGGACGGGACGGGACGGGACGGGACGGGACGGGACGGGACGGGACGGGACGGGACGGAATGGAAGAAAGGAAGAGAGAGAGAGAGACAGAGACAGAGAGAGAGAGAGAGAGAGAGAGAGAGAGAGAGAGAGAGAGAGAGAGGAAGGAAGGAAGGAAGGAAGGAAGGAAGGAGGGAAGGAAGGAGAGTCAGGAGGAGACAGGGAAGAAGGCAGAGCAGGAAGAAGAAATAAATGGAAGGAAAAGGCAAATCAGTTCTGTAAAGAGCAATTATGTTAGGAGTTTAACAAACAGCTCTCCAAACAGAACAAAGCAAGAAAAATGAACAGAAAATAATACGATATTTTCCTAAGACAAACTTTTCCTATGTTGGGAATTGCTATTATTCAAATTTCTCCATAATGGTGATTTTTAAGACACCATTGACCGGTCACAGAATACAAAGTTGATATTATATTTACCATAAATACATGATACTAGAACATTCATATAAAAAGTTCTTTAATATTAAAAATAAATTATTACATATAATTGGGGAAACTCAATTTTTCAATTATAGTGATTCCATTCTATTTATGTAAAGTTATTTTAAATGATCAGTTTAACAACTAGTTTCCAATATAACCAAATCTTTTAGAAATAGACTCTTTCACATTACTACAGATTGACAGAAGGAAATGACAAAGGATATTTCTCTATTCTTTTGGGGAATATCAATCTGATACTGAAAACTAAAAGGGTTCACCACCACCACCACCACCACCACCACCACCACCACCACCACCACCACCATCATCATCATCATCATCATCATCATCACCATTAAAACAAAATTGTAAGCAAGTATCTATAAATTGCTCTTGGAAATTCTTGACCCTATGACCTCTGATTTTCTCAAATTGGTCTCACTTATTCTGGCTTTCTCTCCATGAATGTGTTACAAGCCTCAATCCACACTATTTCCAGAAACTCTTCTAGGAAGAATTATTTAACAGTATCTAATCCTTACATCTCAAATAACTGTAGTCTTAGCATGCTTTTAAGCCAAATTTATTAAAGTTTAGAAAATTATGATCCTAGGACTACCTGTTTAAAAAATAAAGTGTTATATTTGAGATCATGATTTCTCAGTTCTGCTGTAAGCTAATTAAAATGTTTGGGGATAACATCGAGATGTACCACTATTTATTAAACATTCAGTTATTTGTTTCAAATTTTTGTTTTACATTGACTTATTGAATTCTTATTTCATCAAATAAAATATTCCTCAGTCTCAAAAAATTCAAAGTTCTAAAATAAAGTACACTAGAGAATCGTATCACTCTCTATGTGTTCACCAAAATTTCAGATTTGATCATTGTATAAGACATATAAATGAAGGCTAATTGAATCCAGGCTGGTTTAGATTACATCAGTTGTCATAAAACAAAAAAGGTTCCCATTCTTATCTTACTTTTCTGTTCATTAAATCTTTAGAAGAAAACATGAAGTAATGTCCCTGCTTTTAAAGATTATATGCCCCGTGGCATTATGTGTAATTGTCCCAAAAACTCTATGACATACTAAAGAGATAGCCATCAGATACGTAAGTTTTGAACAATTTCAGTCCAATAATTACCTGTGTCTGCAATTACTTTTATACTTTACTCTGGGTTATTCGATTTTAGATATTACAGTCAAGTAAATTGAAAACAGGCCAACTTAACATGCAAGTACTGTGATTTATATCCAAACAAAAGCAAAATGATATTAGAAAGTAGCATATTAAAAAATGTTTCCATGTATGCAAACAGGGAAAAATACCAGAGATTTTTCAGCCACGAAATGCAACTGGCATCTAAGGCATGTCAAAATCAAAGCAACTGTGTTTTAGCAATCAAAGCCAGTCACCATGGGAAGAGCAATTTAGAATGAGCAAAGTAATCTTATGTGTCATATCAAGTTAACGTTAATATGAACTTTATTAGCTCTGCTGATATATTAGAAGTACATGCATTCATTTTCTTTTAGCTTCAGAAATGAGTACAATTGAAAGCTAAAGAGTTTTTCACCCATTTCTAGATTTACAATGAAACTAGTTGAGCAAGGAATATATTTTTATAACAAAGAAAAATGTATTTGAACCGAGTTCAGTACTGATCCTGTCTTATAAACCAATCAAGCAAGCAATCAAACAAACAAACAAGCTAATAAAATCAAACTAACTGTGGCTCATGGAATGACCAAGGACCTGTTGATTCCATTGCCTTACTTGCTTTGCTAATGTCTATAGCTTTGCTTGGCTTTTGCTGTCTCCCACCTTCCCATTTGTTTTACACTGAGAAACCCTTAGCAGTTAAAGGCGTGGGACTCTGCACATCTTCCTAGGTTCAAATATTGTTTATGTTATTCACTAAGTATGACAGAGGCTTAGTCATATGTTCATTGACTTACCTAGGTTAACGCATAACTGAATAACGACATGTTATTCATAATGTTTCATAACATTGTTATGAAAGAAGTCGCATTTGACATTTTCATACCTCCCCGAGTCAACCTCCAGGGGTCTAACTGTTCCACATTGGTCTTCAGAGAGATAGTCCTCCAAATTGGATCTGACTACAGTGTGGAAAAAACTTGGAAACTCTGAGCCACCACCAAAAAAAGGGGCTCAAGAGGAGGGTAATAGCAAGAAATAGGACTGACTGTACTTTCTACTGTGAGACTCAGATGATATGGTATTTCTTTAAGACAGCACCATTTTCTTGGTTTGCCAGCTATTGGACCATTGGAACTTATACCACCTTAGGCAAGTCAACATCCATTGAAAAATCTGAGTGAATTTCTATCTCCCTGTTATATGTCTAAAACTCCAATGAGTTAATTCACACTATCTTCTCAAACAATGCCTAAGCATGGGGAAGAGGCTCGGCCACTTCTCAGTAATTGCTTAGAGTTGACTTCTTTGTTTCAGTCTGCTTATATGTAACACATCTGTGGGTCTGTAATGAACCAAGTACTAAATGAAAAATTACTACATCTGTACATTTTTGTCTTGTTTTAAAACTTTTTTCACTAGTTTATTCTTTAACAGGTTCATATTAATGGAAAATAAAATTCCAGTCACACTCATCCCCCTTGCCCTTTTTAATCAACTTACTCCTACCAGCTCCTAAATCCACACCAAGGCCCCAGCCCATTATCCTGTCTCCAAAGAAACAGTCAAAAAATAAATAGCAAAAAAAAAAGCCCATTCAAACATAGGGTTGTTATCTGAGCAGAGTTCTAAATGAAGAAATAAACATTATAGTACCCCAACACGCTCTTCATCCTCCCTAGTAATTAGGGAAAGACAAATCAAAACAGCTTTGAGAGTTCATCTTACCCCAGTCAGAATAGCAAAGATCAACAAAATAATAGACAACAAATACCAGACAGGATGTGGAGGATCCCTCATTCAGTATGGGTGAGATCGAACACTAAAGAGACAGTACGCCCCAGCTATGCCATCCTTTGGCACATGCCCAAAAGACTCAGCCTCCTCCTCACAGATATTTGATCAGCCATGCTCAGTACTACCCTATTAACAAAAGCTACGCTACGGAAACAATTGAAAGGTCGTGCAACCAATGAATAATAATGAAATGAGGTTCATCTATAGAAAAAACCCTGAAATTTAAATTAAAGGGATAGGTAAGGAAGAAAACAAATAATACAAGGTAATTCAGACCTAGAAAGACAAAGATCACATGTTTCTCTCATCTGAGTTTTCTGGTTCCAAATCTTCAGGTGTGAGTACATGTTCTGGGTTAACTATAGAGACCAGGAAAGGAAAAGGAAAAGGTTGCCAGGGTAGGAAGGACTTGGGGAGCAACAGAGAGGGGTAGAGCAGAATATAAATGGTCTCAAAAGGGAAAATGACAGGGGAGGACTTTATTCCACAGAGGGAGAGAGAGATACAGAAGAAAGAGCTAAGGTGGTAAAAGAAAAGGTCTGTGGTAGAAGAGTGTGGCAATTCAAATATTAATGAAAGTCAGGGAGTGGAAGTCTTTGACAGGATTAGAAGCATTAGAAGGTCTGGCCTTGTTGGAGAAATGGCCCTGGACTTCGAACTTTCAAAACCTTCTACCATGCCCAGTCTCTGCCTGTGACCTCCAGACCAGATTGTAGCTCTCTACTAGAGCTCCAGCATCATGGCTGCCATGCTCCCATCATGAGGATAATGAACTAAGCTTCTGAAATGTCGAACAAACCCCCAGTTCAGTGCTTTCTTTGATAAGAGTTGTCTTGGTCATGGTACTGCTTCATAGCAATAGAACGGCAGCAAGACAAGCACTAAGGATGTCTATGAAAGTCATAAGAAAAGAACAATACATGCATGCATGTATGTCACACACAGACACACTCACACATGGACGGAAGACAGACACAGAAAAATGATAGGTGACAGAGAGATAGAGAGATAGAGAGATGGAGACGCAGATTTATTTAAATATAAATTTTCCATCTGGGCTGATAATGCTCCAAGTGTCGTGGAAAATGAAAAAAAAAATGCCATTGCAGCTTTCCCATTGTTTTGGCTTTTACTTTGTGAGTCTTTGAGCTTATTCAGAGTTGCTGTAAATGGGTGTGGAGATTTCCACTCTTGTATGGGTAACTCACTAGTGGCTATAGTGCCAGATTTATTTTCTTTTTCCCAGAAGCCCTCAACTGCCATCAGCCTACAGAGTTCAGTTTAACCTGTCTTGGTAAAATTATTCAAAACTCAGTGTACTGTAGCAAACATACAGGTTCAATATCTTCTAGCTTCTCATCTTTTCTGCTTTTTATCAATTTTTTTTTAATTTCTTTACTCGGAAGCATTAAAAACATCTACATGGTTCAAGTTTCAGTAAGCAAAGATGGCGATTTAAATGAAAACCTTAAAGAAATTAATAATGTAAGTTTTTCTGTTGCCTGCCTTTGTATGGAAAGGCCTCCTGGGTCTTCTGTAGTCTTACTCTTGAGTGACAGAAAAATGAGATGTGTTAAATTTAAATTTCATAGACCTGTAAAATAATCAGTTAGTGTGGAGAAAGAAGGGCTTGGGAGAGTTCATCTTACCTTAGTTTCACCTTCAGAGATCTATTGCATGCTTAGAAGTCCTGTAACTAAAGTGAATGCATGATTGTATATGGATACATACTCTTATCAGCTACTGCTGGTGACAATGATGACGACGACGATGACGACGTCGACGACGACGACGTCGACGACGACGACAACGACGATGATGAAGGTGATGAAGGTGATGCTCCTGCCTTTTGGGAACTACTCTTTGGCTTAGTTATTCGTTAATACTTTGCCCATTCTAGTTTTCATAGCAAATTGAATAGATGAATTATCTGAACTATAAGGTGAGGTGTGTATTCAAATTAACAAAAAAATTCAAGATGTTGTTCTGCTGCTCAGAGAGGCTTAGAAATACAGAATGTTCCAAAAGTTAGAGTTGCTTGAGCAAGGAATGAATAAAAAATACAGACAGTGCGCTTTAAAAATGAAGGATTTACAAATAAATAGGCAAGGTTATTGACTGGCACTCAAATATTCTTTAAAAATACAGTCTTAGAAGCATATGATACAGACTAGTTCATTTAATTCTATGTTTCGTTATACAGGGCCAAATGGATAAAATGGATTTAAAAACTAATGTCTACCTCCTATTGTGGTAGTCATCGAGGTGTGTAGAAAGTATAACTTTTTTATCTGTATTAAAATTTAAGCCTCAAATATTAATAAATAAATGGGAGAGATGGTGAGCAGTTCTAAAGTCAGATTGTGTTATTTTCTCTGTAAATGTTATCTCATTTTGAAAACATACTTTCTGTCAAAAAATTCTATTCTGTCAAAGAAAATGTCATACACATCTGCTCTTAGAATAGTTTTGAGCTCGCTACAGCGCTGACTGAAAATACAGTGATTTCCATCCTTCCTGTCCCCACAAATGGGTGACCTCATTCAAGAAGACCCCCAACTAGGAACCTGCATTTATCTAATGGATGAGTCTTTTCAAAACACAACATCCAGAGTCCAAGATTTACAGTGAAATCCGACAATTGTTTCATACATTCTATGAGTCTGGGTAAATGCATGATATTCTTCCTGAATCATACACAGTATTTTCACTGTGGTTACTTCCCCTCACACTATGTCTGTTTATTTTCTCTGTGTTCCGGTTACCCCTACACAACATCCCCACTGTACATTCTCTCCCTTCCCCTCCCCTTGCCTCTATTAGGGTGCTCCTCAACCACCCACTCTCTCCTGCCCCTTTGCTCCAGCTTCCTCCAACACTGGGCATCAAACTTCCACAGGACAAAGACCATCCCCTCCCCTGCCTCCCATTGCTGGTCAGACAAGGCTATCCCCTGCTACATATGTATCTGTAGACATGGATCCTTCCAGGAACACTCCTAGGTTGGTGGTCTAGTCTATGGGAGCACTGGGTAGTCTGACCAGCTGATGTTGTTCTTCCTATGTGGTTACAAACCCCTCTGCTTCTCTAGTCCTTCCTTCAGCTCCCCTACTGGGGTCCTTGAGCTCAGTTGATGATTGGCTCCAAGCATCCACATCTGCATTAGTCCGTTGCTGGCCGGGCCTCTCAAGGAACAGCCCACCAGGTTCCTGTCAGCAAGAGCCTCTTGACAGCTGCAACAGTGTCTGATTTGGTATCTGCAGACATGTTGGATACTGCAGGTTGGGCAGTCCCCGGATGGTCCTTCCTTCAGTTTGTGTTCCATTTTTTGTCCCTGAACTTCCTTTGGACAGGAAGATTTCTGGGTTAAAAACTTAAAGATGGATGGATGGTCCCATCCCTCAACCTGGGGCCATGCCTATGTACTAGAGGGATTCGGTACAAACTTGATTTCCATGTTCTCTGTGTGTTTCAGCTAAATTCATCAACTTTGACTCCTGGGAGCATTTCTTTTCCCTGATTTCTGGGGCCCTCCAGTGGCTATTTCTAGTTCCTCATCCCCCCGACCCCACCCCCGTTACATATTTTTATTCGATTTTCTGACCCTCTGTACCTATCTGCCATCCTCTTCAGTACCTGATACTGCCCCCTTTAATTTCCTTCCCCTCCTTTCTTCCCCTCAGATTTCCCTCTCCCTCCACCTCCCTAAATCATTGTGAAGGTTTGCACATGCTTGGCCCAGGGAGTTGAACTCTTAGAAGGTGTGGCGTTGTTGCAGGAAGTGTGTCACTGTGGGAGTGGGCCTGGAGACCCTCCTCCTAGCTGCCTGAGGGTGCTCAGTCTGTTCCTGTTTTCCTTCAGGTGAAGATGTAGAACTCAGCTCCTCCTGCACCATGCCTGCCTGGATGCTGCCATGTTCCTGCCTTGATGATAATGGACCTGTAAGGCAGTCCCAATTAAATGTTGTGCTTTATAACATTTGCACTGGTCATGGTGTCTGTTCACAACAATAAGACCCTAACTAAGATAATCTAGTTCTCCCCTCAATGCCCTACTGAAAACTCCACACACTGGTCTTTTTTCCTACTAAGCTCCGTATGGTCTGTGAGTTGTATCATGGGCAATGTGAGCTTTGGGGATAATATCCACTTATCAGTCAGTACACACCATGTATGTTCTTTTGTTCTGGGTTACCTCACTCAGGATGATATTTTCAAGTTCCATCCGTTTGTCCACAAATTTCACGAATTCATTGTTTTTAATTGCTAAATAGTACTCCATTCTGTAAATGTATTGCATTTTCTATATGCATTCTTCTGTGAGGGGCATCTGGGTTCTTTCCAGCTTCTGGCTATTATAAATAAGGCTGCTATGAACGTAGTGGAATATGTGTCCTTGTTAAATGTTGGAGCATTTTTTTGCGTATATGCACAGGAGTGGGATAGCTGGGTCCTCAGGTAGAAATATTTCCAATTTTTACAAGAACTGCCAGATTGATTTACAAAGTGGTTTTACCAGCTTGCAGTTCCACCAGTAATGGAGGGTTATTCTTCTTTCTCCACATCCTCCCCAACATCTGCTATTATGTGCATTTTTAATCTTAGGTATTCTGATTGGTATGAAGTGCAATCTCCTGGTCGTTTTGATTTGCATTTCCCTGATGACAAAGGATGTTGAAAATGTCTTTAAGTGCTTCTCAGTCATTCAAGATTCCTCTTTGAGAACTCTCTGTTTAGCTCTGTACTCCAGTTTTTAACAGGATTATTTGGTTTTCTGGAGTCTAACTTCTTGTGTTATATTTGGGTAATATATTTAGGATATTAGCACTGTACCAGATGTAGGGTTGGTTAAGATCTTTTCTCAATCTGTAGCTTGCTATTTCGTCCTATTGACAGTGTCCTTTGCCTTACAGAGGCTTTGCAACTTTAGGAAGTTCCATTTGTTGATTGTTGATCTTAAAACATAAGCCATTGGTGTTCTGTTCAGGAACTTTCCCCCCTATGCCCATGTGTTTGAGGATCATCCCTACTTTATCTTCTATTAGATTCAATGTATCTGGTTTTATGTGGAGGTCCTTGATCCACTTGGACTTGAGCTGTGTACAAGGAGATAAAAATGGATCAATTTGTATTCTCCTACATGCAGACCACCAGTTGAACTAGCACCATTTGTTGAAAATGCTGTCTTTTTTTCCACTGGATGGTCTTAGCTTCTTTGTCAAAGACCAAGTGATCATAGATGTGTGGGTTCATTTCTGGGTCTTCAACTCTATTTCCTTGATCTACCTGCAGGTCTCTGTACTGAAACTATGCAGTTTTATTCACTGTCGCTGTAGAGTACAGGTTAAGTTCAGAGATGGTGATACCCCTAGAAGTTCTTGAGAATAGATTTTGCTATCCTAGGTTTTTGCTATTCCAAATGAATTTGATAATTGCTCTTCTAAGCCTATGAAGAATTGAGTTGGGATTTTGACTGGGATTGTATTGAATCTGTAGATGACATTTGGTAAGATGACCATTTTTACAATGTTAATCCTGCCAATCCATGAGCATGGGAGATCTTTCCAACCTCTGAGTTCTCCAATTTCTTCAGGGATTTGAAGTTCTTGTCACACAGATCTTTCACTTGTTTGGTTAAAGTCATGCCAACATAGTTTCTATTATTTGTGTCTATTGTGAAGAGTGTTGTTACTCTAATTTCTTTCTCAGCCCATTTATCCTATGAGTAGAGGAAGGCAACTGATCTGTTAGTTAATTTTATATCTAGGCACTTTGCCGAAGTTATCAGCTATAGGAGCTCTGCAGTACATTTTTTGGGGTTGCTTATATATACTATCATATCATCTGCAAATACTAATATCTTGACTTCCTCCTTTCCAATTTGCATCCATTTGATGTCCTTTTGTTTTCTAATTCCACTTGCTAGGACTTTGAGCACTGTATTGAATAGGTAGGGGGAGAGTGAGTGGCCTTGTCTTCTCCATGATTTTACTGAGATTGCTTTGAGTTTCTCTCCATTTATTTGATGTCAGCTATTGGTTGGCTGTATATAGTTTTTTTTTATACTGAGATATGAACTTTGAATACCAGATCTCTCCAGTACTTTTAACATGAATGGTTGTTATATTTCGTTAAAGGCTTTTTCAGCATCTAATGAAAGGATCATGTGTTTTTCCTCTTTGAGTTTGGTTATAAAGTGGATTACATTGATTGATTTCCATACACTGCACTATCCCTACATTCCTTGGAGAAAACATACTTGGTCATGGTAAATGATCATTTTGATGTGTTCTTGGATTTGGTTTGCCAGAATTTTATTGAGTGTCTTTGGCATTTGAGTATATTCATCAGGGGACTTGTACTAAAATTCTCTTTCTTTGTTGGGTCTTTTTGTGGTTTAGGTATCAGTGTAACTGTGACTTTGGAAAGAATTGGGTAGTGTTCCTTCTGTTTCTGTTTAATAGAAGAGTTTGAGAAGTATTGGTATTAGCTCTTCTTTGAAGGTCTGATAGAATTCTGCACTAAAACCATCTGGCCCTGGAAGTTTGTTCATTTGTTTGTTTGTTTTCTTGGGGGGGGTTGGTTGGGAGACTTCTAATGACTGCTTTGATTTCCTTGGGGGTTATAGGACACTTTACATGGTTTATCACCTCCTGATTTAACTTTGGTCCTAGTATCTCTCTAGAAAATCATCCATTACATCAAGATTTTGCAGTTTTGTTGAGTATAGACTTGTGTAGTAGGATCTGATTACTTTTTGTATTTCCTCAGTTTCTGTTGTTATCTCTGCATTTCTATTCCTGATCTTGGTAACTTGGATACTGTCTTTGGGCCCTCTAGTTAGTTTGACTAAGGATTAATATATGTTGTTGATTTTCTCAAAGAACCAGCTCCTAGTTTTGTTGATTTTTTTGTATAGTTCTTTTTGTTTCTACTTCGTTGATTTCAGCTCTGAGTTTGATTATTTCCTGCCATCTACTCTTCTTGGCTGTATTTGCTTTTTTTGTTCCAGAGGCATCAAATGTGCTGTTAAGCTCCTAGTGTATGATCTCTCCAATTTCTTTGTGGAGGTACTCAGGGCGATGAGTTTTCCTCTTAGCACTGTGTCCCATAATTTTGGATATGTGTGCCTTCATTTTTATTAAGTTTTATAAAGTCTTTAATATCTTTATTTTTCCCCTAACAAAGTTATCATTGAATGGATGCTTGTTCAGCTTCCATGTATATAAAGGCTTTCTGTTGTTTTTGTTGTTTATTAAAGACAAGCCTTACCTGTGGTGGTCTGATAGAATAAATGGAATTATTTCAATGATCTTGTAAATGCTGGGATTTGTTTTGTGCCTGATTATAAGGTACATTTATGACAAGGTACTAGAAGGTGCTGAGAAGAATGTATATTCTCTTGTTTTAGGGCAAAAAGTTCTGTAGATATCTATTAAATCCATTTGGTTCATAACTTCTTTTAGTTTCACTGTATTTCTGTTTACTTTCTGTTTCCATGATCTGTCCATTGGTGAGAGGTGTTGAAATCTCCTACTATTATTATGTGATGTTCAATGTGTGCTTTGAGCTTCAGTAACTTTTTTTTTCTTTTTACAAATGTGAGTGCCCTTTCACTTGGGGCATAGATGTTTAGATTTAGAGTTCATCTTGGTAGATTTTTCCTTTAATGAGTACTAAGTGTCCTTTCCCATCTTTTTCAAGAACTTTTGGTTGATAGTCTATTTTATTGGAAATTAGAATGGCTACTCCAGCTTATTTCTTGGGGATATTTGCTTGGATTTATTTTTCCAGACTTTATTTTGAGGTTTTGTCTGTCTTTGTCACTGAGATGTTTTTTCTGTATGCAGCAAAATAGTGAGTCCTATTTATGTATCCATTCTGTTAGACTATGTCTTTTTATTGGAGAATTGAGTCCATTGATGTTGAGAGATATTAGGGAACAATGATTATGGTTATTTTTGTTGTTAGCAGTGTTGCTTCTTGATATTTTTGTTGTTAGAGATGGAATTATATTTGTGTGTTTCTCATCTTTTGGTTTTGTTGTGAAAAGATTAGTTTCTTGCTTTTTCTTGCTTGTAGTTTTCCTCCATATGTTGGCCTTTTCCTTCTAATATCCTCTGTAGGGCTGGATTAGTGGAAAGATATTGTGTAATTTCGTTTTGTCTTGGAATTCCTTGGTTTCTCCATCTATGGTAATTGAGCGTTTTGCTGGGTTTAGTAGCCTGGGCTTGGCATTTTTGTTCTTTTAGGGTCTGTATGACATCTGCCTAAGATCTTCTAGCTTTTAGAATCTCTATTGAGAAATCTGATACAATTCTAATAGGTCTGCCTTTATACTTGACCATTTTCTCTTACCACTTTGAAATATTCTTTCTTTGTTCTGCACATTTGGTATTTTAATTATTATGTGATAGAAGGAATTTCTTTTCTGATTTCATCTGTCTGGTGTTTTGTAGGCTTCTTCTATGTTTATGGATATCTCTTTCTTTAGGTTAGGGAATTTTTCTTTTATCATTTTGGTGAAGATATCTGCTGGCCCTTTGAGTTTGGAATCTTCACTCTCTTCTATACCTATTATTTTTATGCTTGGTAGTTTCATAGTGTCCTGGAATTCTTGAATGTTTTGAGTTAGGAGCTTTTTGCTTTCTGTATTGTCCTTGTTTAGATGTCTTCCTTGGTATCTTCTACCACTGAGAGTCTATCTTCTATCTCTTGTATTCTATTGGTAATGCTTGCATCTGTGACTCCTGTTCTCTTTCCTAGGTTTTCCATCTGCATGGCTGTCTCCCTTTGTGTTTTCTTTAATATTTCTGTTTCTATTTTAAGATCCTGGGTGGTTTTGTTCAATTTCTTCACCTCTTTGATTGTGTTCTCCTGTATTTCTTTACTAGATTTATGTGGTTTCTCTTCTACATTTTTTACTTGTGTTCTCCTGTATTTCTTTAAGGGAGTTATTTCTGTCCTCCTTAAAGTCCTCTATCATCTTTAAGAGATGAGAATTTAGATGTAAATCTTGCTTCATAGGTGTGTTGTGGTATCCAGGGCTTGCTGTGGTGGAAGACTTATCTTTCGATGTTGTCAAGTCGCATTGGTATCTGTTGCTTATGTTTGCCTCTCCCCATCTGGTTATCTCTGGTCTTAACTGGATTCCCTTTCTCTGACTGAAGCCTGTTTTTTCTGTGAGCCTGTGAACCTGTGATCCTGTGAACCTAAATGTTCCAGAACCTCTGAGGTGGGGAATCAGTTGCAACTTAGGTATGAGATATGGTCTTAGTGGGTGGGGATACAGAGCAGATATTCTGCTCCAGGCATAGGTGCATACCTGAAGGCTTGTGGATCTCTGGCTGGGTGGGGTATAGCCTCCAAGCTCGCAAGAGTACTCATCCCAGGCCTGGCAGAGGCACAGAATTGCTAGCACATACTCCACTTCCAAACAGAGCTAAGAGCCGACTCATCATATTTTTATTATACTTAATAATACGCCTTTGTCTGGATATTTCACAGGTTAAGAAGGCACTTGGTTGCTTTTAAATCATGGAAATTTTCAAAAAGATTGCTACAAATCCCTAATTTTTACCTGACTTATTTACTTATGTATATATTAATTCAGTCATTTATTCACTTTGTATGAGGTTCTTCACCTCTTTTGTGCATACACCAAGGTTTATGATCATTAGATTGTATAGTAAACTGGACACATTAACAAGTGCAGACTAATCAAAGGAAGCAGATGATTGACCATGTGCCTTTGAAGAGACTTCCAGGCTCTCTGCCTCCTGACTTTTCTTTTTCTGTTGAGACTTCTTAGCCATATGGCACTCTGTTTCACCTCAGCCAAAGCTGGTTGACACTGAATCGAAACCTCTGGAACTGTGGATCCAAATGAAACTTTTCTTTATTCATTTGATTTCCCTCAGATGATGTGTGACAGTGATACCAGGGAAAGAAAACTAATACGGTGACAGAAGGAAACGTGTTTTGATCTCATCAAACAAGTATGTGACACACTAGCAATAAGCACTTTTGTGAGCTTTACTGATGGCCGAAAACATTTGGCCTTTCAAGGCATTCTTGCTTGAGCAGGTATAAACTCACTGATCTATGGACACTCATAGTCCAATCACTAATCTATAGCAAAAGCCTCTGGCCACCAAACCTTCACTAGGTGACCCTTGAGTAACACAATATATCCCAAACATTCATATCATTGAAATGCATTCAGTGATGATGAGCTTCATGACACGAATTCAAATGTAGGTGGATCACATGAATCTTTCCTTCTAAATACTGGAAAATCATTAGCCAGCACTGTGTAGGACTCAGTTATTGCTCAAATGCTTTAACCTTCAATAAAAATCAGAACATTCTAGAATCATCCTAGTTCGGATTTATAAAAGGTCTTATCAGGTGTTGGAAAAGGAAGGGAGGCTAGGAACTTATGCCTTTTCAGCTGTACTCTTTCATGGCCTACTGATGTTTTGGATTAATGCTAACACTGAAGGAAGCAAGAAAACCATTGTCAGGGGAGAGAATACTATGACGAGGGAAGTAAGGGCAATTTTCATCTCATGTTGACGTTTTACTTAGAAAGCTTCAGTGAGGTACAAAGCTGACATCATCTCTGGATGATGTCCTGGCTTCTCCAGTTTTCCAAGTTTGTAGATGCCACCTATCACAGGGATTTCTATTGTTTTTTATAAATTAAAACCATATTTTATTGAAAAAGAAGCATAATTTTAAAAGTAATGTGATGTTTTCACAATACAATCACATTTATTTTTAAGTACATATATCTTTTAAATTTATATATAACAAATATAAATATGTACAATAAATTAAAACTCCATATCTATATTGTACCATGTCTTTTTGTGAGACATGAACTCACAATATTACCACCCTCATTCTACTAATACTAATCTGCTGAGATAGAAGAATGAGGATAGCATATTCTCATATTGTTAGCATATTCTTAGCTAAGCTACAGAGAAATCCCTGGTTCTATGGCTCATAACTAAAAGCATCCCATCTTCTCATTTAGGCCTCCTGAAAAGAATACAGTAGAGCCTTGGGGCTCTCAGAGACTGAAGCACCAACCAAAGAGCATTCAAGGACTGGATCGAGGCTTCTCTGCACACATTCAGCAGATGTACAGCTTGACCTTCATGTGGGTCCTGAACAATTTGGAGCCATATCAAATGCTATTGCGGGTCTGGGATATGTTCTCCAAACTGGGCTGCCTTGCCTGGCCTCAGTTCGAGAGGATGCTCCTAGCCCTGTAGGAACTTAATGTGCTATGATGGAAGGATAACAACGGGGGGGCAGACCTTCACCATCTCTGAAGAGAAAGGAAGGAGGGATGGGGTAAGGATTGTGAGAGGAGTTAACTGGGAGGGGGAAGAGAGGGTATGTAAAGTGAATGAATAAAAAGTAAATAAAATAAAATAAAAATTGTTCAACGAAGTAGGGTATTTCTACTCTTAATTGTTCCTTGGACTCAAGTACTATCATTTTAACTTCAGAAATGAATTCTTCTGCAAATGCAAAGCACCTTCAAAACTATCATTTTATCCCTGGAGACTCTAGATTTTGTAAAATAAGTTGTCCCCTGTGTTAGGTTACTTTGCAATTTTCAAGGATAACCTTTTTTTACCTTCTTTTCCAAGCTTGAGATGAAGGAGGCAGAGTGAAGAAATCAACAGTAAGTTTTAAAAATAATATTTCGTCATCAATCTGGTTGCCTTGTCTATAATCTGGTTTTGTTGTTTTTAAATTTCTGATCTAGACAAAAAGTCTAAGAGTATAAATTATCCCCTCTTTAAAAGTTTGAAAATGCATATTTGTCTTATATTTACTTTGACCCCTGATGGCAAGTGTTTAAAATATAAAATAACAATAATTTTAGTACATGCTTGACTTATTCTAATATTGCTTTATGAGGGAGGGAATTAGTGGGGATTGAGACTAGAGCTTCGTTCATCCCAAGCAAGACCTCGGGCTTTTGGGATGTAGCCCGAGCTGGACCCTCCATTATTCCATTCGAATCATATTCTATTTGACTATCTGGAGCACACTCTTTCGCTATCACTATTTCATGAATGAAGACAAATCTGTACATATTTTGTGCTAATAAAAAGGCTGAAATAAATTAACAATGAATCATTTATGCTAGTGATACTAACTTCTGTTGCGATAAAAATAAAAAAGTGGCGTAACCGGTTCCAGCCAGTTAGAGCCGGTTCCAGCGGTTCCAGCATGTTCTCTCTCTGTGGGGATCCATGGGAACTGAGTGCTCTGACCGTTTCTCTGCCATCTGCTTTCACACACTCTCCCCTTGGTGGGTTGTTACCATGCCTGACACACACACATCGAGTTCCCCAGACTGTTCTAGTGTGCCACCATGCCCAAGCTAGCCCCAGGCATTCTATAGCCTATCATGGCTTCCAGAGCCAAGACAGTTTGTATCTCCAGGAACTTTGCTCCCATCCCCCATACCCCCTAAAATCAAAGCTCTAGAAACTTACAGTTTAACAATTAGATTTATATGTTAAATTCTCAATCTACAATACATCCACAGAATAAATTCACTGCCAATTAGTAAAGACAGAAACACACTCACCTAGGCAAAATTGACCTAGATCACCTGGATCGGAATCCTCCTCCTCCTCTATCTCCATCTTGCTTTTTTGCTCCTCCTCCTCTTCCTCTCTCCTTCCTAGACTTTTTCCCACCAACCCTTCCTCCTCCTCATCCAATGATAGGCTTCACCTTATTCTTGACCCACCTTGCAGCATAATGACATCATCCTACAAACCACCAAACGAGCGAACAAGTTCTCTAGATGAAAAATCAAATGAGCAAAATAATTAAATATTTTGAAATGTGCTCTGCTTGAAAACAAAGATCACTGTGCGGCCATAGAGGGTAGTGGACCGCAGGTAACAAACAGGGTCACAAAAGCATTACAGGGAAGGGGCAGAGATGGTAGGGATGAGATCAAAAAGGTACAACTTGAAGTTCTAAGACAAGTTCTAAGAGAAACAGGCAAGTTGTGTTCCAGGAAGTGAAACGTCCTTAGGCTGGGAAAGCCTTAAAGACCAAGAAGCAGAAGGTCAGTGTGGCCAAACTACAGCCAGTGAGAGCAAAAAGAGTTCAGGAGGAGCTGGGATACTAGAACCACTTGCCAATATTCAGTGGTTCTGTGTTATGTAACACTCCTTAATGCAACCTAGTTTGACAGCATTTGCTCGTGGGATAGTCACATTAATATAGACAAAATATTTTAATTCCAGTAAGAGTGTTAATTAGTGTACAGCTTGCTTTGTCATGGGCCATTTGAGCTTGGTCTTGAAAGCACTAGATCTACTCTCTGAAATGTCATTTAAGTCATTGCTGAAGAAAGACGTTGCAAAATATCCTCCAGGTGTCAATCTGCTCTGCCAATGCTGTGGTCTGAAGAAAGACAGCACACTGTGCTCAGAATGATGTTAGCTGCCAAAACCCAGTGATGATCAAAGAAGAGAAAATAAGTTGTGCTTTGCTAAGAAAAGATTCTACTATGAGAATTTCAGATGGAAAAACTGGATAGCTCGTGGTCAAAAGCAGCTTAAACCAGGCTTCCAAAAAATCTGTACAATTAATCAAACAAATAGTCATAAATAGTCATATGTAAGCTTTTAAATAAAATTTCTCTGGAGGGAAAGTGATTTTTAAAGACAATATCTCAAAATAAGATAGGTCCCAGTGAGCATTGCATCTCACCATAAACTAGAATCCGAGCTTAAGTTTGCAAATATTTTGGCCCTGAGCCTAGAATAAGTTCCACATGAGCCCCAAGGTAGAGCTTCACACATCTCTTTAAATTTCTCTCTGACTAGAGAGATTACTCTTCTGGGCCAAATTTCTGGATGAGAGGAAGGTATCCTGTGCATCGTTGAATCTCCTATGTGACTCAGACAAAATCATTCACTTCCTGCTTTTGGCTTTCTTGACATCTTGTGAGGATCTATGGCTGTGCTTTTCCTAGCACAATCTAGCCAGTTGACCTTGTATCTGCCCTGCTTCTCTCCTTACTTCCTCTTTCACTCTTTACCAGAAGGTTATTTACTCCTGCTTACTCCAATGCATCTCAGTTCTAATTTAAGCTTCTTACATTTGAACGTCAATGTCATGGTTACATTTATTATCACCATGGGTAGGCCATGTTGCCAGAAGTCCAACATGGGGATAACTTTTACATTTCATTAATATTTACTTCCATGGACCTTGAGGTTCTGTGTGAAGTAGATTGCCTTTTATAATGACAATGAGTTCTATCCTAGCAGTTGTGAGATACCTCAAGGAAAAAGCATTGCTTCCAGGAAAAAATGTACTTGGGCTCCCAATAACTTTTCCCTAAGTCCGTACTCTGCCTCTGTTGCCACCTTGCTTGTCATACAAATTCTCTGTCTGTATATCCCTTTCCCTAGTCTTTAAATATATGTGTGTTCAATGGTATATTTTGTTCCTAGTTCTTATTTTATATAAAAATTTAACTAATATGTTCTGTAACTTTTTGAAAAGTTGTCTAAATAAATAAGTCAGGAAGTGAGTCATTAGACATCAGTTTAATAAGATATCGAGGGTGTGAATTGAGGAATAGTTACTAAAAAGGGATAATCTCTATAATTTTAAATTTCCCAAAACCCTGAAAATGAACAAAACTCATATTTACTTGGCCTTAAAGCTGGACCATAATGGCAATCCAATTCGAAAATGAGGTACATGTCTAAATATAATTCTCAACAAAAGAAATTCAAATGGCTGGGAAACACTTAAAGAAATGGTCAACATCCTTAGCTACAGTCAGGGAAATGCAAATCAAAACTACCTTGAGATTCTATCTTTAATCTGTCATAATGGCTAAGATCAATGACATAAGTAACAGCTCATGCTTATAAGAAAGTTGAATAAAGGAAAGACACCTCCATTGCTGGTGGAAGTGCAAGCTAGCACAGACAGTATGTAAATCAATATGGCAGTTTCTCAGAAAACTGGGAATTGATCTACATTAAGACCCAGCAATATTACTTAAGTATATACCCAAATGTTACCCATCTTACCACAAGAACACTTGTTCAACCATGTATATTGAAGTTTTACTCATACTAATGAGGAACTAGAAACAACGTTGATTTCCCTCAACAAAAGAGTGAATAAAGAAAATATGATAGTTACACAATTGAGTATGAGTCAACTGTTCAAAATGATACCATAAAATGTGCAGGCAAATGATTGGAACTAGAAAATATCGTCCTACATGAGCTAACCCAGACCCAGAAAGACAGGCATGGTATGTAGTTACTTATAAGTAAATATAAGCTGTTAAGTAAAGGACAATTATGTTGCCCCAAGAAGCTAAGTAACACATGGATCTCCCCAGTAAAAGAAAAGAATCAATTTTGTGGGTAAACTAAAGGCAGGTGTGAATGGGAACAGGAGACATCAGATTTAGGGTGAGAGAGACCAAAGGAGTATTTGGAGAGAGACAACTGGAATTTGGGGGCAGGGGATTATTTGGAAAACAATGTAGAAACAATACAGTGGACACTTCCTGGAGTCTACACGAGTGACCCTAGCAAAGTCACCTGATAATGGGAGATGTGGAGGAACTGGCCATCTTCTATAAACCAAGCAAGTTTCCTAACACTGAGACTAGACACAACCCAGCCACAAAGTCTTTGACATAAAATCTGTCCTGTCTGCTAAATATGCTGAGACAGTGGGGGTACGTAACTTGTGGAAGTAGTCCACCCATGACTGCTCCAACATGTGGCACGTGTCCCAGAGAGGAAGTCCACACTTGACACTGCCTGAATGGCCAGGAACAAAATTTAGTAGAGCCCAGAGAACAGGGTAGAACCAAAGACAACTGGAAAAAAGAAACTCAACAAAATGATTCCTAATGATATTCTGCTCTACTCCTAGATTGATGCTTAACCCAATTGCTGTCAGAGGGGAATTATCCAGCAGTTGATAGGGACAGATGCATTGATTCATAGACCAACACCCAGCAGAGCCAGAGGAACCTCATAGAAAGGGGAAAGGAAGGATGGTAGGAGCCAGCGGGGCAGAAGACATGAGAAGAGCATGACCCACAGAATAAATTAAGTAGGGCTTGTAGTGGTTTGCAGAAAAACTGAAGTGACAAACACAGACCCTGTGTGAGTCTGAGCTAGGTCCACTGCATAGACCTTATGGTTGTGTAGTTTGGTGTTATTGAGGGACTCTCAGTTTGGAGTCGGGTGTATCTGACTCTTTTGCCTGCACTTAAGACCCTTTTCCTCCTACTTGGTTGGACATGTCAGCCATGACATGAGGGGATGTGCTCAGTCTTATTGTATTTTGTTAGGCTATGTATGGTGGATATAAAAGACAAAAAATACAAAATACAAAAAGAAAAGGAGGCATACCCTTTCTTTTTTCTGTTCTTTGCTTTCTTTCATTTTTTAAAGAGAAACAGAGAGATGAGTTCAAGTGGAAAGGGACTGGGAGGAGTGAAAGGAAGGTAAACTTTGCTCAGGGTGTATTAATCTATTTTTAAGCATACATGCAAAGGCTGTAACAGAAAGTACCTGTAGAAAAGAAAACACAGAAGATGCATATATTGAAAGGAAATTACCATCTAACTAAAAGTGAAAAGTTAGATGGGAAAAGCTAGCACAAGTGAAATAGAGATGAAAACCAAGGGTCTTTTGGTTGACCTAAATTACTAGCTTAGATTATGAAATGTCAGAAGATAGAGAAGTTATTCCACTTCTATCATTTTATTAATAATTTTGATATTACAAATAAGAACCAAGCAAGGGAAACCAAGAAGAACGCCAAGGATGTATCTTTAACTCTATGAAGTTACAGAATTCTGCCAGATTCCAGAAACATTTGTTTTTCTGGTGCTTTATGCAGATTGAGAGACATTTTTCAGAAGTACTGAATTTATAGTGCCTTTATCTTGACTATGGTAAGCAATGTGGTACAACCTGCTAAAAGCGTCCTATAAATATGGGTCTCTCAGAAGTGGTTTTTATTAGTTGTCGGGCCAAGACTCCTTGGATTTACAATGAGATTTGCTCAGCTACCTTGATTCTTCAAACGAAAGAAACAGGGCTACACACATACTCCTCCTAAGTGGACTTCAAAGAGATTCCTCTGCAAAATGAAAGGTATATAAACACTGACCACTTAGTGGCTGATATACACAAATAACTCAAGTCAGCCTTTATAATGATGACTGGTCTACAAACCATCTATGAGTATAGCAGATCATTAGGAATCATCTCATTGACATTTTCCCCCTGCTAGTCATGTTTTGTTTTATCCTGGTCTCCAGGCTACCTGGCCTCTGGTTTCTGGTCCTCCAGCCAGAGTGATAGGTGGGCTCCCTCTCGTGGCATCTGCCTCAAGCTAGACCAGTTACTGGTTGGCCACTCCCAGAATTTCTGCACTACCTTTACCAGGGCACGTCTTACAGGCAGGACTAATGAAAACAGATGCAGTGACCGGTAGCCAAATATTAGGCAGAGCTCAAGAAATCCTGCATAAGAGGGGGAGGAAAGATTGCAGGAGCCAGAGTGGTCAAGAACACCACGAAAACCCCATAGAATCAACTAATCTGGATTAAAAGCGGTTATAGAGGCTGAACCGACATGCAGGGAGCCTGCATAGGTCTTAACTAGACCCTCACATGTTACAATTGTGTAGCTTGGTGCTTTTGTGGGACTTCTAACAGTGGGAGCAGAGACTGCCTTTGATGCTTTTGCCTGCTTTTGGGACCGCTTTTCTCCTACTGGGTTGCACTGTTCACCCTGACTGTGAGCGAATGTGCCTAGTCTTTTTGCAACCTGATAAGCTATGTATGTTTGGTTGATATCCCTGTGAGGCCAGCTCTTTCTTGGAAGGAAATGAAGGAGGAATGGATTGGGAGGATAGGAGGGACAGGAAACTGTTGTCAGGATGTAATATATGAGAGAACAAATAAAGATAAAAGAAGAAAAATGGGCACTTGTTATCTAAATTTGTTAATTAGATCAACATAGGAAATCATTCTGCAGTAATGGAGTCAATTACTATTTCAAGCAAAAAGAAATATTCTGACATAAAATTTTTAAAATGCTCATTAGAATATTTAATATTTCCAATTTTTAGGGTAATACAAATACATTCTGAGAATTGGAATGCATAATGGAAGGCTACAGATTTGATTTCATTTTGGGATGGTTATTTTCACATAAAACTATGCACATCTCAAAAAAATCCGTAATTGGTTTTAATATGAAGTTTTCCATTCATCAAGTATATATTATTTCAATAATATAGTGCATGTTATTATATTTATCTCACTAATAGGATACTAATAAGGTATATAAAAGTAAAAATGTTCACAAAATATTTATTGGAATTTTGCAAAAACAATATATACTTTAGTAAATATCAAAGTTCCAGTATCAAAATTAGAATTTTAAGGTAAGTGTCCTTAAGAGCTCTCCCCCAAAGCAAACACATTTCTTTACTATGCCACAGATACATCAGTTTCTTACAGATCAACCTGTCATTTACAAATTAAGGATATTTGTAGGAAGACGGCTCAGATGCTAAAATGCTTGCCACGCAAGCATAGCTAAGCTGGATCCTAAAACCCATGTACAGAAAAATCTATGTCGGATGTTTGGATGTTTGCAATCCTTGGGCTATGGAGGTCGAGACAATAGCATCCCTGGCATTCACTGACAATCGAGTACAGTCTACGGGAACGTTCTAGGCCAGTAAGAGACTCCAACTCCAAAAGTAGTATGAATGGCTAATCAATAGGTGTGTTCTTCTCCAGAGAAGTCTATTTTTCCCACTCTCGGTGTTTCTTGGTTACCTCTGATTCTCTGTATAGAGTTGAGGTTTCCTTCACCTCCCCCAACCTCCATGTCTACATTAGCATCTTTACTGCTTTTGCCTTTGTTTAGCTCATGCCTGAGCTGTCATGCTGGAAAGACTTCATGGGTATAGTTTCTGACAGTCTGCAGACACAGTCTCATAGCACATGTTCCTGAACTCACACACAGGTAACATTATCAAGACTGAGCAGCTGTACTCCTGTACTTAGGTATACATACATAAGCATATATGGATTTGAACAATAACAAGGAAGGATATAATGGTGTGATTGGAAGGACGAAAAAGAAGAGATAAACAGTGTAATTATATTACAATCTCAAAAATAATAAAAAATTAGGAACAAAGTGAATGCCACAAAAATTCCACAGACATGCATCTGTACACACTGAGCATGCACACACAAAGTAATTGCAGATTGCCCATTTTTAATATTTTATTTTATAATCTTCATTGTGTTCTTGTAACAGACTTCAATTGTGTGATTAAGTAATATGCCACCATTTTCATTTAATTTTATGAAATAGGATAATGGTGACATAAATTAAATATAAAGATTTCCTCCTTCAAACAGACTCTTGATGTCTCATGACATTTCACTAGCCTGATATGTTAAATTTAAATATGGCATAATTACTGCATTTACAATTAGTGAATTATATAGCAACTTTAACTATTTCGACTAAACTGTCATAATTTACACATAATTTATCTAGAAAATGCTGCCTTTCTAAAGAGTGGTAATATAACAAATTACATTCTAAAATTTGATTGGTGGTTTGAAATTTAACTTAATTGATGATTGCTATTCTAATTAGTACATGCAATAAAATTTGTGAAGTATTTCATGTGGCAAAAGAGAAAATGCAATAATACCAACAAAAGTAAAGAATAATAAAGATTTTTATATCAACTTAGCTTTCAACTGGTCACTCAAAGTTATACACAGTAAACACTGTCTAAAAACAATTTAATGTATATGATTATTCCAAATACATGCACATAGCATAAAACATAGAGATAAGAAACTTGTTAAATAAAGGCACGTTTTGATGTGAATATGTGGGCTTGACCACCATAAAAATGTTTGAAATATTTTTAATGGGAATGGAAGAGACACAATAGAGACCAACTATTACTTCATAACTTCAGGGACTGTACCACACTATTGATTTTGGGATCCTCCATTATCATAGAATGTATAGTTCTCGCTATGTATTTTTATTTTAAACTAATAGCTGTATGTCTTTATTATAAGAGGTTTGGTACACACTGCACTCTGAATATATTGAGTTCTATAAAGTTGGGCTTTGATTACTTGCCTTTCGGCATAGAAAATAATGTTAAAGATTCAAATAATAAATAACCTGATCTTCAGCAGTTACAGAATTAGCAGAAAAGAAAGAAAAAGAAATCTCCATAATGGAAAAATATTTATTCTTCCTTAACTTATAGACTGTCTACTATCGATGAGGCAGTTAAATGATCATGGGCATATAATATCAAGGAAGATAGACAAGGTCTTTGCCTACATCTTCTTACATGTTGTTGGAAGGAATATAGCAAGCAGCTCGCCATGCAGTAGTAAAGGAGGACTATAATAAATAAATGAATAAATAAATAAACATTTGTAGCTTATAATGTAATGTAAAAACATGGCAAGTGCTAGGAGATAAATAAAACCATAAAAGAGCATTACTACATAGGATGGTCCTATTAGACATCTTTGTGTAATTAGCATTTGAATCGTAAGCACAGAGATGTGAGGAAGGAAAATCTACGTGTTATAAACTGTGACGTCCTCCTGTTAGAGGACAATTAGTTCACAGACTATGTCTGTGCATCGCCATAAAACATGCAAAGAGGGAGTGGTAGAAAATAAGGTTAAAGAAGTTGATCACGTGGATAAATATTACAAAGTTTTTTTTTTCTAAATCTGGTAGGACAAAAATGAAGGGATCTTAACAGTGTGTTTGCGACTCCCTTTTAAAGGTATACACATGTATTGTGAGGGGGATGCTGTATCTGAGGAACAGAAGGAGACTGATAACTGTGCCAATGATCAAAGCACTGAACCCTGCAGACTTTGCTAGAGGAGATGAGGAGTGGTAATATTTGAAGTATATTTTTGAAGGACAGATAACACCTCCTATCATTTATTGAGATTTAAGTTTTAAAGCAAAAACAATTTTTTTGTAAGTGTCATATGTTATGTAAGAAAGCAATAAAGAATTACTTTTTGGTTTATTTTAACCAAAAAAAAAAAAACCCAAAGTTGTCATTTACTGTGTTATTAAAGATGAGGAAGAGAAAGTCATTTGGTGGTTTATTGACTGGTAACTTGGGGGAGGAATTAGAGAAAGGACTGAAGGAGCTGAAGGTGTTTGCAACCCCATAAGAAGAACAACAATATCAACCAACCAGACCCCCACCCCCAGCTCCTAGGGACTAAACCAAAGAGTACACATGGAGGGACTCATGGCTCCAGCTGCTTATGTAGCAGAGGATGATCTTGTTAAATATCAATGGAAGGAGAGACCCGTGGTCCTGGGAAGGCTAGATGCCCCAGTATAGGAAAATGCCAGGGCAGGGAGGCAGGAGTGGGTAAGTGGGTAGGATAATACCCTCATAGAAAAAGGGGGAGGGGATGGGGAAGGGACTTCCTGGAGGAGAAACTGGGAAAGGTGATAGCATTTGAAATGTAAATAAATAAAATATCCCATAAAAATCCAAAAAAACAATAAAAATTATGTATAACATAGTGTGATCACACAATGTCAGAACCACAACAACAAAAACCCCAAAAAACAAAAAACAAAACAAACAAAAAAACAGCACATTCTTCCCTATATAAAGAACCTAGCCAATAATATGTGTTCATTTGCAAGCCAATGCACATGTGGGTACATGTAGAATGTGGAGCAAGAAAGGCTAAAATTACAGGATAAGGGAGGACTGAATGTTAGTAAGGGACATGAGGTATAAACAATACCAATCAACCAGCACTCACAGGGACTAAACCACCATCCAAAGAGTACACATGGACAGACCCATAGCTCCAGCTGTATATGTAGCAGAAAATGATCTTGTTGGGCACCAATGGGAGGGGAAACCCTTGGTCCTGCCAAAGCTGGACACCCCCACTGTAGGGGAATGTCAGAGTAGGGAGGCTGAAATGGATGGGTGGATGGGTGGACTGTAGGGCGCCCTCCAGTGGTGAACAATGGTACTGCGCATGCACAGGTTTTGCACCTGGTGTCAGTTGACCAGTAATATGCTAATGAGGGGGCGGTACCATGCCAGTGAGGTGATTCATTCTCCGCCAATCCCTGGAGGACAAGTAGTGGGGTGATAGTGGGATGACAGTGGGGTGATAGTGGGGTGACCCGTGCCCCGCCAATCCCTGAAGGATTATTAGCATACTGTTGTGTGTATAAGGCGAGCACTTTTGCTGCTCGAGGTCCCCGTATCAGCAATGAAGGTGTCCTGCAATAAAGGCTGTTGACAAGGATCCTACAGTGTTGTGTCTTCCTTGCCGCATGAGGTGGGCTTGACAGTGGACACCCTCATGGAAGAAAGGGGAGGGGGAAGGGCGGAGGGGTTTATGAATGGGAAATTGGGAAAGGGGATAACATTTGAAACGTAAGTAAAAAATATTGAATAAAAAAAGAAAGAAAATAATTGTTTTTTCTAGTTGTAATTTTGTCTTTGTGGTGGGATGATTTAAGGTATAAAATTTAGCATAGAACTTCACAGCTTCTGTTTCAAATATGTACTGATTTACATAGTACTTCATGTAGTATAATATTTCAATTTTAGAACTGATTTTGATGTGGATTTTTATTTTTTTTGCAAGTTTATTAAGTAACAAAGTTCATATATTAAAAAAAAAGAACCAACCAAGAGTAGAACCTGTTCTACTTTAAGAAAAGCACATCAAGGTTTAGGGATCTTCATGGAAGAAGGAAGAAAAGACTGTAAGAACCAAAATTGGTGGATAACTTCTAGGAAACATTTCTGGGGGTGCACAATAGGGCACCTGCACGTGAGAACTCACAACAACGGTGAGAGAGGCTGTAAGATCTGTGCAAGCGCATGGCAGACAAAGTTCCAGCATGGATGTAGGAGGTGGGCATGGCATGACCCATATTGGTTGCCATTGAACACTAGCAGTTTGGGGGAGAGGAATAGTCAGTTTCATTAAGATTATGACCCATCGTTGGTTAACCATTTCCCAGGATAGGTCCTATGCTCAAGAATTGTAGGGTAACCCAGACTGGATTCCAACGGGTTAAAGAATATATAAAACTGAAACTGGATGGTATGGAGGTAAGAGGGGAGAGAGTAGATCGGGCAGGGACTGGGGGAGAGGTGACAATCAAATACATTGAATAAAATTTCCAAGAATTAATAAAATATTATTAGAAAAACCACTTTGCAAAGTTTATAACCCACTACATCATAACATACTATCGACTTTTCTACTTCTTATTTTTTTCTGAAAGCAGATTTTTTAATTACTTTATACATTCTTAAATGTCCTTGCATTTATTTGTTTACAGTCTGAAGATGACACTTCTAAGAATCGTTTTTAGGATTGGTTATTTTACACTCTGGATGCCCTAGATAATGCAAATTCTACAAGAGTAGTAATGCTGTATTATTCAGTGAAATGTGTGGTGCCTATACCATTGCCTAGAATGAGATGGGTAACTTAATTATGAGTTTGTGAGTGAATGTTGATTGCTTGCTAGCACTAAGATTTCAGAGACAGTAATGTCTTGCCAGGGCTAAGGGAAGCTACATGGTAGCACTCAACTTAATAAGGTTATCGTTAGTTCTTTTTCTGGTCATCCAAACCTCTGGAGTTTTTACATTAATAAAATAAATTGGATATGCCCTCCTTACTTCCTCTCTTTTAGCTGCTGCCAATGCTCTTCATTGTCCAAATCCACACCTCTTCCAGGCCAGGATGCAGTCGACATGGCTGATTGAGCATCATTCCAGCCTTCTCTATCTACAGATGTTTTCCTTAATAAATGATATTTATACACAAATCTAACTGCTATCTTATCAAGGACTAAAATAGTATAAACTCCCTTTTAAAGTTATCCATTAGTGTTTTTAATATGATATGACATGACACAATAAAAATAGCTAGATGCTCTAATAAGTCAGAGAGAATATAGACAGTCCAAAAAATAGACATTTCAATCAGCACAAAAAAAATCATAAGAGACAATGTAGAAAAGTACAAGGAGGGGCTGGGGATTTAGCTCAGTGGTAGAGCGCTTACCTAGGAAGCGCAAGGCCCTGGGTTCGGTCCCCAGCTCCGAAAAAAAAAAAAAAAAAAAAAAAAAAAAGAAAAGTACAAGGAAAGGTGACGTTTTGATATGTATGATACTGTATCAGTGACCTATCATGTCATCTCCTAGCATGTTCTACAATGACATCACAGGTATCACTAAACAAATTTAATTAAAACCTAGGATTTTGTCTTAAACAAAACTGTCAGGAATTAGGTCAGAACTTTATAGATAGAAGAAAATTGATGATAGACAGACAAACAGACAGAGACACATACATGATAGATGATGGATAGATAGATGGATGGATGAATAGATAGATATAGAGATAGAGATAGATTGATGATAGATTAGATAAATAATACGTGCATACATATATGGTACATACATGTATACATACATAAATAGATGGTTAGTTATACAGGTTATACACATGCCTAGGTACACATATTCATAATATACATGAATCTAGGTGCCAGTTATACTTGCTGCAAAGAATACAATGGCCTTCTAACCCCTTAGGATGTACAGTCTATATTTGCTAATTGTAAAAAAGTAATACCATAGCACTATTTTAATATTGCCTTACAGCACATCTTCTGTAAACTAAGATTGAAGTATAAGTTGATAAAGTATAGTTAATCACATATATAAAACATCAAATGTATTGTCAAATCTATTTTAATAGAGTGATATATAGTTGTTTTTGTTGTTGTCATTGTAATATTTGTTTGGGTTCTTTATTAATTAATTTATTTATTTATTTATTTTTAAATGGAAATTCTCATATGTAGCTATTGGCTCACCTGCAACTTACTATGTAGATCAGGCTGGCCTAGAACTAATAAAGATATGCCTGTCTATGATGCCCACATGCAGGAATGAAAGATGTGTACCTCCATGCCTGGGTATTTCACTACAGAACATTATCATAGCTGTGTCTTATCTTATGTGGCACTTACAAGTCTTTCCTATGATTAGATTACCTATTCTCCTTGAAAAATATTAGACAAATAAATATGATCCAGAAGTTCTCACATCGTATGAGGAACAGTGAATCCTTCATAGACAGAACATTAAATGACTTAGGGCATCTCAGAAATTAAACATGTGAGCAGCTCTCTGCTCCCAGACCCGGTGAGAGAGAGACCCAACCGCCTGGTCAGGTGGGCACTCCTGAGGCTGCAGAGCGGAAGAGACCACCAACTCTGCTCACCCCTGCCCACATCCCTGGCCCAAGAGGAAACTGTATAAGGCCTCTGGGCTCCCGTGGGGAAGGGCCCAGGAGCGGCAGGACCCCTGTGCCTGAGACACCGCCGGAACCTGAAAGAAACAGACTGGATAAACAGTTCTCTGCACCCAAATCCCGTGGGAGGGAGAGCTAAACCTTCAGAGAGGCAGACAA